>NC_133820.1:115012243-115338632 GCF_047830755.1 Zonotrichia albicollis | reverse complement strand
CATCCTGGGGTGTGCACTCAGACATTGGGGGGATCCAGTGGCTGCTTCAGCCCCCTGATCTGTGGGGCTGCCTGCCGGCCCCAGGAGCGCAATACAAATTCTCAAGAATTCAGGATACTGAGCAAGGAGGAAGCGGATGCTGTCAGCCATGGCTGGGGCACCAACACCCAGCAGCAGGCCGGCAGCAGCAACAGCCGCTTCCCAGAATGCTGGATGAGTTCAACAGGCACCCACAGCTCCCATCCTGCCACTCCAAAACACTGCAATGCTTCTGGAAGGTTCTGCCCAGGCAGGCCAGACCCCCTCATCCTTCTCTCACGCTGTGGCCATGGCGGGGGGGGAGCAGAGGCTGCACCAAAGCCCCTGATCCTGCTGCCAGGGGACATGGGGATGAGCAAAGGGAGGGCCATGGTGTTTAGGGGTGAGCAGCAGCACTCTGAAATCCCTGATCCTCCATGATTAATGGCTAAGGGGGCAGAGAGGGATTGGGGCGAGGAATGGGACTGTCAACACCTTGACCACTCTGCCAGTGCCAGCCAGTGAGCGGATGTCACAGGATGTCACACCTGTGAGCGGATGTCAAACCCCCAGGCCTCCCTGCAAGGGCTGGCAGGGGTCATCAGGCTCTCCCTCAAATCCCAACAGCTACCTGCAGGATGTGCAGCCCCACCGGTCCTGCAGCTCCCCGCAAATCCCAACAGCTCCCTGCAGGATGTGCAGCAGGTCCTGCCACCGTCCTGCCCCTGGAGGGGCACAGGGGGGGTCCCCATCCACCTCTGCTCAGGGGCCCCTAAAAGACAGCATCCCCATGGCAGCATTCCCATGGGATGAAGGCGTCGCAGGCCCTCGTGTCCCTGTGTTCCAGGGCTGGCACGTGCTCCCTGACACCCCCAGCTGTGCCGCATGCCGGGAGTGACATCAGGGCCTGGGTCCCCCGGCGTCACCGCGATGACAACAGCCTCCCCCATTCCCAAATCCATGCAGGCTCCAAATCTGATGGGGAGGGAGCAGTGACGCCCCCGCTCTCCGGGTGCTTACTACCGCTCGGGGAGCGCCATATCCCAGCAGCGGGGCCACCTCAGGGGACCACCAGCTCCAGCGCAGGGCACGGGCAGCGCCTGTCCCACCCTTCCCCCGCCACTGCCGGGCATGCCCCCCCGGGATGCTCCTCTCTGTCCCGGTCCTCACTCACCGGGTGCCTTTGTCTCCCATGGCCCCGCCGATCCTGCGGGCTCAGCCGAGAAGCGCCGGCTGGGCTTGGAAAATTACTGGCTGGATGGTGGAGGGAGCGGCGGCGGGGCGGGCGCGGGGCCCGGTGCGGCCCTGCTCGGGCCCGCTCGGAACCGCTCGAAACGCTCGAGCACGCTCGGAAACACTCGGAACCGCTCGGCTCGGCCCGGGCGGACGCCACGCCGGCCGGTTCGGGGCCGCTCGGAACCGCTCGGGCAGGTTCGGAACTGCTCGGAGCCTCTCGGAACCGCTCGGAGCCCCTCGGACACGCTCGGAGCCGCTCGGCAGGGCTCGGCCCGTCCCGGTTCCGGTGCGGACGCTGCCGCCGCCGCCGCCTCCGCCCGCCCCTGAACGGCGCGGCCCCGGGGCCGGGGGCGGCGGCGCGCAAGGGCCGCACGGGCGGGGAGAGGATACGGCGAGAGGATACGGGGGGGGGGGGGGCACCGGGCTGACACGGGGGGGGCGGGAAGGCGGTGAGGGGGTAGGAGAGTGTGGGGCAGTGCGCGCGCACACACACACGGAGCGGCGGGAGCACGCGCGCGGCTCGGGGCGCCCCCGAGCGGCTGCGCGCGGGCACAGCGGGGAGAATCCCGCGTGTGATCCTGGGGACACGCGTGGGGAACGGAGACCGGCGCGTCAGCCGGGACACGTCTGAGGGCACACAGAGACACGTACGTGAGCACACACGCGGCAGTGTGAGTACAAAGTGTCTGTGGGGAGGGACGTAACTTGTACCTACACGCGCACACATCTGCATACAGGCGCCATGCACACACGCGTGAACTCACGCACACACACGTGCACAAACATGCATGCACGTGTGTGTGCTCACACAAACACGTGCACACAAAATAGTGTGTACACGTGCGCATACACCCCATGTGCACACACATGTACATATGTGCGCCTACAACCCCTGCACAGACAGACAGACACACATACACAGACACACACGCACTTGCGAACACCCCGCCCCCGAGGTGTCCCTCCCCTCTCCAATGGAATCCGCCTTCCCTGCAGGAAACGTCCATCCTTCCGCCCCGCCCTCCCCATCGGCCGTGTCCCACTCCCGCCCGCCTCCTGTCGCGGAGCAGCCCGTGGGGAACGGGGATTCAGGTGATCCCGGTGCTAGGTGCATCCCCAGCTGGAGCATCCCTTCCTATCCCGCCCCCATCGTGGGGCGGATGGAGGGGACCGAGGATGGACACGCGATGTCACCTGTGCCCACTGTGGGGACACCTGCACCACACCCATGGGGCAGCTTTACCCCATCCTCGGGGAAACCTGCTCCCCACTGTTGGGATCAGCCAGGACGAAAGGACAGGAAGCAATGACGGGCCGAGGCTGCGGTGAGGGACTGGAAGGAAGGCCGTGATACCCTGACGGATCCGGGCAGGAATGTCACCTAAGGGCACAGAGCCCTCGATGGCAGAGGCAAAGTGGGGCAGCTCCTGGCTGGGAACCATAAACCCTGCTCTGGGACTAGTTCGGAGGATTAAAGGGTTTAATCCCAGGATTTGAATCGGCACTTGGAGCAAGATGGAAGCATTTGGTAGTTTTTTTTGGAGCATTTGGTAGTTTGGGCAGTTTTTCACAGTTTTTCACCCCCATTTTGGCAGCTCATGGAGTGCCAGAGCGTGCCAGCACCAAAGCCTCTGGGGACTTTTCCTCTGGGTATAAAATGCCCAAAAGCTGTCAGATTGGGCTGGGATGAAAGTGCTGCATTGATTTTGGATAATAAATTGCTCCTTAGCCAGATGACGGGAATGAAAGCTGCAGTCCTGATGGATGATGGGCAGGCTAGGGGATCCCTTCTGGGGCCATGCAAGGATGGCTGCAGGAGCCCGAGGAGCAGCTGGATTCTGCCCCAGCCCCAGCCCAGGCTCATAGGGGTCCCAACACAGGCCTGATCCTGCATCCCAGCCTAGGATCCCCCTGCATGCCCAGCCGAAGCTGGATCTTGCCCCAGGCCCAGCTCCCCCAGCTGCCAGGCTGGATGGGGCCCAGCATTGGAGCATTCCATGAGAGTGGAACATCCAAGGAGCGGCTGGAGCTTCCTGGGGAGTCAGAGCTACACGGCCCAAGCTGGATTCTCCTCCTGAGGGTGATTTTGGTGTTCATAAGTTTCAATTGGAGCTCCCCAAACCCCAACAAGGCCACCCACCAACCTGTCACGGGAAGGTTGACATATGAAATTTATTTAGGAAAACCAAAACCCACCAAAAAAAGAGAAATAATAATAAAGAAGGAGCAGGAGGACGAGAAACAGTAGGGGGAGGAGGAGGAAGAGGAGAAGGAGGAGGAAGAAAAGGAGAATAAGAAAAGGAGGAGGAGAGGAAGAAAGAGAAGCCATCTCCTCCTTAGGCTCCATTGGAGTCCAGAACAACCAGTGCCGCAAGACAGAAGGACAGAAAAGCTGGAGGAGGTTTGCACACCCACACACGCCTGTGCACACTCCTGGGTGAGCTGGGCTGGCTGTGAGCTGCACTCCTCACTATCCAGAGGGGTATATACAGGGGCAGGAGCTGGGAAAGCTTTGACTACCTACACACACCAGCAGCAGGGGCTGGAGAAGTGGGATACAGCTGGGAAAAGGGCATCCCTGGGTGCCCCCACCACGGTGTGGTACCTGGGATGCAGAACCCAAGTGCAGGACACCCCCACATCTCTTGGATGGGGAGATCTGTGCATTGTCAGGCATCCCTGGGCGGCACTGGGATGCGGGGGCTGTCTTTGAACAGTTGTACCTACTGGCACCTTGGTGCCAGGGCTGTGCCAACGTCACAACAGGGATGGGGCTGCTGTCCTCCTCTTGCAGCTTGGGGGTTTGCTGCCTTCTGGGACCATCCCCACCCCCTATGGCAGTGTGGGGAGCAGGGGAGGGCTTAAGGGGGTCTTGGAGGCAAAACCATGGGCCAGCAGACAGACTCAGTCAGCAGGTGGGTCCCACCAGGCTTCGGGCAAAGCATCTCACTAAAGGCATCTCCGAGTAGGTAAGGCAAAAGGAATTCAGGCCACTTCAGCCACGTGGAGCAGCTCAGCGTTGAGGTCTCCCATTGCTCCTGCAGACACACGCTCCAGGTATCCCGAGAACACTGGCAAGTCATCGCTCACAGACAAGCCAAGGAGAGAAGCAGCCACCATGCAGCCCAAATCCAGGAGGGACCCACTGTGGCACCACTGGGGATGGTGCCATGGGTTACTGCAGAGCAGTGGGCATGGGGTGGCAAAGGGCCCCATATGCACTCTTGATCCCACCAGAACCAACACCAATGCCAGCAGTGCTGGAATTTTACCCTGCTGCACCCATCGCCTTTCCCTGGTGTGGTGGTGGACTCATCCAGCCCCCACAAGCTGGATGATGCAGCCTGAGGGCTCAGTGCACCCTAATCCCCCAATGCTGAGCCCACGCACTCAGCCCCAGCACTTCCCCTGCTCATGGGTGTTTCAGGTGGCCTTGGCTGGGGTGATGAAGCCCTCACATACAGCTGGTCAGACCCTGGGGGCTGGTGGAGCCCCTGGGACTGGGAGGGTCCATATGGGTTGGGTTGTGGGACTGGAGAGACCACAGGAGGGCAGCAGGGTCCATGCACAGTGGTCTGTAGGACCAGAAAAACCACAGGAGATTGGTGGGGTGCATGCATGGCAGTCAGGACAAGGAGGGAGTCATGGGAAAACACCAGGGTCCATGCATGACCAGATCAACCATGGTGGACCAACAGCATCCATGCATGGTGCCACGCAGGACTGGTGGGACCACAGGAAAATAGCAGGGTCGATGCCATGGTGGTCTGCAGGACCAGAGGGACCACAGCAGACCATTGAGGGTCATGTCCAGAGGTCTGCAAGACCAGAAGGATCCCAAATGTTGGCAGGATCCGTGCACAGAGATTGGTATGGCAGGAGTTGTGAAGCCACTGTGAGCTAGGGATGCTCACAACATGGTCACCAAGCAGAGAAGCTGCTTGCAGTGAGGAGGCTCCAGGCGGACACCTCAGAGGAACACCCATGTTCCTCTACCTATGGCAAGAACATGAATGGGACCAGAAGGTGAAGGTGATGTGTGGGACCACATGGACCCCCTGTGGAGCACAGCTTCCCTCCCCTGTGCATGCAAACCAGCAGCAGGACCCCCAGCCTTGGCAGGTGTGTAGCCCTTGTAGGGGATGTGGTTGTGTGGTTGCATGGGACTGGGCTGTGTGAGATATGAGCCCTTCCATGGGTGAGTGGGTTCAGGGGTCCTAGAGGGCTGGAGCTTTCAGCCAAAGGATGCTCAGCAGCTGCTAGGGAGAGGCTGCAGCTGGTTCTCCAGTGTGGATCCCAGCAGGGGATGCAGGCACATCCCCATGGCAGTGGCCATCCCACTCTGGTGCCCCTTCCCTCCTCCAGTTGAAGCCAACCTTCTTCCATGAACCTGATCTATGGTCCCCATAGATCTCCATAACACCCCCCATACACTCTACAGCCACCCCAGAGATGTCCCACTGCCCCTCACCACCCTGCCCTGCACCATCCCCCTCTGTCCTGCTGACCCATGCACGCCCATGTCATGGTGACCGAGCCCTCCATGGGTGCTTCCACCAAGGACATCGTTCTTATTGTCACCCCATGGGGACAGGACCTGCAGTCTTAAGGCAGCTTAAAGCACATCCATCCCCCAGCCCCACCGTGTCCCTTGGTGCTCCCAGCCACCAAGGCAGTGTCCCATGGACTCCCAGGTGGACGGGACACCTGAACACCCACCCTGGAGGGAGGAGATAGTCACTCAGTGGTGGGGAAGGACCAGTGGCGGCTGCTGGCAGCACACAGCCCTTGCTGTGGTAGTCCAGATTCACTGATATCCCCCCAAACCTCCTCCCCTTGAGCTGGGGGATGAGGCTTGGGGATGCTCCCAGCCCAGCCATGGCTGTGGCCCCCCCGTTGCCTTCTTCACTCGGCCCCAGCCTCGGCGGGCTGCCCCACCTCAGGTTCCAGGCAGCCATTGAGCTGGGGGTCAGGGACCTGTGGATCATATTCCTCATCCAGAAAGTCCAGGGAGTTGTTACTGGGCAACCCCCGGATGGTGAATTTGTGGGAGACCTTGGTCCACTGCTCCCGATTGCTGGCCACCCGCTCGTAGAGCTCCGCTGCCTTGGGGAAGAGATCCTGCAGCAATCTGGGGAGTGGGGGATGCATTCCATCAGCACAGGGCTGCCCCCCCTTACTTCAGTGCAACCCCCTTGGCTGACTGCAACCCTCATCCCCACAGCCTGGAACACTCCCCAACATCTGCAAGACTTGGCACACACAGCCCCCGATCCCACCCTGAGGGAGGTGGGGGTGGCAGGGGGTCCTCCCCATCCCAGCTGCAGCACTGGGGCTCACTTGTAGATGGGCATGGCAATGTGCTCCATGAAGCTGATCTGCAGCTCGGGGATGTAGGCTTTCTCCCGGTCCATCATCTCCAGCGGGCTGTTCCCCATGGCTTTCTCCTGCATGGGTGGTGAGGAGGGTCAGTGCCAGTGATGCTTTCCCTCCATTCCCAGGCAAGACCTCTCTGCCCACTGCCCACACCCCCCAGCCCATTGGTGCTGTCTAAGAGCATTGGCCAAGCCCAACCCTGCCAGCTGGTACCTACCAGGTCACCCTGGGAGAAGAACTCCTTGTAGATCAGCTCCTGCAAGAGACAGGTGTCAGCACAGGGGGTGCAGCCTGGGATGATCCCCCATACCCACTGACCTCCACACCCCTCCCCACAGCTCTGAATCAAGCAGGGATACGGTCTGGCTTGGAGGGACTGGGTTCTGCATGGTCCAGGGTCCTGCATAGAGGAACCCACCCCACGAGGGGCAGGTGTGTGCCTGGGGACATGCAGGTGGCCTAGGTGGGTTCTGAGGTGGCATTCGGGGGTTTAGCTCGGTGGTGTGGCACTCACTGCAATCTTCCTGGTGGTCTTCCAGCCCTTGGTCTGGTCAGACAGGTCACAGGAGGTCATGAGCAGGCAGAGAAGCAGGCTGCGGTGCTGCTTGTTCTTGGAGTCATATCCCACTGTGGGCACAGTGTGGGGCAGGGCTTGGGATGGGCGGCTCAGGACAGAGCTCCATAGCCCCCCTCATGCCACATGTGAGCATTTAAGGGACAGCCAGAACCTTCTGTGTCATGTCCCAGCCATTATCACCCCTGACATAAGAACCTCCTGTGCCACCTCCCAGCTTTGGTGGGATGAGTTCTTACCACCCCTCAAATCCCAATCCCAATCTCCATTGAGGATCTTCACCTTCTGCCATTTTCTGGAGATCCTTGAAGATGCGGAGGTGGTGGGCCAGGTCAGTGGCCAGGATGATGTCCCGCATCAAGTCCAGCATGCGCTGATAGTCCTGTGGGCAAGGCAGCTGCTATGACCAGCTCTGTGCCCCTGCCAGCTCCCACACCCCCTGGGATCCAGGGATGGGGAGCAGGAGGTCTGGAGAGGACACAGGGGCTCAGCATGGGCAGAGGGTGGCAGGAGAGAGGTGTTTAGGTGGGGGGCTCACCTTTCTGGAGAAGTGGTCAAAGATGTTGCAGCCTTGGCTGTTGAGGATAGCAATGGCTTGGGCAAAGTGATGCCTCTGTGGGAGAAGGCAGGACGGTGAAAGCAGGCAGGGAGCAGGCAAGGATGCTGCCACGCAGCCAGAACCCAGGAGAGATGGGCAAGGAGAGATCTGGGGGATCTCACCTCCATGACAGAGCCCTCTGAACTGTAGAGTGCAGCCAGAACGGATTTCTGCAAGGTAGAGCAGCCAGAATGATGGAACTGTGGGGTTGAAGGCCCCCACAGTTCTCCCCATACCTCTCCTCCCCCCTCGCCCATCCCGGCTCTGGGCTCGGCTCACCGAGGCCACCTGGAAGGAGTTATTTGTTCCTCTGTGGTCCAGATCGTGGCACATGCAGGAGATGAAGAGGGCAAAGATCTCGATGTCTCTGGGGAGGGGGAGGAGGGAAACTGAGGCAGGCAGGAGAGCAGGGAGCACCCCAGCCAGGCCAGGGGTTGGAGAACAGGGGCAGGGATAGCACCTGGCCTTACTCCAGGTAGTTAACGAGCTCCAGGTTCTTGTAGAGCAGGTAGCAGAAATGGGAGACGGAGAAGGCGTGCATCCAGTTGTGGTAGGGGGGGTCACGGTACCCCTTCTTTACCATCAGGCAGAACCTGCACAGGGCCAGAGCCATGCAGGGTGGGTCTCACCCCACAGGGACCTCCACCTTGCCAGGTGCCCACCAGGCAGGCATGGGCATGGGGATCAGGATGGGGATGGGGATGGGGATGGGGATGGGATGGGATGGGATGGGATGGGATGGGATGGGATGGGATGGGATGGGATGGGATGGGATGGGATGGGATGGGATGGGATGGGGAAGGGTTGGGGATGGCTCATGGGAGAGGAATAGGGACAGGGAAGGTAGACAGTTTTCTGCATGGGGATGGGCATAGGAATAGAGATGAGGATATGGATAGGGGACAGAGAAGGTGGACAGGGATGAGGATGTGGATGGGGACAGGGACAGGGAAGGAGATGGAGGGGATGAGGTAGGTGGATGGGGATGGAAATGAGGATGGAGACAGGGAAGGTGGACAGGGATAAAGACTCACCTGGTGAGCGTCTGACGGTCCATCTTGTAGGTGTTGATGAAATTCATGTCTTGCAGCATACTCAGGATGGCCTGGCAGAAGGGATAGAGGGAGTGGCAAGGAATGACAATGCCCAGCAAGGTCCCCCACGAGCCACCCTCGCCCCTGCTCAGCAGGAAGATGCTCAGGGGTGCAACCACATCCCTTCACCCCAGCACCCCAGCACCCCAGCACCCCAGCACCCCAGCACCCCAGGGTTGGGATATATGACCTGACCGAGGCCAGGCAGGGGATGGTGGCAGTTGAGAGTTGTCCCCATGGTCCTCACCATGGAGGTGTCGTCCTCAGGCAGTGAGCGTGGTGTGTAGGTGAAGCTGGCAAAGTTGGGGTCAATGGTGGACACAGGCTGGATGCCCTCGCTCAGCAGTTTGGTGTACTCATCATCAGACACCTGCAGGAGCCATAGCCAGTCACCCACTCTGTGGCCAGATGTCACCAGGTGTCCCAAAGGCCACAAGAACCATGGGGAGAGCAGAGAGCCCTGGGGTATCACCACCACCCAGCTGTGTGACCACCTTGGGATAAAGGGTGGGGGCACCATGCTGGCAGTGCGGGTCCCCATCCCTGTCCCTGTCCTCATGCTACCTCACCTTCATGTGGTACATCATCATCTCATTGGCCAGGTGGCTTCGGTACTGTGCCTCATTCACCTTCTTGTACAGCAGGGACTGCAGGGCAGGATCAGGGATGGGAGTGCTGGGGGTTGGCAGACACCTCCAGCACCCCCCAGCCCACCCTGGCACCACAGCACATCTTTGTGCCCATGAATTCCCTTCAATTCCCTTCCCATCCCAGGGCCACCACCACTTGTCCCCAAGGAATGGGGACCACACACACACATCCCCCCATCGCTCTGTGCTGTGGCAGAGCTGGGAGCACACACTGTGTGTGACCCCCTCCAAGTGGAGGACCCCCAGCACATACATGGGCGATGCTGATGCCGCAGTAGATGGAGAAGGCAGTGGCCAGGTCCTCGTCGAACTTGCTGAACCAAGGGCCATTGATCTTGTTGACCAGCTCTGCCACCCCAATGACCTCTGGAGCAGAGGGGGGACAGCAGGAATATCAGGCCCTCATGCTGGGAACAGGGTCATGCCTGTATGCTGGGGACAGCACCGTGCCCGTGGGCTTAGGGCAGGGTTGTGCCCAACTAGCAGGGACAGTGCTGTGCCTGTGGGCTGGGGACAGCATGACACCCACATTCTGGGGACAGTGCTGAGCCTGTGGGGCTGGGACAGGCTCATGCCCAGGGACAGTACTGTGCTCATGTGTTGGTGGACAGGATCGTGCCCACATGCAGGGTACATGATCATGCCCATGTGATCAAGGACAGTGCTGTGCCCATGGGCTGGGACAGAATCATGGTCATGGGCTGGGGGACAGTGCTGGGTGTCTGTAGGGGGACAGGATCATGTCCAGGGACCATACTGAGCCCATGGACTAGGACAAGATCACGTCCATGTGCTGGGGTCAGTGCTGTGTTTGCCTGCAGGGGGACAGGGCCACATCCAGGAACTGTGCTTTTGTGCCAGGAGACAGCACTGAGCCCAAGGGTCAGGACAGGACCATGCCTACATTCACAGGACAGAATGCTGCCCTGATGCTGGGGACAGGACTGTGACCATGGGATTGGGACAGGGTCATGCCCATGCGCTGGGGCAGTGCTCTGTGTACGGGCTGGGGGCAGAATGGAGCCCATGGGCTGGGGACAGAAAGGTGCTCACATGCTGGGGACGAAGGGGGTTCACATGCTGGGGACAGAGCTGAGCCAGGATTGTGCCCCTGTGCTTGAACAGGATTGATGCCCACAGGCTGGGGATGATGCTGTGGCCATGCTGCATGCTGGGGACAGCATCCTGTTCACATGATGGGTGACCAAACCACCATGTGCAAGACACCTGCTGGGCCAGACCTGTGCCAGACCTGTGCCCCCTGTTCCCAGTGCGCCCCCATCCCTGGCTCACCCTGGCTCTCATTCTTGATGGGGAAGCAGAGGATGTTGCGGGTGTGGAAGCCAGTGCTGTCATCCACGCCGCGGTAGAAGAGCGGGTGTGAGTAGGCATCCTTGATGTTCAGGATCTTGCCAGTGGTGGCCACGTGCCCAGCGATGCCCTGGTCTGCTGGGATGCGGATCTCGTAGCTCTGTGGGCAGGGGAAGGAGATCACAGCAAGGCCTGTGGGGAGGGACACAACCCCAGGCCCCCCAGCTCCATGCTGTGCTCACCTCGTCATCCACCACTCCACCATCGAACACCTTGGCCACCAGCTCGTGACTGAGCCGGTCCAGCAGGAACACAGAGCATCTGCAAGACACCCCGCTGCCATTCTCACCCACTGGGGAGCTCGGTGTCCCCTGTGTCCCCTCACCCACGTGCCCCACCACCACCACTCACATCTCAGCATTGCTGAGGTTCCGGGCCTCCGTAATGATCTCCTGCAGCAGGACAGAGACATCATCTGCAGGGGTAGCAGTGGAGGGTCAGGGACCCAGGCCAGGCAGCGCTGCCCCCTCTTCCCCACTCATGCAGTGAAAGCAGGGGGAGGGTTTAGCTCTGGGTCCCAGCAGGAATTCTGGGGGGCACAGAGGGACAGGGGCAGTGTGGGGCATGTGCATGTATGAACAGTGCACGTGTGTGTGCAGCAGTGCAGCTGCACATGTGCACACGTGTTTCTAAGAGCTCTGTGGTCATGCTATGTGCATGCATGCAGCCATGCAGCATCAGTGCATGCCAGGTTCTATGCCAACTCCTATCACCTTTCTGTTACCATTCCCCAACAAGGGGACAAGGTTCTCCCTGGCTGGGGACAGAGACCCCATTGCTACCACCCTCCAGGGCTGGGGAGTGATCACCCCTTCCCCACTCCACTCCCTCACCACGGGTGCTCCCCAGTGCACCTACCCAGGTGGGTGAAGAGGTTCTTGGCCACCTGCAGCAGGGCCTGAGGGAACAGAGAGAATGCCATTAGTGACCAGTGCAAGATGGGGCACGCACACACGCACATGGCACAGCCCTGCACATGCTCACCTGGCACTCACACTTGAGCTTCTGCTCCTTCTGGAAGGCCAGGGTGCTCGTGAGCACCGTGGAAGTGTAGCAGAAGCAGTGCTGGATCTTGTGCTCGTCCGTGTCTGTGAAGCTGGCAGGGGTACACCTTAGTTGTCCGTCCCCATTGGTCCCCTCCCTTCTCCATGGGGACAATGCTCCAGCATCCCAAAAGTGAGGGGGTGCAGCCCCACAGAGAGTCCCAGCCAAAACGCTGCTCACCTCTCCCCACTGAGTTTGTTGAAAGCGCATGCCAGTGCCACCACCTGGGAGGTGGCCCGGCTAATGACAGGGACACAGAGCATGGAGGTGACCTCACAGCCCAGCATGCTGCTCAGCTGCTTGTGCTCCTCCTGCAGGGAGAGGGAAGATGGGGCTGGAACCCCTGGCCCACTCCAGGAAGCCCCATGGAACACTGGGGTGACACCTGTGTCCCCAGGCGTGGAAGGCACAGAGCTGGTACCCACCTCACTGATGTCCTTCAGCGTGATGGGCTTCTTGTCCTCCACCACCTGCCCCAGGCGCCCAAAGGTGAGCTGTGGGGAAAGGGAACATGTTAGTGCACAGCACCCATTGCCCACCCTCAGACCTCCCAACCCCTCACCACTTCCCCTTACTCACTGAAAAGCTGATCTCCTCATCCAGGACACGGTCCCCCACCACCTGGAAAAGATGGGAAGGAGGGGTTGCCCATGAGGAAGACACCATGCCAGGGGGTGACCTGTAGTCCTCTGTGGGGGTCAGGCTTGGGGGGCTGGCCCAGTGGCACCTACCTGGCAGAAGAGCTGGTGGTTGTCCTCAGAGACGAGCAGGAGGCAGCAGCACAGAGACTGGGTCTCCTGCTTCAGCTGGGGAGTTAAGGGGAGGGTCAGCACCCCAGCCTGCTCTGAGCACTCCCCAGGCAGAATCCAGCCCCTCCTGTGCCTCCCTGTACCCAAGGCACCCACACATGCCACAGAGAACTGGGTGCCCCTCCCCAGAACCTCCTCCCCGTGACGCAGCAGGTTCCCTCTGGAGGCTGCTGATGGCAAGGGGAAGGCTGCTCACTCTGGACTACTGAGGGTCATACTGAGGTACAGAATGATAGAGAGCAGGAGAGGAACCTGGATGTTCTCTCAAGGAGCTTTTAGCGTGACAGTGGCACTTTTAACTCTGGAGACTATTGATGGTTGTTACAAGGCTGCTCACTCTGGTCACTACTGATGACTCCACGGGTGATGCTTGAGGCTTTTCTTGGCTTTGGGGAATTTTCTTGTTTTGAAATAAAACAGGGCTCCCTGGTGTGTCCTGGGGCTGGGGGCAGATGGGGACAGGGGGCTGGTGGAGCAGCTACTCACGTAGTTGATGACCTTGAGCTGCAGCGAGGCGGCATCCAGGTCATACAGCTCACCTGCGTGAGGGTCACAGTGCTGTGAGGGGCTGAGCATGGCTTCACCCTGCCCACACACCCCTCCCTGCCCAGTGTCCCCCCAGGTACCACAGAGCTGCAGGATCTTGCAGTCCAGGTCACTGTAGCTGCTGTCAGGTGCCTTCTCAGCCTTGGCCAGAGAGGTCTGGGAGGAGCTGGTGGAGAGGCTGACCTGGGGCCAGGGCTGCAGCTTCTGCAGGGCTTGCAGGCGCCGGACTGCCACCAGGGCCTGCAAGGTTGGGCAGAGGGGACAAGGAGCAGCAGGGCTGGGGGAAAGGCTGGCAGGTGCCCAGGTGGCAGGTCCACAGTTGAGAAGGAGTCACTCACGTGTCTCTCTAGCGCACGCAGGTTCTGCTCGTCTGAGTCACTCAGCTGGCCACAGTGTACCTGGAGCAGGAGTGGGGTCAGGACCCTTATGGCCAGGCCCTGTCCCCAGAGCCCTACCCATGTTCCTGCACTCACCAGGATGACACAAACCACAGCCCCACTGTTCTTGTCCACCAACGGGATGATGAGCACTGCAAGCAAGAGAGGGTTGGTCCCAGGTGGGCCCCAGGGACAGCTGGAGCTGTGGAACTCAGCTCTTGGGGTGCATGACCCCATTACATCCTGATGTGTCATGACCCAGCCAGTCAGCCAGTCAGCCAGCCATCTCTTCATCTTCCCACCCATCCATTATCCATCTGCCCACCTCTCTGCTTCCTTGTCCCTGAGAACACCTCTCAGTCCCAGTGCCCACCTGTCCCTCATGCCTCCATCCTGTTTCTACCCACCTGTCTATGCAACCATCACTCACTCACACACTGCTGTCTGAGCCCCTGCCTCTGACCACCCATGGACCATCCATCCATCCATCCCTCCCTCCCTCCATCCACTCCCATCTCAATCCCCCTCCCTGTCCCACCACCCAGCCCTAGGCCCACACCCCCATACATGGGTGGTGCACCAAGAGCACCCTTCCCACAGCTCCCACCTTGCGTGCCAGCGGCCAGGGGTGCTGCCAGGGGTCCCAGGTGCCGGCCAGGGAGCTCAGCAGGGAGCAGCCCCCCACATTCCAGCCGCTTCTGCTTCTGCACAGCATCTCTGTGGGGACAGGGATACTTTGAGCAATCCCTGGGAAGGTCAACCCCCAGGAAGGGACAACTCCCTGGGCAGAGACACCCACGGGACAGGGACAGGCTCAAGGACTGTGCAACACGTGTACATATGTGTGTCCTTGCATGCATGCACAGCCCCTGGACACAAATGTATGTGCTCCTGCACGCACACAGCCCCTGTGCCAACATGTGTGTCCCTGCACATACACATAGCCCCTGTGCACATGTGCATGTCCAGGATGAAGAGGATGGGAAGGGACAGCAGACGGCCACAAGCATGGAGATGGAATGGGGATGGAGATGGGGACAGGGATGGAAACCCTCCTGCCTTCCATACACAGCATGCCTGTTCATGCACTCCAGCTGGGCCACCCCTGTGTGCCCATCCATGCCCAGGGCTGGGCAGGGGGCCGAGCTCACCTGAGCTTCCCGTTGGGCGGCAGCTCGTGGGGGGGGTCATCGCAGAGCAGCCGTGTGTCCCCATCCAGCAGGTAGATGTAGACGTGCTCCTGGGGGACAGGGGCAGCCACACGTGTGTGCACAAACACGTGAGCACAGCCACAGGTGTGCACAAACACATGTGCGCACCCACAGTGGCACATGCACACATTCACAAACCCAGCCCTGCCCACGCACAGAGCCATGCTCAGGTGTGCACAGGTACCTGTGCACGTGTGCCCCATTCACACCCACCCATGGCTGGGGAGGCTCATGGCATGGCACTGGCACAATGCCCAGCCACCACCAGCATCAGGGTCACCAGATCAGGGCCACCAGCAGCCCCAGGGTCACCACCAGCACCCTGGGGCCACCATGAGCACCAGGGCCACCACCAGCACCACCCCAGGCTGAACCCCAGCATCAACCAGCAGATAATCCACTCTCTGCTCCCTCCAGGGCTTCCCCCAATCCAGGGAGTCTCAGCGCCCCCATAATCCCACCCAGCCAAGGAGGATGCTCTGCTCCACATCCCTCCCAGCCCCCCGGGGATGCAGATGCATCCCCCACCTACCACGGCGGGCAGCAGGGTGACAAGGGCATGGCGGAGGGCATCGCGCAGGGCGGCAGCATCAAGCGCAGCCCCCAGGCTCAGCAGAGCATCCTGCAGGGACAAGAGCAGAGCAGGGGCTCACTGGGGGTTGATTCCATGGAGAAGGGCACTGCAGCACCCACCCTCTCTGACCCCCACCATGGCACAGGTCCTTCTGCTCCCAGACCCCTTGCAGTGGCCTCCCGTATGCCTGGTGCCGTTTTTGGAGCCAAACCCTCCTGTGCTGGTCAATGTCCATCATGTGGGGAGGTGGGAGGTCCCAAAAAGGGAGAGGAGGCTTTGGCACTGAGCCACACTGCCCTCAGTGCTAGCCATGCCATAAAGCATCAGTGAGAAGAGAAATGAGGCAAGGAGATGGATTAAAGCTCATCGGGGGATTACAACCCCGTGGAGGGCAGAGGTGTTAGGATGGACACATGGAAAAGCTGGGGGACACATGGAAAAGCTGGAAGGCACAGGGGGCTCTGTGGTGTGACCCTCCCAGCTCTGCTCCTGCCTCCAGCCTTGTCTGGGAGACTGGGATAAGGATGATGTTATGATGGAAACAGTAGATGCTGGGAATCAGACTCTGGATAATGGCGTTGGGATTTGCTCTTCCTCTGGCCCCAGCTTTGCCAGGTGGCTCCAGGCTCCATTCCTGATAACCAGACCTGGGGACTGTCATGCCTCCCATGACCCCATCCAGGACAGCAGCCCCGTGCAGGGCCATGCCACCCACCCACCCTGGGAGCATCCTTGGCCACAGGGCCAGATCCACGTGGCACTGGGAGCGTGGCTGGGGGTGAGGGTGCTTCCGCTGAAGACATGGGCACTGGATGTTATTCCAACAGGGCCGCATCTCCAGTCATTTACTCACACTGGAGACACATGCACTGTAGAATACAGCCAGGCCTCAGCCAGGTGGCTGTCCTGCCGTCCCTCTGTCCCACCAGATCCTCCACAGTGGCCCCCTGGGGCGGGGGAAGATGGGGCAGAGCCTGAGCGGGTCCCTTGGGTCTGCTTGGGGCATCAAATGCCAGTGGCATTCCTGGTGTGGGGATGGACAGGTGGCAGCTGGACATGGGTGGTGGCTTTTTTAGGGCTGGAAATACAGGTCCATCCCTGAAACGGTGAGGGGAAAGCTGCAGGAGCTAAAAGAAGATATTCCCAAGACAAAGAGACAGCAGCAGATGCTGGCAGGAGGGTTTGCAGCCTTGCAAGAAGGTAGAGAAAGTGAGGGTGGGCTAGGAAGGACATCGCACTCATTCCACTTATCCCACTCATCCTGCTAAAGTGCTTCTCCCACTCACACCAGCCTATTCACTATATTGATCCAGTTCATCCAACTCATCCCATTTGATGGCTCATCCCACTCAACTCCTTGCCCCACTTGTCCTTCCCATCCCACTCATCCCACTCAATGGCTTGTTCCTTTCATCCAGCTCAACCCACTCATCCCACTCAATGGCTCATCCCATTCAATGGCTCGTCCCACTCCTTCCACTTGCCCCACTCATCCTGCATGTCCCACTTGTTCATCCCACTAATTCCATTTGTCCCACTCATCCCACTCCCAGTCCACATCCTCCAGCCCAGAGCAGAGGTTCACCCCAACACCCTCCCACCCTGTCCCCCAGCCCAGAGAATGCTGCAGACCCACTCTGGAGGCTCTGCCAGGACAGAGCCTGGGCCCAGAGCCAGCACAGCCAGAGCCACAACCACAGCCACATCCCAGTTATTGCCATAAACAGCCTTTCCCTTTGCTGAGGAGTCCCCTGTGTCCTATTCCCAGCAATCCACACCATCCAGGCACTACTCCAGTTTGGGTGAGGGCTACTTCAGATCCATCACTACTCCACAAGTGTCAGGGTCTTTGGATGAGGCTGCATTGGCACACACATCCCCAGCCCCAGTGGAGAGATGAAACCATCAGCAGACCATGCCTGTCACCAGGAATGTCACTGGGATCCACACAGCCCTGTACCTGCACCCAGTGGGGACCAGAGCTCTCCCAGGGAGAGCTCCCAGCACCTGCTCTGCATCCCAGCTTCCATGGAGGGCAGAGCTATGGTAACACTTCCCAAGGGGGCACAGGGGGTTAATTAACATCACTAAAACAGGAGAAAGCCTAGAGGGATTGCAATTCCTGGCTGCTGGAGCAGAGTCAACGCCCTCATCCCAGGTGCTGCACATCCAGCAGCTCTGGAGGGAAATGCTGTCTGGAAATGGGCATGGAGAGAGGGCTTTGGGAACAGATCCAAGGACAGGGTCTGGGAAGGGGACACAGCATAGCATGGTATCACTGACAGCCCCAGGAGCTGAGGATGCTGCTCCTGCCGAGCAGGTGAACAGCACCCTGTCCCTGCCCTGTCCCCATGGTGCACACACCTGCTCTGTGAAGTCCCCACCCAGGAACTGCTGTCACCGTATCTCTGGCCCAAGAGGACAAGGATACTGATGTCACCCTGCCAGACTCCCTGAGCTGACAGGGTGACCCACAGGATCTCAGTGCTGGCAGGAATTTTGCCAGCTCTCCTTGGCCAGCATCCCATGGTGGGTGCAGCACCAGAGCCACATCTGCCTCAGTATTCCCTGGAGCCAGTGGAAGATTAATGACACCATTCATCTCCTTGGAGTAAGGATTTGTCTCTGCTCCAACATAGACACCCCCACTCTGGCAAAGCCAAATCCTGCCACAGGCCAGCCTCCTGCTCTCTCCCTCGTGGAAAAGGGCCCATTCTCTCCCCTGCTGTTTTTGCCCTTCTTTTCCCTTTCGATAGCTGCAGAAGCATCCTGCTCCCATGCATCCTGTCCCACTCAGCACAGGCTCCCAAGCCCCCATCCCAGGCTTCCATAGATCCTGCTGGGATTTAAAAACAGTTTGGTTTTTTTTTTATCACATGGAATTCACCAGCAGTGAAAACATGACTTTTTTCAAGAGGATCAGCACTGTCTGTCCCGTGGCACCACCCACCCCCACCAGCTGTGAAAGCTTGGTTTGTCCTCCCTGGCACCCCCAGCTTCTCTGGGTGTTTATGAAATAGAGAAATCCCATCCTGGGCAGCTTCCTCTCCAGAAAGGTTCATTTCACACCTGCCATGTGCAGGGTGGGGGCCTGGAGGAGGAGGACACTGATGTCACAGGGTCTCAGGTCTCTGAGCTCGCACCCCTTCTCCTGGCCTTGCTCCTGGGAGATGAATGGAGGACCCCCAAGGGTGAGGAGGAAACCCCTGGCAGCAGGCAGAGGCTGGATCTGTGCAGTGAGGCACCCACTGGGATGTCCAGCCCTCCTGAGGGACCTTGGGGTGTCTCTCTGATGGGGACACACCTGAGCACTCACTGAGTAGAGTTTGCATGAAGCAGAACTCAGAACTGGGCCCTGCCTCCCACTCTTTAACCATGGGAAAGCAGGCCCAGAGATCCAGGAAGCAATTCCAGGTGCCTGGGAGCATCCTGCTCCCAGAGGAGTGCTGAGCAGGGCTGCAGCACCCCCAGCCTGCCTTGCAAGGGAGTGCTGGGCTGGGGAGGCCCCAGATGGATGCTGCCATCGCTGCCAGCACCCATGGGTGCTGATTCTACAGGGAATGCTGGCAGCAGCCAGGCTTCAGTGGCAGACTCCTGCCACAACCCTCCCCAAAGAACCTCGAGGAAATGAATCATCTCCCTGCCGAACTTCCAGCCCAGCTTTGCTGTAAAGATTCCAAGTAAATGATCTGCCAGAGGTGACCGCTTGAGCTTGAGGCATCCACGGCACAGTGAGCTCTCAGAGCTCACTCGGCTCCTGCCCTCCAATGGGACCTTATCCATCTGTGAGCACAGGGAAAATGAGCCCAATTAATTTTGGCAGTGGATTAGTCTATTAGCCCCTGCCTGAGAAATGACCTTTGGGATGGAGCTGGACATCGCTCTGTCTGGACAACTTCATCCCCAGTGTGGGCCCCAAATCAAATTAGAGCTTCCAAGATGCTGAGTGGGCAGCACATCCCAGTGCCCACATCCCATGCCGATGTTTCTCAATGCATTTTGCAGGTTCAGGTTGCAAAGGGACTGGGATGCTTGGGAGTGCAGAACACAGCAAGGAGGGGTCTGGGGCACAGCAAAGGACCCCCCTGCTGCCTGTGTCACCAGCCCCAATGTCTCTCACAGAGGGTTTGCAGACTTCAAGGACAGGGGAGCTGCTCCCCAGGGAATTCCCTCCCAAGCAGAGCCCTGGATAAGGAGGGTGATCATGTGGTCACCTCATTGCAAGGCTGAGAGCCAGTGCTGGGGGCTCAGGGCTCCCTCCCACTGAGGTCTCTTCAGATAGGGTGCATTTTTAGCCACCAGCCTCTGGATCTTGTTACATTTGACAGGTGAAAAGCAAAATCCCGTTTGGATTCCTGGGAGGCAGCCTACCTCCACCTGCAGAGACCCTCACCTCTCCTTGTGTCCCACCTGCAGGGTGCCTGGCTACCTGTCCCTGTCCAAGCGCTCCCTATCCACCACAGCCCTGCAGGCAGACACACCCACCCTCTCTCTGCCTTTTCCCAGCCCTTTCCCCTTGCCAGGGAAAGTGATGGGAACCATTTTCCCCTCCTGCCTCCCCTTCAAGGAGGAAGATGCTGCTCCAGGACCCCCTTTTGCCCCCACCCATCACACCCCGAGCTGTTTCCAAGTGCACGGGGACAGATGTCCCTGCCTTTGTCACCTCTCCAATGCATGGCTGCAGAGTGACAACACCACGGGGAGCAGCTGATCCCCCTGGGCCTCCAAGCTGAGCCACAGCTGCCAGCAAACACCCAGCCCGCGCCCGCGCCGCCCTGCCCAAGCATTTGCCGAGCAATCTGGCGGCATTAAAAATATCCCAAAATATCCCTGAGCCATGATTCATCCTCCTCTCCCACCTCCAGCAATGCTGAGCCGCCCCAGCTCCCTCCAGCCCTGGGGGGCTGCTCTCCCCTGGCTGCTCTGGCCGTGGTGGTTAAATATAGCCCGGCTCTGTGGCAACACCGGGCTGACAACCAGGGGCAGGGCCAGGCAGGAGAGCACAGCTCTGACACCGGCCATGGATGGGGAAACTCAGCCAAGGAGCAGGGAAGCAGCTCCTGAAGGCAGCAGGTCACCAGCTGTGCTGTGGGCAGAGTGACACTGCTCAAACCCTGTCACCCTGTTCCTGTTCCCCACACCGCTCCTTCCCCTGGGGCCAAAGCCACGATTTCTCATGGAATCCTCCCCACAGAGCTGGGCAGCGTCCCTGTTTCCACCACCCAGGAGCATCCCTGATACTCTTCAGCTCTGCCATCCCACTTATGGGATGTTACACTGCTCAAACCCTGTCACCCTGTCCCTGTTCCCCACATTGCTCCTTCCCCCAGGCCACAATTTCCCAGGGAATCCTCCCCACAGAGCTGGGGGAAATAGAGGCAGCATCCCTGTTCCCACTCTGCCAGGAGCATCCCTAACACCCTTCAGCTCTGCAACAGGCTGTTACACTGCTGACACCCTGTCACCCTGTCTCTGTCACCCTCCACACTGCTCCAGGCTCCTTCCCTCTGCCCCACAGTCACAATTCCCCAGGAAAATCTCTCTGTAGGGGTGAGAAAACAGTGGTGTCCCCAGTGCCCCAAAGCAGCATCCCTGAAAACCCTCCAGCAGTATCCCTGGAGCAAGGTGCAGGGCAGCAGAGGATGGAAGGATGGATGGAAGGTAGAGCTGGCAGCTCTGCCCAACTCCAGTTGGGAAGCCATCCATCCATTTCCTCTCAGCACCGCTCTTAGTCCCAAATTACATTGCTTTAATCTAATCAGGCAGCAACAACCTGCAACACGGTAGCTCCTTAATTACCTCATCTTTTCCAGGGGGATAATGAGGGCAAACAGGAAGGAAACACTTCTGGGATATCTCTTGTCTCCTCATGGTCATTTGCCTGGGGTCCTGCTGCAATGTATGGATGGGAAGCAAGGGCTGAGGTGCAGGACCCTGTCATGGAGCTACCCTGGCACCCAGTGATCCAGGCTGAGGCTTCCAAGGGCTGGAGGACTCAAATCTGTGGAATCAGCCATCCCAAAAAAACACACAAGTAGCCCTGCATGCCTGGGCCTACCTCAGTTTCCCTTTCTGTGGAATTTCCTACCTCAGTTTCCCCACCTGCAAAGGGTCTGCTTAGAATGGCACTAGAGTTTGGTTCCACTAGAGGTGGAATGAGCCGTGCTGAGCCCAGTGTCTCCCTGGAGCTCAGTGCATCCCTTGCCCTGTGGGATCTCAGGATTTGAGTCCCGGGATGCAGGGCCCCCGAGACCACCCTTGGGGGGCCCGGGAGTCCTGGAATGCTGCCAGAAGTGTCTGGTGGCAGGACTTTGACCCTACACGGGAGACGACACCTTTATGAAGATAAGAGGGCCTCACCGGGGTGAAGGGTGGAAAGATTAGCTAATTAGAGGGTGAGAAACAGGGTTTAGGATTTATGTACAGGGGGGTTTAGAGGAGTAAGATGGAGGAATTGGGGTGTGTCCTGCCCTCCTTCTTCTTCCTCCTCTCCTCCATCTTTTTTGGCCACGGTGGCACCTTTGGATTGGTTATTACTAAGAGTACACCAAGCTATAAGAATAGATGGTATTGGGGAAAAATGATAAATATTGTATACGTGGCAAGGGGTATAAAGATACGTGGCGGTCCGTGGGACGGCACAGTGTGCCCATGGCTGACTGCTGAGCGGATCTTTGTTAGGCTGAAAGAACATCTTTTAGATAAACAATTAATAAACATAAAACCAGAAAGAAGAACTGAAGCCTCTTCTCGTCCTTCGACACGCGGGCTGCCCCAAGGCCACCCCCGGGCCTTCCAGGCCCCTCAAACAGCCGAGATAAACCGGACATTGCCCCATCCTTCTCCTCCTCACCCATACATCAGCCTGGCTGGAGCCTGGCATGCTCACACTGCACGGGACATTTGCACATGGAGTTTCTACAGCCTGGAACCAGACAGATGTCATTCCCTGAGGACCCCATACATTCTGAGTGGGAGGTTTGCTGAACCAAGCAAATTTCCTAACCTCTGGCAGCTCACAAGCCCTTGGGGTGCTGCTGGCCTGTCCCCCCACATCCTGGCCTGGCCTCCTGGGGCCAAGAGAACTGGGCTGGAGTCAAGGTTGCTTCCTGTTGATGTCCCTTTGTCGGGCGGGACAGCAGCCACACTCCTCAAGGATTTCCGTCTCCAGAACATCGTGGCCTTCTTGGAACAGCAGGCTCGGCCACCAGCCTAATGATCTGTCACTAGTTTGTCACTAATTAGCTCATTATTCTCAGAAAGAAGTGGTAAGGGCTGGGGGTCTCACTGTCACTTTTGTCTAAGCCAGTCAGAGAGGGGGAAAGGGACCCCCCTCAGCCCGGTGTCACTTGTCCCTAACTCAGGTCAGGGAGGGACACGTGGGCCCTCCTGCAGCAGCTGCAGGAAAGCTGCTCCATGGTTTGGGGAATCCCTGATATGCAGGTGCTGCCTTCACCCCAAAGGACAGAGGCATCCTGGCACCCAGCTTGGGGTGCTGGCAGTGCTGGGAGAGAGGTGGCATGATGGCCATTCCTGGGACATGGCATGGCTGGGAAAACTTCCCTGGCACACAGTCCCCTTCCCATCCATGCTGGCTGGGTTTCCAGGACTTTCCTAGATGTTTTCTGATGGATTAGCCATGCAGGGCTCTCCGTGCCTGGCTCTGCTTGGGATCATCATGGCAAAGCTCAGGGGATGCAGTCAGAGAGGGCTCAGGGGACATGTAAATCCCTTGGGGGGATAGGAATCAGTGGGGTGGGAAGGGGGACGCAGCATTCCCACATCCATCCGTGCAGCCCCTCCTGGCATGGCTGGTGCTAATGGGATCTGCACAGTGATTAGGGACCTCATTTATCAGACTCTGATGGGATCTGGGAAAATTGAATTCCTGGCCATCTGCAGCTGGAGAGGAATTCGATTTGGGCAGTGCTCCGGAGCAGGGTGTGGGGGGCTGGGGGCTGCCAGAGCTGCTCCACCAGGGGATTCCACTCTGTCTGTACAGGGACTGCTCTTATTTTCCATGCCTGGGAGGGTCTGATGGTGGGATGCAGCTCTTAATTGCCATGAAGGGGTCTAGGAATTGGAGTGTCTCACTGCTCGGATGGGGAAATTGAGGCACAGCCAGGAGAAGACCAAAGCCCATTGCATGGCAGAAAGGGTCACAATGCTGGTGTTTAATAGGTCAGCACCCAGGCAGCGGTCTGGCCTCCAGCCCCCCCTTGTCTGGGGGGGTTCCAAAGCTGTGGCCAGGGCATCCAAAGGTGCCAGACACCCTGCATCTGCCAGAGCCAGGCCAGGAGCAGTGCTCTCTCCTGCACCAAGAGGAGGGAGACTTGGGAGCTAGCACTGCTCCCCGGCATTTTCCACCCCATGGCTCTCTTGGGCAGGTCCCCACCATTCTCTCCCCCACATCCATGGAGTGGCCAGGGTGGGTATGCATCAGGATTCAGCTGCAAAGGTCCCAGGCCAGTCCCCAGATCCATGGACTCAGCTCCCAGAGGACCACCCTCCAGAGCCAGGCTTGCAGGGGATCCCAGCCCACCACCTCCCTGCCAAATGTCACAGCTCGACTCCAAAAAGCCAAGGTCACCCACGGGGCCTATCCCATTCAGGGGGAAGATGCCACCATGTCATCCTGCAACAGGAGCATCCTGTCCCAGCTCTCACTGCCCAGGATGCAGCAGGACTAATCTCCTCCAACTCGTTCTGCTTGGGGTGCAGCAGGAACATCCCCATCCCAGCTCCCCTGCCTGGGGTCCAGCAGGGCATTCCCACTCCAGACCTCCCTTCCTGGGTGATGTCACGGAGCATGAGAGCACTGGAACCCATATCCCAAACCCCACTGCCCATCAAAAACCAGCAGCAGGGCACTGCAGTGCCAGCACAGGCAAGCCTCGATCACTCCTTGATCCCTGATCTGTGGGGATCCCAGGCCTGGCTGGGAAACACCGTGCTGCACCCCGCCATGCAAGTTTGGGGATCCAGCTCTGTCCCTGACCCTGGTGAGTGTGGGAGGAAGCCAGCCCTGCTGCATGTCATGGAAAGAAGCCGCCACGGCCCTTTCCTCCCCTGTATTGCCCTGCTGATGTGTTTGTGTCTGCCAGAGGAAACGCAAGGACAAACGCCCGGGTATGCATGTCCCCTCACTGGCCTCAGCAGGCCCTGGGCCCACTGAATGTGGCTGGCCCCACACGGGGGGAAACTGAGGCAGGAGGAGCCCCGTGGTGCTGGCTGAGCCCCCCCAGTCCCTGGCAGGTCAGTAAAGGTGCCTGACTGTCCCCCACAGCCCCTCCTGCTTCTCCAGGCTGTGAACATGTATCAATTACCGTTTGATTCATGACCCAGTCTGCCAGTAATTGCATTGCAGCTCGTGGCAGGGAGGGAGAGCAGGAACAGACATTCTCAGCCTCACCCCACTGCTGGGTGTTGGAGGGGAATAATGCCCCAAGCCGTATATACCCCCTATATGCCCTCCAGGCTCGGGGATGGGAGTTCCAGATGCAGTCAGCACCCAGGACACCAATGGGGAGAGGGGTGCTGTGATATTTTGTTGGGGATGAGCTGTTCCTCATCCCCCCTAGGCTGGGATGTGCTGGAGAAGGGGCAGGATCCATCCCCACCACTCACTCCTCATACACCCTGGGTCACACCCCATTGCCACTGTGGCCTCACACACTGGGGCTGGGGCTGCATCTCTGCCCCACCGTGTGACCACTCCTCCTCCTCCTCCTCCTCGTTGCCACACCAGCACTGGGTTAAAACCAGCCTGCCCACCCCCTCCCTATGGGTGCATTTTGTCCCTCCCAGGCTGGAAGTTGTGGCTCCCTGACCCCCCCCCACCCCAGATCCTCTTGGGGGGCTGTGCCCAGCGTTCAGAGCCTGCCCAGCTGCCAGCAGCCTCCTGGGTCCGGCCCAGTTGGGTTCTGGAGGGCTGGGACCCACAGGGATCACGGGGACCCCCGTGTCCCTGCGCTGGGCGGTGAGCAGGGTCACACCCCACCGCCGTGCTCAGCGACACTTCAGATGTCCCCAAGCCGCCACCTTCCCATCCGGAGGGGGAGGGGGGCTCATTTCCCCCCGCCCGGGGCACACTGGCCCTGCTCAGCTTCTTTCTCTCCGTCAGCAGCTTTCGGCAATTTCCCAGAGAGCGTTTCCTTCCCTTCGCTTCCCAGCTTCAATCTCCAGGTCCTCGCTCCTGTCTTGGACCTGCAGCCCCCTGGAGCCCCCCAAGCAGCTGTACCCCCGGGGGGACGGAGGCCACGGATCTCACACCCCAAACCATCGGCACGCAGGGCAGGGATCCATCCAGGCGAACAGAGGGGAAGAACCCCCCTCAAGTCACCCCCTCCCCAAATTTGGGTGTGCTCGAAGGCGCAGGAGCAGGAGGGACCAAGTGTTTTCCCACTGATGCAGCCTCCATCTCTCCAAAATGTGCAGCTGGTGTAAGGAGGGTGGGGGGCACAGGGCTGGGTGCTGCTGGGGGTGCTGAAGGGGCTCTGTCCTTCCCCGCACACCCACCCCGAGGTCTGGCAGCAGGATGGAATTCGCAGCCGAGCTCTTGAGGCTCCCATGGCCAGAGGGGCGAGGGGGCACAGGGAAGGGGGGACTCCAACCCCCCCAGGAAAATGAAACGCCCAGGCATTCCCAAGCACACCGCACCCCAAAGCCCCAGGGCAGGATGGACCCCTAGCCCGAGGGCACAGCTCCCCCGGGACCCCCATGGTGTCCCCTTCCCCAGGGTCGCTTACACTGTCCTGGAGAGTCCCCATGGCGCGGCCCGGCTCCTGGCGCGGCTGCCGGAGGGCGTGAGGGTCCCCCCGGGACCGAGCCGCCCCCCTCCCTGCCAGTCCAGCCCATTTCCTCCCGGGATCCCGCCGGGATCCGCACCCCCCAGCCCGCTGCCTCCTCCCTGCGTGTCCTCGAACCTCGGATGCGGTCGGGGCGGGGGGGAAGGGACGACGGCACAAAACGGCACCGTCACCCCCGCCTCGGGAGCCCCATGTGTGCCTCAGTTTCCCTGTCAAGCTCTCCCCGTGGGGTTCAGAGCCCCCCACCGAAAAGGGGGAGACAAGCGGGTGCAGAAAGCCCCCTCCGCCCTTGGGAAGGGATGGGGGGTCCGAGCACGGCGAATCGGGAGCCCCGACTCCCAACCCCGCCCCACAGCGTGAACGCGGGGATCCCCCCACCTCCGGACCCAGTGGGAAGGGAGGCCGCGGGAATGGGGTCCCGGGTGGGAGAGGGGGTGAATCGTGTGTCGTGGTCTGGGAGGGTAGGAGGGCGGAGGGTCCCGGCTGGGAGGAGAGGTGCTTGGGGTGGGGGTCCCCAGCAACAGGGCAGGTAAGTCGGGTGTCCCAAATGTCGGGGGACGTGGGTGGGGGTCCCGGGTAGGAGCGGAGGGAAGTCTGAGCGCCCGGGTGGGATGGGGCGGGGGAATGGGGGGTGGGTTGAGGGTCCCAGGTGGAACGGGTGATAGATAGCTGGGATGGGGGTCCCGAATGGGAGGGGATGCGGCTGGGGGTTGGAAATCCCGGTTGAGAAGAGGAGGGTCCCGAGAGGGAGGGAGGGAGGTGCGGGGGAGCCCTCGGGGTGCAGGTCCCGACGTCCCTACCTGTAGCGCCTCGGGGCCGGGAGCGGCGTCCCCCGCCCGCAGGAACCCGCGGCTGAAAAAGCGAAGGAGCGCGATGAGGAGCCGCGGCACCATCCCGGCACCATCCCGGCAGCATCCCGGTCCCGCGCACCCCCGCACCGCCCGCGGGCTGCGGGCACGCCCCCGCCGCGACACGCCCCGTCACGACACGGCCGATCGCGACACGCCCCGCACCTGCTCTGCGGGGCTCCGCGGGGCGCTGGGAAGCGCGGATGGGTGGGGGCTGTGGGGCGGCCGGGGGATCGGACATCACTCTCCAGCCGGGGGTGGGGGTCCCCGGGGTTGAGAGGGTGGTCCCGATGTGGGAATCGGGACGGGATGTCACTCCCCGGTGTTGGGAGGGGGTCAGGGGTGGGAGTCCCAGTGTGGGGTGGTGAAGGGGGAAACGGGAGTGGGGCGGGGGCGCCCATGTGTCGGAGGATCAGGGCATGGCTCCCCATTCTGGAGCTTGCGGGGCAGGTGCCGGGGGTGCCCTCACGGCTCTGGTATCCGGGAGGGCAACAACCCCCCTCCGTGTTAAACCCTGCCCTCCTGGAGATCGAGCCAGGAGTTTCCCCTTGCCCCTTCTCCCTTCTGGGGCGTGTTTCACCTCCCAATAAAGAGACCCCTGTCACCTCAAAGGCTGCGCCTCACGTTTGGGTTGGGGCAGTTTTCCCCTCATCCTCCCTGACGGAGGGGCCGAATCTCATCCCTTCCCTCGCCCTGGGGTAACCCTGATGCAGGGCTCAGAAAAGAAAGCCTCCCCTGCCCCTGCCCCCCCATCCTATAGGATACTGCAGGGGGTCCTACCCAGCGTCTTGGATAGGGAGGAACCCTCATCCTGGGAACCCTTTATAGGGTCTGTTCACCCCCACCCTCCTATATTAACCCCCCATTGCCTTCAGTGAGGACTGACACCTCCTCCCGTCCCTCCGGCGCTTACAAGGATTTCGGGATGCTGCCCCTACCCCAATGGCCCCAGGGAATCTGCACGGAGAGTGGACATCCTCAAGCCGTGTGACACGACGGCCACATGCCACACGGTGAGAGGAATATCGCATGGTGAGAGGGATATCGGCAGTGTGATAATCTCCATCCCTCTCCCTCCTCCTTCTCTGGGCAGAAGAGAATGTTCTAGTCTGGAGGAGGATGGCCTGCTCTTCCTCCGGATGCCGGGACTCCGGTGTCCCCAGGCACTCCCGTGTCCCTGCACCCTGTATCCTTGCCCCTCCATGTTCCTGTGTCCCTGCAGTCCTGTGTCCCACTCCCTGCCCAGGCACCCCTGTGTTGCTGCACCTCTGTGTCCCTGTCCCCAGGGTGCCCTTCAGGGACAGGGTGCCCCGAGGCTTTGCAAAACCCCCTGGCTGGGGGTTTGCAAAGGACTCCTCTCACGGTCTCTGAACCCTCACTAGGACAGGTGGTGATAAGGAAATGCCACCTCGAGGCAGGGGCCAAGCAGGGTAGAGTTTAGGGACACTGCATGCTGCACCCTCCATCTTGCTCCCTGCTCCCCAAGCCCCGGGGAGCCGGCCCGGGGAGCCCAGAGGAGGCTCAGGGTGGGCCGGGGGAGGCTCAGGGTGGGCCGGGGAGCCCGGGGGAGGCTCAGGGCGGGCCGTGGAGCCGCGGGGCCATCTAGCGGCCAGAGCCACCAGGAGCTCCCGGCCCATCCCGGACCCTGCCGCAGCGCCCCGGCCGCGGGCCGGTTCTACCCTGCGGGTGACACAGGGCCATGGGCGTCTCTCGCCTGGGGTGGCACAGGATCATGGATACCCCTCAGGGCAGCGGCTCACAGCGCCCATCTTTCTGATTAAGACACCACCAGAGCCGCCAGATCCCCGAGATCAGGCTGTGGAATCCCCCGCTCTGGGGTCACCGTGCTGCAGGTGGGACCAAGTGTCACCCCAGCCCGGACAGGTCTTGCTGGCACGGATGTGGGTCCGGAGATCCATGAATAAAGCAGCTGGGAACAGCAAGTTCCCTGTGGGGCCAACAGTGAACTTGGGAACACCCCAAGGAGCTGGGTGCTGGCAGGATCCATGTCCTGCCACCTGGCACAATCTTGTCACCAGAGCCACCCACAGCAGCTCACAGCCAGCACAGCTGCCCAGGGAACACAGAGACATTGCTGGGCACAAAGACACAGCATGGAGCTGTCCTTTGGGCTCGCCCAGAGGTGCCTGGGGACAGGGGATGGGACACAGGGGTACAGGGACACAGGGCATGGGACACAGGGGGTGGGACGCAGGGGATGCAGGGACACAAGGGTTCAGGGATATGGTGGGGAGGAGCTGGGGGACAAGTGGTGGGACACAGGGCACAAAGGCCTGGGGACAGAGGGAGACACAGGTACAGGGACACAGGGAAATGGCACACAGGGACATGGCAGTGTAGGGACACAGGGGCACCTGGGAACAGGGGAATGGGACAAGGGTGCAGGGATGCAAGGATGCAGGGACTTGTGCTGCAGCACCACTGTTGCATCCATGCATCACTGCTCATCTCCCAGTCAGTCCCGGGGTAATTATGAGCTGATCCCTGGCTTTCTGTGTGCCCCAGGAATGGCATTCCTTGGATGGGAACATCACAGCAGTCAGATGGACACACACACAGCCTCAGAACCCAGCCCTGGAGCTGCTGGGAAGTAACTGTAGGTGCTCAGGAGAGGCAGCAGTGTGAGCTTCCCACATTTCCATCCATCCTGTCGTTTTCCCTTGTTCCTGGCCTGAAGTGGATCAATAAAGTGCTGTGCCTCCTGTCTCTTCCTGGGAACTGGGGAGCAGCCACGCCGCATCCCATCTGGAGGGTGTCTGATGGCATCAGTGGGAATAAAGTTCATGCAGACAGGTAAATATTAACCTTTATTCCATGCTAATGGAATATTCCACACCAAAGACACTCACATAAACCCCACTCCATCTTTTCCTGGGAGGTGCTGGCAGCAAATGGTACCAAACTCCCAAAGTTGAAGATTTTGGGGGGTTAAGGCACCAAGATGAGCCTTCACACCCTGTGTAACCCTGAAATCCCATTTCTCTCCATCTGTGCAGCATCTGTGGGCACACTGGAAATCCTGGGAGCACTGGGATGGGAGAGCAGGGCAGGAGGGCAGCATGGCTGTTCCCAGCTGGGCCAGGAGTGCTGTGAGCCATGTAGGATCAGCAGTGCTCCATTAAACTGCACCAGTATGGACCCAGGGCTGGATGCTGGCTCTGGGGAGGCACAGCACTGTGCTGCCTTCTGGAGCATCCCTGTCCTCTGGGAAAGGAGGGGACACAGTGGCCAGTGCAGGTGGCACATGGGGCTGGGGTCCTGCCCAAGAACAGAGATGACAGAGGCTCAGCTGAGCCTGGGGACAAGGCTACAAACGGAGCTGCTGGATCCGTGAATGAATTGGGGTGTTATTGTCTGGAGCTGCTGGCACAAGGTACACTGGCAGCTCCAAACCCCACCAGAAATCAATCCATCTGCTCTTCCTCTCTGCACTAATCCCCACAATGGCACCCAATCGATATCCCATTTACTCCTCTGTGGTTTCCCCATGGATAAATCCCACTCAGTGCCCAGGATGCAGATGCAGTGCCCGAGTGGGGCAGGGAATATGGCAGGGCAGGGAATGCTGAGGGACAGGGAATGCTGTGGGACAGGGAATGCTGTGGGACAGGGAATGCTGAGGGACAGGGAATGCTGTGGGGCAGGGAATATGGCAGGGCAGGGAATGCTGCAGGACAGGGGATGCTGCAGGGCAGGGAATGCTGTGGGACAGGGAATGCTGCGGGACAGGGAATGCTGAGGGACAGGGAATGTTGTGGCATCCCTCACCCAAGCAATGCCATTCACAGGCTGGGGTGCTAGAAGGTTCCATGGCATCGGGTGGGTTCACTGCATGGAGCTGCTGGGAGCAGCAGGAGAGTTGGGAATGTGTGGACACAAGGAAGAGCTGAATGATCTCAGGCTGGGCAGGGATGGGGTGTCCTGGCACCAGCCCCCCAGTGGGGATGGCCCCCAGAGGTGCCAGCTGCAGAGACCTGGCTGCATCAGCTCTGGGGCTTGGGCTGTCCTTGGATTCAAAGCAGGATAACAAAGGGATGAGAAAGCCCTGCACTCTTCAACATCTTTATAAATGAATTGGACACAGGACTGGAAGTTCAGACTAAGCAAGTTCACAGACAATAAAAAACTGGGAGGGGCTGCTGGCAAATTGGAGAGTTGGACAATTGCCGCGTGTGTGAAGTTCAACAAGGATTCTGCATCTGGGATGGGGCAACCCCAGTGCACACACTGACTGGGAAATGATTTGCTGGAAAGCAGTGTAGTGGAAAGAGACCTTTCCATGACAACAGCAAGTTGAACAGGAGTCACACGAGTCACACCCATGTCCTGGGAGCACCAGGCAAGCATCACCAGCTGAGCAAGGGAGGGAATTGTCCTGCTCTGCTCTGCACTGGGGCAGCCTCACCTCGAGTGCTGGGGGCAGTTCTGGGCATCACAAAGTAAAAAAGACATTAAAGCCACTAGAGAGAGTCTAAAGAAATGCCGTGAGGGTGGTGAAGGGCCTTGAGGTGAAGCTGTATGAGGAACAGCTGAGGTTACTTGGGCTGTTCAGCCTGGACAGGAGGAGACTGAGAGGAGACCCCACTGCAGGTACAAATTCCTTGTGAGGGGAACAGGAGGGGCAGGCACTGACCTCTGCTGCCTGGTGACCAGTGACACTCCCGAGGGAATGGTCTGAAGTTGTGTCATTGGAGGGTTAGGTTGGATATTAGGAAAAGATTCTTCACCCAGAGGGTGACTGGACACTGGAACAGGCGCCCCAGAGCAGTACCAAGCCTGACAGAGATCAAGCAGCATTTGGACAGTATTTTGGGCATGTGATGTGACTCTTGGGGAGGACCAGGAGCTGGACTGGATGCTCCTTGTGGGCTTCTTCCAACTGAGTGGATTCTGTGGAAGGGTGACAAAGGGATAAGGAAGGGCCAGCTGATAAGTGATACCACTGATGAATGAGTGATGGAGCCCTTGGAGGGTCTCTGTGGGGACATTTCAGAGCAGGGCCGGGGCTGGGGGGCCACCAGCAGCCCACAGACATGACAGGGCTAATGGGGGAGGGACAGATGGGATGGCAGAGCCCTGCTGGCCCCACTGTGCTGGTCAGGTCCCTGTGGGGCTGAGACAGCTCTTGGCTCTGCTTCCACACCTCTGTCCCCATTCTTTGGCTGCTTTCCCAGCCAGCTCAGATAGTCCTTATGGACAAGCTCTGGTCATGGTGGCCACCAGCATCTTCAGCCTGGCTGGTGGGATTTCCTCTCCTGAGCTGCACACACCTGTCCCATGAGCTTGTCCTGTGGGCAGGGACAGAACACACCCCCACTGTGCCCTCAGAGGGGTGAGGGAGAGGGGATATCCATAGGGACAGCCTGCATCCAGGGATTGGCATATGCCATGGTGAGAGCAGGCACCCAGAGGGACAGCATGTGTCCAAAGGGACAGCGTGTATCCAAAGGGACAGCATGTATCCATCAGGACACTGTGTATCCATGGGGACAGCATGCATCCACAGGGACAAGTGTGTCCATGGAAACAGCCTGAATCCCGGAGGACAGCACGTGTCCGTGGGTGACAGCCTGGACCCAGCAGCACAGCGTGTGTCCAGAGGGACAACCTGCTTCCAGGGTGACAGCATGCACTCATGGGACCAGCACATGTCCAGGGGCACAGGTGACATCCTGGGGGACGCCCTGTGTCTGGAAGGACATGGCACACCTGGGGACAGCACGTGTATGAGGGACAGCAGGTGCCTGAGAGGACAGCACGTTTGCAGAGGGACAGCATGTTTGACAAGGGACAGCATGTCCATAAGGACAGGGCTTGCCTGGAGGAACAGGATGTCACTGGAGGGTCACATGGATTTTGGGGAAATTGTGTGCCAGAATGAGAGTGTGCAGCAGGAGAAGGGACAGTGTGTACTGGGGGCACAGCAGCCCCAGGACATGCAGTGCCACGCCACTATTCCAGGTGGCCCAGCAGCAATAAGGAAGGTCCCAGCCCAGCCCAAGCATATGGGGGACAGGAATTTACTGCCAGGTTAAATAAAAGATGAGGAGATGACATCCACTGGCACTGGCTGTGTCACTCTGAGCCGACCCCACTCCAGCTGCAGGCCATGAGGACTTGGCCACCTGCTCTCACTGGTCCCTGCCACTGTCCTTGGCCCCTTATTAGGGGTGGGGTTGCTGCCAGGTGACAATGGAGTGGGGTGCTACCATGAGCACCCAGGGATCTCTTCAGAGGCAGAGAAGCAGGCCTGGTTCCCATCAGCCTGGAGACCCCAAAGAAATGTGGCACACAGGGAATAGGGTCCCGGTCCCTGCACTGGTGCCTGATCCCACAGGATGATAGTGTCACTTCAGAAAGGGATGTTCCAAGCCCTGACTCCAGGGATGCTCTAAGCCCTGCTCCAATGGGTGCTCCAAGCCCTGATCCCAGGGGTGCTCCATGCCTCCATCCTAAGAATGTTCTGACCCTCTTTCTAGGGGTGCTCCAAGCTCTGGGCTCCCCAGAATGGTCTGAGTGGTATGTCAGACATACCTGGGACACTCTGAGCCCTGAGCCCCTCTTCCAGATTCCTCTTCCAGCTTCCTACTGGCACCCTCAGGATTTTGCTCCCCACTCAGCACAGCTCTCCATGGGCAGCCCTTGGCACCTGGATGCTTGTTGCCATTGTCTCACCTGGCACCTGCCTGCTCCAATGCTCCCTCATCATCTCTTCTGCTAGCAAAGCAATCACTCCCCAATTTAACCTGGATTAAAGCAGCATTGCTCACTTGCTCCCTCGCTAGTTCTTTTCCAATTAATTTGTTCCTCGCTTTTATTTCCTAATTAATTCTTCAGGCTCTTTGGCAAGGAAACAACAGTGGTGCCCAGGGTCTCAGGAAGGGATCAGGATTTATTATCCCAGTGGGAATGAGCAGAGGGGAAGAGAAGCAGGGGCTTAGCCCAGGATGGGGATATGGATCTGGGGTGAGCAGTGTTCCCTGGACCACCCATAAGCATCCCATACAAAGGAGGACCATGGGATGAGGGACTCACAGCTTACATCATTTCCATCTTCCCTTGGGAATGCCACAAGGATAAAATCCTCACAGAAATCACTATGATGCCTCTGGGGGGGGCACCCTAGGGGCAGGTTGCAGTGGGGGCCCAAGTCCTGCAAGGGTTAATGCACAATACAGCACAGGGTGTTGGAGCTAAAAATACTGTGCCTTTCTTGGGATTTGCTCCAATGACTCATTCCTTTCTGTAATTTATTGCTCGTTACATAATCACTTTCATTTTCAGCTGGAGAAAAATGGAATATGTTTTTTTCCCCTTTTCTTCTGTTTTTTCAAATGAAAAGGGCATTTTAGCACATAAGCACCAGCCATTTTCCCAGCTCTTCCTGGCATCTTCCTGGCAAAGGGCTGGCATGCTGCCTCCAGCTCCAGCCTTCATCCAAAGGCTCCCAAGAGCGTGGGGAGCTCTGGGGTCTGCTGAAGAGGGAATGGGGAGTGAGAACTCTCTGGGTGCTGGGAGGGCAAAACACCCTGGGGCAGCTCAGGGGGATGTTCTGGGATGGATGGAGGGGCTGGATCCACCCTTTGTGCCCACTGCCCAGCCAGGGTGAGCACCCCTGGCACTGCTGCAAGGGCACTGCTGTGTCCCAGCAAACCCAGGGCTGCATCCCAGCAAGCCCAACGTGGTACTCCAGCAATTTGGGCACCACGGCCCAGCAAACCCAGTGCTGTGTCTGAGCAATCCTGGGGCTGCATCCCAGCAAGTCCAGCTCTGTGTCCCAGCAAACCACTGGGTTTGCTGCATCCCAGAAATCCCAGTGCTCTGTTCCACTGAGGCCAACAGAGCGTTCCAGCAAGCCCAGTGCCATCTCCCAGCGATCCAAGTGTCTGCCAGCACAGCTGTCTGCACCAAAGCAGGGCAGGGCACTCCAGAGGGGAAGGGGGGCTCTGGCTCAGGCCCTGGCTGGGACTGGGATGATTTTCTGGCAGGGAGGTGAGAGCCCCACTCTCTGCCAGCCCCCCTGCCACCTCCACAGGGGGGCCAGGAAGCCTTGTGTTTGGAGCTGCAGCCTTGGAATTAACTGTGCCAAATGTTTTATTTGCGTAGAAACACAATTATGTTAATTAAAGCATATCTGTAATTACAGCACTTAGTGGCCTATAAGTGCACAAGTGACTCTGGTGACTTTAGAGAAGCTGGAAGGCTGGAGGGTGGCTTGGCCCCAGCTCCAGAGAGCTCTGTGGAGGGGAAAGCAGAAGTGTCCCCATGGGGTGACAGGGGTGACCCCAGTGCCTGGCCAGGGATGGTGCAGTGAGATGGGAGGCTCAGTACCCACAGTCACACCCTGACCAAGCCACAGTCCTGTTGCTCTGGGAGTGAAGATAAAAAGAAGAATATGCCTCCAGCACCTCAGGGAAGAAAATGGGTCCCTGAGGTAGCCAACAGTGCTGGGCAAAGGGAGTTTTTCCGTCTCCACAGGCAGCAGGGGCTAAAGAGTGCATCTGTGAGGGGAAAATAAAGGGGAAGCAGAGAAAGATGACAGCTGGAGCAGCAGGCAACCAGCCCATGAAATGGCTGAGATACATCCCACAGTCTCCAGGCAAAGGGAGGGGGGGAGGTGGCATCTGTCCCCACCTCAGTTGGGTTGTGGGCAGTGTTTTATGGGGGGATCAGGACCCCAGAGGGAACCCAGTCTGCGGCCATGGAGAGCCTGGAGCAAGGGAAGCAGCAATGGCATGGCACAGTGCTCCAGGAGCCCCACACACCCAGACACCTTTCCTCCATCACCAGGGCAGCCAGCCTCCCAGGCCAACACCTGCCAATGCAGTTTCCTTCTCCCCCGGCCTCCAGCAGTGACAAAATCCTGCAATTGCTCAGTCCAGAGCAAAACCATTTCACTGGAGCTGAAGGATCTCATCCTGCACATCCCCAGGACAGATCCCACACACGGTTCAGCACCCTGGCATCTGCAGGCAGGAAAGGCAGGGAGGGCTGCTGAGCTGCCGTGTTCCATTTGAAGCCATCAGGAGCCCTGCACAACTCCAGGCTGCACAATAATGGCCAGGTGCTGCATGGCAGTACCAGGGCAGCTGGCAGGAGCTGCGGGAAGGGCAGCGGTGGCACCAAAGCTTTGCCGGGTGGGATTTGTTTGCTGAGCAAACGAGGGGAGGCCGCTGATCCGGCTGCGGAGGCTGAACCCTGTTTGCTCGGCAAACACGCTGCTCCGGGTGCTCCGCCCTGGAGCATCAGGTCCTGTGCAAGCAGCTGCCCCCACTGCCAGGCTGGAGAGCAGCTCCCGGGGCTACCTGGAGCCGCAGGAATGCAGCTGGCCCTGGTGGGGGGGCTGGAAAGCCTGGCAGCGCTGCAAGGCTGCAAATCCCTGTCCACATTGCATGGCAGCCCTGCAAATCCCCGCTGTATGGCGTTCCTGTAAATCCATTCCTGTTGTACAGCATCCCTGCAAATCCCTGTCCCCACTCCACGGCATCCCTGCAAACCCCCAGGGGTGCCAGGAGCCACAGGAATGCAGCTGGTCTCAGTGATAGGGCTGGAAAGCCTGGCAGCCCTGCAAGGCTGCAAATCCCTGTCCCTACTGCATGATCTCCATCCCTGTTGCATGGCATCCTTGCAAATCCCACCACCGTGGGGACCTCCAAGCAAAGCCACCAGCACCCCAAGGGAGCCAAACCAGGCAGGAGCATAGCCAGGTGAGAGGGAAAACACACAGTTACCCTGAATCCCTGGGGAATTATCCTTGGATAAATGCAACCCTACAGATGCTGCCAACTCATCTTTCAGTTAGTCCATTTATTTGGTAACTAGAGGAGGAAAGCAAGCTGCAGTTGATCGTGGTTCAGCATGTTTTTTTCACTTTGCTTTCTTTTCTTTTTTTTTTCCTTTCCAGCATTGTTTTCCCTTAAAAATAGTGAGAATAGAGCAGGAGCCAGGATCTTGCCTGTGCTTTCCACACCCCAAGCTTTCCATTAACAACAGTGCTCTAGGAGCAGGGATCGTCTCCCAAGCAACACCACAGATTTCTAACTGGATCATCCATCTGTGAACATGGCACAAGTGGGAGCCACTTACTGGGCCAGGACTTCTTCTCAAATGATCCAAATATTCCCATGAGCCAGAGTTAGTGCAGAGTTAGGGAGTGGGGACCATCTGTGGAGGGACAAGAGACGACACAGCTCAAAGCCACTCATGCCTTGGAGGCTCATCAGGGCAAGAGTGGCTCTGTCTGACACTTTCAACCCATTTCCCAGAGCTGAGTTGAGCTTTCGGCTTCCAAAGCCTCAGCTTTCCCTGAGAGAAGGGGAGGGGGAAACTGGGAATGGGAATGGGCTGTAGGGACTGCCAGTGGTGGGGCTGGTGTGGGTACTGGGGGAGAGATGGAACAGGCAGAGAAATGCAGCTCAGCCCTGGGACTGGCATGGAGATGCCACATGGAATATGGAAACAGAATTATTGAGGTTGTAAAAGCCCTCTGAGACCATCAAGTGCAACCATTCCCCCAGCAGTGCCAAGCCTGCCACTAACCCATATCCCCAAATGCCACATCCACAAAACTTTTACATCCCTCCAGGGATGGGGACTCCACCCTGTTCTGGGCAGCCTGTGCTGCACCCCTTCAGGGAAGGAATTTTCCCTAATATCCAAATTAAATCTCCTCTGGTGAACCCTTCTGGGCTGCTCCCTGGCACAGCCAAGATCCCGCTGGTACTGGGACCAGTGCCGGAGCAGTCAGGCTTTTATTCCTCGACCATGCTTTCCATTAATTAATGGCTTTTCTGTGGTTGAACTGCTGGCTCCAGCTCCCCCGCCACCCTGTGCCTGGACAGAGCCCTGGCACGATGACTGGCAGCCAGGTGCCACCTGAAAAGTGTCCCCAGCCTCATCCTCTTCCCTGTGCCACAGCGCCCATGACAGGGCTGGTTCAGGAGCTGGGATCCAATTGAGCTGCACAGGAAAGGATGGAAACAGGGATCCCAGATTATCCCCATGGTCTCTTCTGGGAGTACAGTGGTTCTCTGATGTGCCTGCAGGTTCAGGAGCTGGGATCCAATTGAGCTGCACAGGTCAGGATGGCAACAGGGTTCCCAGATTATCCCCATGGTCCCTCCTGGGAGCACAGTGGTTCTCTGCTGTGCCTGCAGATCGGGGGCTGCAGGAGGGAGGGGGCATAGCTGGGGTCCCCCTGGCCGTGCTGCAGCTCCTGCACTGTCAGCTGGCACATGGAGCTCGCTGCAGGCTCTGTGCACAGCAACACACCCCGTGCCTGACTCTGCATTCTCGGCAGCCCACGGACCTGCTGTCCCTGTCCCTGCTGTCCCTGTCCCTGCCCGCGCTGCGGGGGAGAGGGGCTTCTCCAGCAGCACCCCACCTTCGCAGAGCCCTCCATCTCCACCAGCACAGCACACCCACAGAGCCAGGAGCCAGCTCCCACGCTGCTTCTCAGGGAAGGAGACCTTCTTTCCATCCCTTCTTTCCATCCCTGCACAGTGGGACAGGTTTGCTTCATCTCCTTGAGGTAAGGGAGAATGGTCACAACGGGACATGGGGGGCCCCAAGGACATTAGCCTGACCTCGGGGTTCCCAAACCCCGTGGAGCTACTGGCACTGGTGGCCCCTCTCATGCTGCCCAGCCCACAGCATGGCACACACAGCACAAATCCTGCCCCAGGCAGCTCCAGCTGTGTCCTGTTGATCTGGTAGGTGCAGGACCAGCCACAGATGCCTGACTGGGACCCACAGCCATTCCCAGGAGGATAATTTCCCTGGAGACAGTCAGATCCAACAGCAGTCCCCTCAGCCTCCTCCTCAGCCTCCCAGGGTTCATCATACCCAGCTCCCACCATGAGCAGCTTGTTTCCTGTGGCATCCTTTGGAGCAAGAGCTCACCTGGCTCTTCTGCTGCATCCACCTGCACCTGGGTCTGATCAAAGGAAAACAGCACCCAAAGGGCACCTTAGTGCCCTTGGGCTGATTCTGGGGAATGCCTCTGAAGTTTGGCTGGCATTTCCACAGGGACACTCCTCATGCCTCAAGACCTGCATTGTCCACAGCCAGTACTGTTTTTCCTCATCTGAGCTTTAGCAAAAATCCCCAGTTTTGGGGGTTTCATCCAGCAATGTTGCTGACTCAGCACCTGTCCCACTCCCCAGTGAGGCCAGGACAGGTGCAAGACCAAACAAAAGCCCATGACAGGTCCCAGAGAGCCTTGGTTCAACCAAAGGGGGAAAACATGGATGGGAAGGCCCCAAGGCTGTGCTGGTGGGGAAAATGGAGCATATTCTGCTGAGGGAGAATGGAGCACTGCAGCCTTTGTCCTGGCAGACCTGACACTAACCCTAGTCAAGCACTAACCATAACACTGGTCATCGACCTAACCATAAACCTACACCTTAGCATAGCTGGAACCCTAAACCCAGACCCAGCCTAGCCCTAAATCTGAACCTAACTATAACCCTAACAGTAAAATAAGCCTTAAATCTAGCTCTAACACAGACACTAAAACTAACGTGAAGCATCATTCTAACCCTAGACCTAAATCTAATCCGAGGCTAACAATAACCCTAAACCTAAGCTTAAATCTAAACCTAAGCATAAGCCTAAAATTAGTACTACTCCTAATACTAATCTGAACCTTAAACTTAGCCATAGACCAAACACCAGCCCTAGACTTAACCTAAGTTTTAACACTACTCTTCGATCTAACCAGACCCTAAATCTTTTATCTTAGCTCTAGACCTAACCTTAAAGCTAAACTTAGCTTTAGCCTTAACATTAAACCTATCCCTAATCCAAACTAGCCCTGAACTTGATCATAGCCCTAAACCCAGACCTAAATTTAGTCCAACTTTAGCAGTAGCTCTGACCCGAACTCTAACCCTAATCTTAGATCTACCCCTACCCTTAGATCTGACCCTGACCCTAATCCTAACCTCAGGCCCAGCTTCAGCCCCTCAGCCTCCAAAGGGAGGCCAACCTCTACCCCTGAGGTGCTGCAGAAGGACCGAGGGGGTCCCCACCTCCTGCAGCTCCTGAGGATGTTCATGCTCAGGATCCAGCACCCTCCTCTCAGGAGGGGAGCAGGAGTTCCATCCCATTGCAGGAGTCCCATCCCATTCCAGGGGTTCCATCCCAGTGCAGGACTTCCATCCCACTGCAGGAGTTCCTGGCTTGAGCAGCTGACAATCAAATTCATGAAAATTGCCACCACCCCGCCTGAGTCAGGAGGTTGAGGACTCTGGCACTGTTCCCCATCACTAGCACCACCTTCCTTGACCCCAATTTCTTACTTAAAGCCTTCATGGCTTCCACCTGCTTTTTCCATGCAGGAAGGATGCTGCCATCCTCCTGTCTGTAATCACACCAGTAAAAAACACGAGTAAAGACCCCATTTTGGGGAGAGCAAGGGAAAACACAGCAACACCCACAGCTTGTGTCCTTCCAGCCAGGCTCAAGCCGAGTGTTGGCTTGAGGACAGGGCTGTGGAGACACAGGGCAGCTCTGGTGTGAGGATAAACCCCAAACCACCAAGAAGCTGCACAGACATCCCACAGCATCACCACGAAGCAGCAACATCCTCACCAGGCTTGATCCATGCCACTGCTTGGCAGGGCTCCATGCCTCAGAGCCAGGCTGAGACCATCAGAACAAGCAGGGGCTGCAAATCCCTGCATTCCCAAATTCTGGCTGCCCTGCCAGCTTTTGCCCACACAGGCACTGGCATTAGTGCTCTGCTGCCATGGGGTGACATTAAGTGTGCAGGGAGGTTTTCACTGGAGCATCAGCATCCTCATGCCATAGGAAACAGACCCTGAACTTCAGGGAACATGGACAGGTCACCCTCCAGACCTCACCTCACAGCCAAGCAAAGCACAGGCACGTTCAGCTGGCACCAGCTCCAGAGAAGAAAAGGGGGAAGAAAAACCCTCCACCAGTCTCTGCCTTTCAAATGTGCCTTATAAATATCTGCTCACCGTCTTCTGAGTCACCCAGCTGAAACGTGCAAGTTATTAACAGCCTGGGAAGGGGCTGGGAAGCAACTGGAAGGCAGAGGAGGCTTCTGGCTAAGTCAGCACTTTGTCCCAGAGCTGCACTGGCAGCTCTGCTGTCTGCTTTTCCCTCTTTGGGTGGAGAGCAGAGGGCTCTGGGGATGCCGAAACACACAGTGAGGCTGTCCTCAATGGATGCAATGCTCAGGCTAAGCCCCAATCCAGCCCCAGGCCCAGCCAAAAAAAGTCTGGGTTTCATATTTTCAGTGGGAAATGCACCCCATTCCACTTCCAAATCCCTCTCTTTGTCCTATTTAATTTATCATAGAATATACAAACTGACAAAGGCCCAAAAGGCTTGAACCCACCCAAGATTCTCCCGTGTCCTTCCTCCTCTCTGACTCCACACACCAGGAATGCAGGCAGGGCTCAGGAGCAGGATTTGCTGCTGGGAGCAGCATTTGGGGACAGGAGAGGACCAAGGGCTGCTGCTGCCAAACAACCAGCTTCAGGGACATTTGGCACCCAGCAAGTCCCTGAGGCTGCCATACTGGTCCTTTCCCCACAGGGGATCCTGTGTGGATGACAAGGTTTGAGGACAGCTTCCTACAAGGTGTTTCCAAACACCTTCCTACACATTTCTACACGGCCAGATTGGATGAGGAGGGACCTGGTGTACTGAGAGGTGTCCCTACCCACGGCAGGGACATAGGAACGGGATGAGCTTTAAGGTTCTTTCCAACCCAAACCAATCATCCCACAATTCAGGCTCCAACCCCTGACACATCAAATCTTGCTGTCATCTCCCACTGCTAAGACAGGTGAGATCCTCCACCCACCCCTGACACCTGGGTTGGGAGAAGCCAAGCTCAGGCTGCCTGCTGCCCGCTCAGCAGCCTCTGCACTGCCTGACCCTGCTGCTGCTGTGCAGATGGAGCCATGGCAGCAAACAAAGCCTCTCCCAACACTCCCTATCCAGCTCACTCCAGGAGAAAGCTGGACATGCAGAGACTCCCAGGCAGCTCTGGGCCCTGCTGGCATTTCTGAGCCCAGCACAGCTCCCACTGAGCCACGTGGGAGCTGGCAATGAGACAAAAGCAATGACCAGGGTCAGAGGGCAGCAGGAGGAAAGAGGGATTCCCAGAAACTGCATCCACTGCTGCCCCCAGGGAATGCTGTATTCATCCCTAGATGGATGTTCAGCCTCCTAGAGCCCCCAGAGCAGCTCAGCTCACAGGGGATGAGCAAGGCTCTGCTGCAGATGATGGCCAGGGCACACCTGGTGAGGATCCTCACTAACAGAGCCAGAATCTGGCCCAGATCCCATCACTTCCAAGCAACTGGATATTCAGAAGCTGGAGATTCTCTGGGAGATGCCCTGGGGTGACGGAGGGGAAATTCCTCACTCCCCCTGGAGACCTCTCATGGATAGGAGCAGGGTGCTGGGAAGCTCCTGGCATATGCAGAATGCAGGGAACTTGCAACCAGGAGTTTTCCCTCTATTTCCCTGCCAGGCACCTCCAGGCTCCAGGGTGGGTGCACAGGCAGGTGGGTGATTGGGTGATCCTGAAGAGCCCCAGCTACAAATGCAGGAAGAGCCTGAGGCTTTGAAAAACCTGGAGAACCTCACCTAAGAACCGCAACAATGGGGGACCAGGTTAACCTCCTTCCACTGAACCCCTTTCCCTGAGGAGCAGTGCCTGGAGGGGGAGCAGAGCCATCCAGCTAGACTGCCAGGACAATGGAGTGATGGAGTGGGCATTTTCCATGGCATTTTACACATGCAGCCCAGGGACCAGCAATAACCATGAAGGGTCTGGGCACCAGAACCTTGGGGTTCTCCAAGGGGTTTGCAGGTGCTCCAAGGCTTCCAAAGGACAGCTGAGCTCATGCTCCCTGTGTCCCAGACAGTGTTGTGCCCTGAAGGAAGCCCTGACCCCTCCCAGCCTCCGCTGAGCTGGATCCTTCCCGCAGGGATGCTCAGAGCTGCATCTCTTCCTCTGTGTTTTCCATCTGCAGAGCTCAGTAGCTGCTTCCCCAGCCCCGGCTGCTGTCAGATGCTGTGAAAGCAGCAGCTCCAGGCACCCTGGCACCCCACCCACCTCTAACCAGGTCAGCGTCCACCCACCCGGGAGCACACATCCCGGCAGGAGAAAGGGAGGAAATGGGTTAAAACGTGACCTGGATAATGCTGCACCTGCATCCCCTTGCAAAAAAAAAAATGCACCATGCACATGGGAGAGCTGGGCCACCTCTGGATGCCAGCCCCAGCAGCACTGGCAGCCCATGGAACAGAGCAGGGCTGGAGGGGAGGCAGGGAGCAGCAGCACCCTCCCCACAACCAGCCTCACACTGCAGCCCCTCCAGGGAGCACTGCAGGGCCGAGGACATCATCCTCTGGCAACTCCTGGGAAGCTTTTCCACCTCTCTGTACCCCGTGGGGTTCACAGGAGCGGGGACAAATATGAAGGACATATCCCATGTTAAAAGGGTGAAACAGCTGGACTCACCATTCCCACCTTGCCTGCCAATTCCCACCTGGCACAGCCAGCCCTGCTACACCAAGCTTTTCTGTCATTTACTTTTTTTAAAAAAGCCTTTAAACAGCAGCAGCAGAGGCAGGAGGGAACATGGGGCTCGCATGGCATTTCAAGACCTTTGTGTGTTTTGCTTAAAGAAAAGGACACGTGCACGTGTTCAGGCAGCACCAGGGAAGGATCTCTGCAGGGAACAAAGCACACACAGCACCAGGGAGTGAGCCAGGAGAGCTGGGGGAAGGATGCTGCCTGCAGAGACAGACCCAGCACCCACGGAAGCGTGGGAGGATCAGCACCTATTGGGGCCTTGAGAAAACAGATCCAAGGCACACATTGCATGTAGGCAAGAGAGATGCTGGAGGGTGTTTTCAGTGGAGAGGGAGAGGGTTCTCACCCAAAGGTCAACTCATGAAGGTGTGAAAATTCGGTGAGGGAAATGCGTAGCGCTGGAGCAGGAGTGGATGGAAGCTTCCCTGCACCCCAACAGTCCTGCCATCACCTAAACCACCTGCTCCAGGAGAGCCCAGGCTGCTCCTGGGCACATTCCAGTCCCTCCTGCTTCTGGTGGTCCTGGTGTGAGAGACTGAGCCAGGCAGTTCGGCCAGAGCCCAAGCATGTGGAGCTGGCACTGTCAAACAAAGGAATCCAGCACTGAGAAGCCTTCCTCCTTTCTGCCCTAGACCTGCCTTTCTTCCTGTCGTCCAGCCCAACCTCCCAGAGGGCTTTTCAAAATGTGGGATCTGCTCCCACTGGAGCAGGGGGAGGAGGGATTGGGAGCACCCCAGATCCTTGGTGCCCAGAGCACCCATGCACTGTGAACATCCATGCACATCCTGCTTCCCAGCAGCTGCGGCACAGCCAGCGCTGCACACGGGGGTGCACAGACACGGGGGGCTCTGCCAGCCCCACCAAGCCTCTGGGCACTGGGGATCCACACACTGCAAGCTGCCCCTCTTGCCACGTGGGCTCTCCAGAGCATCGCCCTTCCCTGCTTCCAGGGAGCACTGTCATCCCTCAGCAAGGTCACCCACGCTGTCACACAAAGCCTGCTGTGCCCGCTGCAGCAGGAGACCACCATGACCCCGGGAGCCCCATCCCCACCTGGCCTTACACAGACAGGCACTGTGACACTGGGACCCCCAAATCTGTTTGGTGAGCGGGGGGCAGTGGAGGGGCTGGGTTCTCTTGCCTTGTGTGAAGCTGCCGAAGCCACAATTCAGAAGGCTGACCTGAATTTCACAAAGTCACCCGGGCCCCCCTGCGGCCCACCACTGGGCCAGGAGCCTTCTACCTTTGCAGGGAATCATTATGGGATGAGGGTGATGGGGAGACCGGGAGATTCAGTTCACACCAGCCCTCTGGCACAGAAACACCGGCGATGACCTGCCCCGGGGCTAACGTGGGTGGCGAGTGGGGAACAGGGAGGGGTCGCAGCCTCTTGTCATTTCCTTGCCACCCCCTCCCTGACAGCTGTCAGGCAGGACGAACTTTTTCCTGCGTCCCTGACGTCTCCTTCGCTCCCCTGCCCGGCATTACTCCCAGAGCATCCCTCCCTCTTGGCGTGGTCCCCCATCCCCGGTGCCAGCGGGAGGGAACTCACATGTCAGATGCGGCCGCCTGGTACGGCTGGCTCCGGCAGAGAATGGAGTGTCCGCAGCCCTGGCCCATGGCTCCGCATGCTTCAGCAGCCCTCCCAGCCCCGCCGCCGCCGCGCCCGCTTCTCGGTGCCGGCTGCGAGCGGAGCCTCCCGCCGCGCTCAGCTCGCTGCTGTCACCGAGCCCGATGCAGCGCGCCGAGGCGTGCGGGAGGGGAGGACGGAGCGGGGGCGACGCTGATTGACGGCGCTGCTGCGGCTCCGCGGGGCTGGGCGGGGGCCGCGCCGCTCGGCGGAGGGCCCGGAGGGGCCGGAGGGGCCGCACCTGCCGCCCGCCGCCGCCCAACCCGCGCCGCGCCCGGCCTCGCCCGTGCGCCGCGCCGCGCCGGGGAGCGCCCGCCTTTGTCTCGGAGCGCCCGCGGGACCTGCCCTCCCCGCTCGCCCCTCCGGCCCTGCTGGGAGCGCAAGCCCCGTCTGCCGTGCGCTGTTATTGCCCCGGTGGCATCGGCAGCACTGGGCAGCAGTGTTCCCATCTGTCCCTGTCCCAGAGGTACTGAGCAGCACCGGTCCCACAAGTTCCTGTCCCAGGGGCAATGAGCTGCACTAGGCAACATTTGGACCACAGGTGGATTGCTTTCCCGAGGGCACTAAGCAGCACTGAGCAATGTATTTCCTCTTCTGTAAGGGAGATGGCCTCAAGTTTTTCAGGAGAGGTTTGGATTTGGTATTGGGACAATTTCTTCCCCAATACTGTTGTCAAACGCTGCAGGCACCATGCCTGTGGGGATTTAAAAGCCATGTAAATGTGATACTTGGGGACATGGTTTAGTGGTGGGCTTGGCAGCGCTGGAAAATGGTTGGATTCAGTGGTCTCAGAGGGATTTTCCAAATCATGGTTCTGTGATTCTATCATACAGAATGGCACTGGACCACAAACAGGTCCCTGCCAGAGAGTGGACACCCTGCAAACAGTCCCAGCCACATGGGTGGTCTCCAGCTTGAACCTGCTGGTCTCCTGTCCTGGGCCCCATGGGCTGGAATCTGGCAGTGTGAGCTGCCAGCAGGGTGGGACAGTGTCAGAGGGGTCAGCAGGGTGGGACAGTGTCAGAGGGTGCCTGGAGAAGGATAAAAGTCACTGCAGTGCCAGCACTGCCTGTGCTCTCCAGGCAATGACCCTACGCATGGATGTTACATTCCCAAGAGGGACCCTGGGGAAGGACACCCATCCTACACTGAATTCAGGTCAGAGGTTTCTGTGAAACCTCCTGGCACAAGGGGAGTGAATCAAGAAGGAGCATCAGCAACCTGAGCTTTTAAAGATATTTTAAGCATTTCGGCTTCCTCCAGTGCAAGCACTAGAGACAAAAAGGGAAGCTCCTAGGGACCAGGTCCTGGACAAAGACTGTGAGGAGATCATCCAGCTGATGAAGGTCTTAACTCAGGATCACAGAACCACTGAATGGTTTGGGCTGGAAGGGACATTTGAAGCTCCTCCATTTCCACTCCGCTGCCATGGGCAGGGACATTTTCCACTAGACCAAGTGTCTGCAAGCCCCACCCAGTCTGGCCTTGAATGCTTCCAGGGATGGGGCAGTCACTGCTTTTCTGGGCAGCCTGTGCCAGGGTCTCACCACCCTCACAGCCAAGAATTTCTTCCCAGTATCCTATCTAATCCTACTGTCTGTCACACTAAAGCCATTCCCCATTGTCCTGTCACTCCAGGCCATTGTCCAACAACCCTCCCCAGCTCCCTTGGAGCTCTGTTAGGCAACAGACTAATGGAAGGGGCTCCAATGTTTCCCCATAGCCTTCTCTTCTCCAGGTTTAACACTCCCAACTCTCTCAGCCCTAAGAGGGATGCCCACAGCAGATGTGCTCCAGCCCTCAGAGCATCTCCACAGCATCCTCTGGACTCCCTCCATCAGCTTCATGTCCTTCTGATGCTGGGCCCCAGAGCTGGAAGCAGCTCTGCAGGACAGGTCTCACCAGAGCAGAGCAGAGCAGAGCAGAATCCCTTCCTTGCCTGCTGCCCACACTCCTGGGACCAGCCCAGGGCACAGGGGGTGTCTGGGCTGTCAGTGCACATGACCAGGGCATCCTGAGCTTTTCAACACTCAAGTCTTTCTACTCAGGGCTGCTCTCAATCCATTCTCCACCCATTCTGTGTTTGTGCTTGGGAATACTCCAAGCCAGGTGCAAAACCTTGACTTACCTTGTTGAATTTCCTGAGGCTGGCACAGTATTCCCTCTTCAGCCTGTCCAGGTCCCCCACAATTCCATCCCTTCCCTCCAGCATGGTGATCACACTGCAGAGTGTGGTATAAACATGCTGGGGTACCCTGGATCCCACTGCCTGTGCCACTATCAAAGATCCATGCCTTTGCCCTGCTCTTTTCCCTGCTCTTTCCTTTGCTCTCAGCATCTCTGGGCTGCTGGCAGCACGGAGCCATGGACCTTTGTTCTCAGCCAGCACAGGCACACAGGTGAATCCAGGAGCATGTCTGGGGTCTGCAGGCTCCACTGCACCCCTCTGTAGGTACCTGCATCCTCTGCACTGTCTCCTCATGCTGTGTGCTGCACCACAGGCCCAAACCACGCTCCCAAACTGGGAACTTGGCTTAGTGTGTTGAGATTTTGCACCAAAAAGAGCTATTTGGGTTGCTCTTCACTAGCCTTGCAGACCTCCATCTCTCCAGCATCATTTGCCTGTGGGGAGAAGGGAGGAATGTGCTTTAAAGTCATTGTGGATCCACCAGCTGGGACGTCAGAGCAGCAATAGATATTAAGGGATTAGCACTCAAATCACATCAGTTCCTGTCAAATTCACCAGAATTAATATCCCCATGGCCTACAGATATAGGCAGAGTATCAGTTACACAAGATCCTCTGACTTTGTTATCTGCAACGGGAAACTGAGGCCCAGAGCTGCAATTACTTTCCCAAATTTTCCCCCAAGAGCTGAGAGTAGAGCTGGGACTAATTTGAGATTATTTTAAGGACCATCACTTTAATCTAACCCCTATTTCCACCCTGAGCCTCAGATTTAATGACTTAAAGATAGGGTTTCATCATATCCTGCATTCTTTTAGGGGGAGAACCTGCTGTGGGGCACCATGGGGTGCCCTGAGGACTGGGAGCCATTCCAGCACTCATCCATCTCCTCCCACCAAGGTGGCCAAGTTGTTCCCAGCACTGCAGTGGCAGTAGTGGATGGTGGGAGCAGGGTGGCTGCCACATATGGGCCATCCCACACCCTGCTAACCCCCATCACCTAGTAATCTACAAGGAGTCCCCTCCTTTCCAGTAAAGCTGGTTCCATGCCTGTTTATCCCGGCCCCTCTTATTCCCCAAAGGATGTTTTTGTCTTGCAGTGGTCCCCAGTCAGAAGCAGCTGGGAAGATCAGAGCAGATGTGGGTGCAAAGACCACCAGAAGGAACCATCCATCTCCAGATGCCGGGCAAGGACTGTCACGTTTGCATATTACCATGGAATCATGGAATTTGTGTGGGAAAAGCCATTTGGGACCATAAAGTCCAACCATTCCCCACCACTGACAAGCCCTCCACCACACTATGGAACCAAGTGCCACATCCATGTGGATTCCCACCATCCCACATGCTCCAAACCCCCTGGGACTCCCTCCATGGTGCCAGTGTGATGCCTAGCTCTCTCCCTTCTCATTCCCCTCTCCAAATGTCATTCCTGGTATTTAAGAGACGTGGTTTTCTCAGCTGCACATCTGCCTGTACTATTTTCTCCTCAAGAGAAAACTCTGCCCCATATCCAAGAAGCTTCTTAGAGTCCTCCTGCAAATGGCAGCACAGTGTGTGAAGTCCCAGGGGTGTCATGGAGGCTAAGAATTGGAAAAACCCTCCTGGAATGTTTTGGTGTGTTTAATTAAAATGCTCAGTTTGAGGTTGATTTTTGTTTTGGTTTTTTGGGTTTTTTTTAATAAATCCTGCTAATTCATGCTTGGAAGAACACAGGGCATTTCTGGGTGGGCATTGCTGCGTGGATATTGCTGGGTGGGCATCACTGGATGTGTTGGAATCCAGGAAATTCCTCTGGCTGTCCTGGAGGACTCGAGACCTTGCCAAGGGGGCTCAGAGACCTTGGCACAGAGCCCAAGACCCCTGTGCCTTTGATCTTCAAGCATGGAAAGAATGACCAACCTTATATGAGGATTTACAAGCCACAAAAGTTTAAGTAGAATAATAGTTTGTTTGTCACGGAGTGAAAAATAGATTTTTGAGGTTTTTAGAATGAGGGCTCAGGGTCCCAAGATGGAGGAATTTGGGTGTGCCCTGTCCCTCTTCTTTCTTCTTCCTAGACTCCATCTTCTGCTGTGATGTTGGCACTTTTAGATTGGCTAGAGTAGAAACTCACTGTCTAACATAGGTGATAGGTATTGGGAAGTAATTGTAAATATTGTACATGTAGTTTTTGGTTTAAAAAGATAACACCACCCCATGGGAGGCAGAGTGCAGAAGCCATGCCTCTGTCTGACCTGCTGGGCAGACAGAGGCAGGCAGGAGAAAGAATGTTATAGATAAGATACAATAAACAACCTTGAGAATGAGAAATTAAGAGCTCTGACTCCTTGTTCAAGTACTGGGCTGGGAAAACAGCCCAGTTTCTAACACATCTCAGGGTCACTCTGACCAGCTAGAGACCTCGAGAGCTGCTACAGAGCATGGACATTCCTGGTGGCATCTCCTGCACAAAGCTGCTCAGACCAGGGCTTAACTGATCCCTCTGACAGGAGTGAGGCCCCAGTGATGGCCAGGGAGATCCTCCCAGAAACCTTCTCCGGGTGCATCTGAGAGGGGCAGCTCAGCCTGACCTCCTGGCCAGAGGGAGACATGACAGTCAGAATCCTGACACAGTGTCGCCTACAAATATCACATTATCTCCTAAAAATCTCACTTGTTTCTCTTTGCTGGAGCTGCTGGGGATCCTGCACTGGGCACCAGCATGGGCTGCATGTCTTTATTTACTGCTGGGAGAGAGAAGCGGTGCCAGGTTCCGTAGGCAGCGTTCCATCTCTGTGGGCTCATGCCGATATTTGTGGCGTGAATGCGAAACGAGCCTTGCTTTGCTTTCTGCTGATACTCCTCAGCAAGATGATTGAATTCTGTGGGCTCTGAATAGGCAGGCTTTGTCCTCGAGCACGTATTGTGCAGGATACCAATTCCAGCACTAATGGAGATGTATTTTCTGATACAAAGCAATTTGCACCTTGAATACCTTCCCTAGAAATGCGCTCCGCATCACACCAGAGCTGTGAGCTCTCTTGCTGTGCATGCAGGGAGATACTCCCCTTCCTCTGAAGACTCCCAGTCCAGCTTCCTGGGATGGTCTGAGTCACTTTCCTACCTTGAATCATGGAATCACAGAATCATTAAGGTTGGAAAAGCCCTCAAAGACCACCAAGTCCAGCAGCTCCCCACCACTGCCAAGCCCACCACTAAAATACATCCACAAGTGCTATGTCTACATATCTGTTTAATCCCTCTTGGTCCTGCCATGCACATAGGCATCTCCATGAGAAAGTTCCATTTCAGCAAGTTTTGGGGATATTTTTTCCTCTTTCTGATTTTTCCACCATTTTCCCTCATAAACCTGAAGAGTCTTTCAGGGAGAGAAAATAGCAAAACAGAGAAAAGCTTTTCCATTTCCATTGACATTTATCCTGGGAACAGATAAAGAACAGAAAAAAAAAACACACAGAGGAACCTGGAGCCTTGTTTTTATTGCAACGTCGGTACAAGATGTTCTCAATAAAAAAAAAAACCCAAAAGGACATAAATTCACAGTGAACCAGAAAATTATTCCGTGTGTCCAGAGGTCCAACAGCTCACCTGTGACTGGGGCAGAACAGAGAGAAACACCCTGTGTGTATTTTGGGGTGGGGATGGGTGTCCCAGGAGCTGTTTGGGGCCACCACATCCCACACTGGGGCAATGCTGTCACCAGTGCCAGGCCATCCCATGCTGCAGCCATCCAGGTTTGGTGGTGCTGGCTAGGAAGGTGCTGGAGCTGGGATGGAGCTTCTGAACAGCACAGGAAGGAGCTTGGGTAGCTCCTTGAGGAGCTCCTTGGGTAGCTCCTTGAGGAGGCAAGGGCTTTCCTTGGCTTTGGAAATGGGGTTTGGAGAGAGAAAGGGAAAGAAGAGGAAAAAGAAGGGTGGTGAAGGGAAAAGAAGGGAAGGGGGAAGGAAAAAGGGAAAATGGGGAGGGAGAAGGGGGGAAAAAGGCAAAGAAGGGGAAAGAAGGTGAAGGGGAGAGGGGGAAGGGAAAAGGAAAGAGGAAGAGGAAAGAGGAAAAAGAAGGGAAAAGGGAAGGGGAAGGGAAAAGGGAGAAGGAAGAGAACTGAGTCAGTCTCAGGGTTGTTTCACACCATCAAAAGCTGATCTCAGCAGCATCCCCAGCCTATAGCCCCCCCACCCACAGGTCCCTCAGGACTGGGATCCCACAGGCCCCTGGGATTGGCAGGGCAGTGGGAGGGCGGCTGAAGACAGCTCCTGCAGCCCCTCCAGCACCTGAATCTGCCCTCCAGCCTCTGCCAGTGTCCCCTGCCTGGTCACAGCTGTCAGCTGGCTGCGGGAGGGGGCAGGGACCCGCTGGCCCTGTCACACTCAGGACATCATACAGGTGACCTTCCCAGTGCTGAGCCAGGAGAATGAGGTGCTCATGGACACCAAGGGGCATGGGGGACACTCTGCCCCCACTTTCCAACCTCACTCTTCATTGCACCTCAAATATTTCCATCCTCCCATAGTATGATGTGTCCCTGAGCCCAAAGTATGGGAAAATATCCCTGCAGTGCCTTTCTCCAGCTGGCAGCTTCCCTACCTGGGCTATGCCAGGGGTGACACTCAGCACACAGGCAGTGGCAAACAGGGATTGAAGCAGGGCTGCAGGATCAGCCCCTGGTCCTGGGAACTGTCAGGAGCCATAAGGATGCTCCCAGGGCTCTGCCAGGTACCACAGCCCAGGTATCATCCCCACAGTCCTCCCCCATACCAAGGACCCAGACCTGACCCCCTCCACTGATTCCTCATTCCAAAGATGCTCAAGGTTTTGGAGATCCCTGTTAACACCCCTGAGCCCTTCCCAGCCCTCACACTGCTGCCTGTGGAAGCAGGCATGGGGGCACCAAGGCAGCCAGTCTCAGGGTGGCACTGGGGTGCAGACTGAGCCCAGAATTCTCAAATGCCCTCCTCCCATTCCCATCACCCAGAGGCAGGGGCCTATCCCTGATAGGAGGAGTGGAGGGGCTTTTCCTTTGCACCCAACACACTCACGCCCCCAGGATGGGTGGCAGATGAGTGGGAGACAGGGAACAGGGCAGGAACCAGGGTAGGACACAGGAAGAGCAGGATGGAGCTCCTTGTTCCTGACAAGAGATGTCCCAGTGTTCTGCCTTCCAGCAGCGGTGGGGCAGATGAGAAGTGTCCCTGCACCTTCAGCAGGGGTCAGCGTCAATCAGTGTCCCCTTGCCATGGCCCATGGGCATACCCAGAAGGGAAATGGGGGCCCCAAGGAGAGAGGCTGCCTTTGGGATGGTCCTTCAGGGTCATGTAAGGGATCCATGCGAGCGCTGACCATCAGGGGAGCTCTCTAGTACATTATCCCTCCAAATCTAGCAGCATGGGATAGCATGAGGCTTCAAAAGCCTCTTCCCAAAGGTTTCCCAACCTCCTGTCCCAAACCATGGCTGGTGAGAGGGAAGGGGAGAGCTCAGCTCCTCCAGGTGCTGATAGCATGTCCTCTGCACTCCCCTTCGTGCTCCAGGGCTTCTTGGGGTGGGCAGAAGCAGGGATGAGACTTCCAGAGGTAAGGGGGGAACTCAGTGCTCCTCTGGGGAGCAAAGTGCCTTGAGGCATCCATCCCTCCCAGACGGGGGCTCAGCTCTGCTCCCGACCTGCACAGGGGGTTCTGCAAGGACACCCCGCTCCCACCGCGCCTCCAGTGCCAGCCTGAGCATCCCACCAGGCGGGAGCCAATCCTTGGGATCTGGCCCCCAGGGCAGCGCCCCAGGGCGGGGCTGGGGCTGGTGGTGTTGGCTCGGCAGCAGCATCGGGCAGCACAGAGCTTGGTGCCCGGGGGGACGGCGGGGACGCGCTGGGAGGGAGGCACATGGGGCTGGCACGCTGCTGGCCCGGCTCTGGCTGCCAGGTAGCCATGGAAACCTCCCGGCGGGATGCTGCGCCGATAAATAGCCAATTTGAAGTGATTCTCCTCAAAGAGCTTTTTTTTTTTTTTTCCCTGTGTTTATTTTTTTTATATACAAAGTCTCAGGGATTTTTTAGATTTACCTTTGCATATTTTATTGTTTCCCTTTATTTTATTATTTTTCTTGATTTTGTAATTTGTTTTGGTTTGAGTTTTTTGGTTTTTGTTTTATTTTTTTGTAGATTTTTGTTTTGGTTTGGGGTTTTTTTGGTTTATTGTTGTTGTTGCTGCTGTTTTATTTTTCCTTTAATATTTTTTTCCTTTGATTCAAGGCCTGGCCTTCATGAACGCTCAAGACAGTGAGGTTTGCCATCTCCCTTGCCTTCAATAAGCCAAAGCTCATTGCTATTTCAGTGGCAGCCCACGTGGAAGTGGGGTGACATCATTCAGGGCCACATGTGCATGGAGCTGCTGCTCACCTGGGTACGAATTTAGGTGGGAGAAATACTCATGTGTGCACCCGAGCCTGTATGAGTGTGTTTGGAGGCATGGTCGTGCATGGAATTGCAGATCCAGGCATGCCATACACACATCTGGAAAGCATACAGCATACTCATGCACACATCTGGAGTCACAGCCCAAAATGGGCTCCTTGGGAATCTCCCAGCAGGTGGAACAAGGGCAAACTGAGATTTATTTTGGAGTCCTGTTGAACCAGACTCGTGGATGGGCAGAGCTGTGCCTGCTCCTCTGCAGCTGCACCCATGTCTGATGCACCAGGGTGCAGGGCAGGGTAGGGGATGGGTGCCCAGCCTGCAGGACATGTGGCACATCCATGGAACAGCCTGGAGCACTGTGGTCATTAGCCACAGGGCTCCTAAAGACTGATTCCATAGGGATTTCACTGCCTTCACTTGCAGAACCTGCTGGGGTCTTGTCTGTAGCTCAGGGAGCAGCTCTGAGCCTTCACCTGGGGAAGGATGCCCCAGGAAGGCTCCAGAGATTATTCAGATCCCTTCTATAGCCCACAGGGACACTGAGTCCCCCCCACCATCCCTGAAAATCTCATCCCTGTTTCTCCCCACCCCTAGAATTCTTGGAGCACAGGGGGGAACAGGGCTGTCACCCAGGGGACAGGCAGCAGCCAGCATGTTGACAACTCAGCAATTCTATGTATCTGCCTGTCCCACATTGCACACATCTCCCTGGGGATCCTGGCTCCAGGGGATCCTAGCTGGGCTCTGTGCCCAGCCCTGGGCAGGGATGCATCAGGAATATCTCTGGGCTGACAACCCAGAAGCATTGCTGCTGCGATGTTAATAAAGAGATTGAAAGCTCTGTTATTTTTAAATAAATGCAAATTAACATATACTTAATGGAGAAAGACAAACCCAGATCCTCATCTGAGCCAGTGCTGTGACAGTGATGGATAAACAGCCATCAGCCAGAGCATCCTTGTTCACATGCCAGGCCCACATGCTCTGGGATGCAATGGCACCACTGGCCTCTGCTGGGAAGAAGGCTGGCAGCTGGCTGTGCCCACTGGTCCCACTGGGAAGGTCCCCCTGGCAGGGGAAATCCCAGTCTGGCTCCCATCTCTGCCACCCATCACCGTCTTGCTTTAGTCATGTCTCCTTGGCCAGCCCTGGCCATGCAAAGCCAAGGGCAAACATCCCTTCCTAAACACCTCCCCCATTCTCCCAAGACACCGAGCTCCCAACATCTATCACCTGCAATGTGGCATCGAGTCCCTGGCACTGCCAGCATCCCACCGGAGCTGGGAGAGGCAGATCCCCCATCCCATGGGACCCTCCTAGGCACAATCCATCTCTGCAGCCTTTCCTGCCCCCCACACCAGCCCAACATTTACCTGGCTATTTAAATTTCCTTCATTTTTCTTATTAAAGTGAGAGGGCACTGCCAGGAGGGAAGTTGGGAGTGGACAGAGTAGGGGGAGGGGAGAGGGCACTGTGAAGAATAAAAAGCTTCAGGCAAGCTGGGCCTTTCCTCTGCCCCTTCACTTTCTGCTTTTAAAGCCCTCCCATGGGCTCTTCTCTCCCTTCCCCAACATCCAGAGACGTTTTCCATCACTGGGCCAGGCTGAAAGTGGAATGGAGCAGGGGGAGGGGGGTTCCTGTGTCAGTCTGGGGAGTGGTAGATTTCCTCAAACCCTTCCCCAGCCTGATCCCATTTTCTGGGTGGGTAAACTGATAGCTGAGGGGTGAGGTGAACCCCCTGAGAGCATCCTGAGTGTGTTGGCAGCCACATGCTCTGACAAAAAAAGCATAGATGGAGAAAAGGCAGGAGGCAAGGGAAAGGGGAAAATTATGGGGAAAAGGCTGGAAAAAGCCAGTGACAGTTTAATGGGGCTGTTGATGAAATAATGACTAGTTTAAAGTCTGCTGGAGTGTGGCTGCTCTGCAATAACCCAGGACCTGATAATCTGCTGAGTTCATTACTGAGGGGGGAGGGGGAGTGCAGGGGCAGGAGCCATTCAGCGGGACACAGAGCTGCTGTGGGTGTGGGATGCAGAGCAGAACCCCTGGGGACAACCTGTACTGGTGCCACGGGGTGATTGTGGCATTATTCTGGGCTGTCCAGCCACCTCCTGGCTCCTCCTCAGGAGATGAGGACGGTGAATGTGTTGTGTCCCCACCACAAGACACAATAGCCAGGAAAGGCAGCACTCAGGGCAGGCAGCACCTCGGGAATGGCAGCATTGTCCTTGGTGGCACCATGACCGTGACTCGAGTCTGGCATCCATCTAATCTGCATGTCTGGTGCACAAGGTCACCGATGCCACCACCAGCAGCGGACCACGGGCAAGGACAGGGACACTGCCAAGGGCTCCAGCACCCCAGGAACAGGCTGTGGGTCCCAGCTGAGTCCCAGCCTGTGCTCGTGGAGAAGCCAGCAGACACCCTCACACGCCCAACCCCCCACGTCAGTTTATTAAGTTGTTTGTAAATGTCTCTGCAATTAATCACTTGCCGATGTGCGGTGTCACATGGCACTGCCTCCGCAGCACTATGAATAGTGAGAGCTGGAGAGAGGCCTGATCCATGCTGCTCCTGGATGGATCCACCTCTCCACAGGGCAATGCTGCACCAGCTCAGTGCACAGTGCCCTGGCCCCTCCTGTCTTTGCTGGGCTCTAGGACAGCAAGGCACGAGGTCCCCAGTGATCATCACTGCAGCCTGGCTGCCCTCAGATGGGCTCTCAGGAGCTCACTGCCCAGCTCTTGCCCCAGAAAAGTGTGAAGGTGAGGGGAACCCCAAACCTCATGCTTATGGGATCCAGGGGTTGCCAGCACCCTGCATCCCTCCTGCCCACTCCCAGTTTCCCTCAAGTGTGCCACCAGCAGCTCCCTATTGATCCCTTCCCCAAAGAATGTGGTTAGAGATGAAGGGAACCCCAACTCTCATGCTCATGGGATCCAGAAGTGCCCCCAGCATCCCCTGCTGCCCCCACACTCTGCCCCTGGTCTGGTGAGGGGTGCAGGGAGGGCAGAGCCACCCTTGGCTAGAAGCTTGGCTGGTTGGGAGCTGCAGAGTTTGTTCAGCTCCTGGAGCACGGCAAGATGAAGAGTTTGGACGTCCTAGTGGTGAAAGACTGGGAAGGAGGGTAAGAGGAACAGTTGCATGGCCAGAGAGACAGGTAGGCTGCTGAAGGAGGGTGTGAATTGAGGGAATGGTGGTGGGGCAGGGGAGAGACAGAGGTGGGGATGGATGGATGGATGGATGGATGGATGGATGGATGGATGGATGGATGAGTGAGTGAGTGAGTGAGTGAGTGAGTGAGTGAGTGAGTGAGTGGATATCCAACAATGCTGAGCACTAATGGTTATTTCTTGGCACATCCCTGGGGTTTGGTGCCAGGCATCTGCTCCTGGCCCACAGAGTCCTGGGCACTAACAGCCCCATGGAGCAACCTGGCACAGCAGAATGGGAGAGAGGTCATGAAACCAGGGGTGCTGAAGGCTCTCCTGCCCTTCCCCTCAGCCTGCCACAACAACGAGGGGCCTGAGCCACACACTGGTGTAACTGAGGCTTGCAGGGTGCTGTTTTCAGGGGCACACAGGTCCCTTGCTTCTGTCTCCCTCTTAGTGGCTCCTCCAGCCCTTGCAGCAGTGCAGGTGACAGTGCCAGCCCCGCTGCCACCACCCTGCAGCCTGGCAGCGCCTGCAGGTGATTGACAGCCCTCCTGCTCCCACGCATGACTCACCCACAGCCCCTGTGGTGGCTCAGCGTGAGGAGGGGGCGTGGGACACCCCCACCCAGGGCTGCCACAGACAATGAACAGGGAGTGATGCTCCAGCCCTGCAGTTATCCCTGCATCCCTCCATCCCTGGGGACCAGCACCCCTGCCTCCTATCAGCCCTGCATCCCCACATCCGTGGGGATTCCACATCCCTGGAAACCAGGGAAAGCAGAGTCCCAGCTACCTTCTACCACTCACTGTGATGTTCCCCACCACGATGGCTGTGAGATGAAGCTCAAAGGGTTTCCATGGCAAGTGCCAAGGTCACAAGCACTGGCAGGCAGCAGCAGCACACAGGATCAGCCACGGGCTATGGGGAGGAGTTCCTAAGGCTGCCATGATCCAAAGAGACGGCTCCCAGGCTCTGGCTTTGAAATGCCCATTGTGCCTCACACTGCAAGGGCCAGGCCCTGAAACACACCTGCATACGTGTTTCTTGGCAGCTCCCACCCACTCCTGGTGATTTATAGTGGCAGTCCAGCACAGACACCAACCCTGGCACTGGCAAGGCTCAGCAATCACAGCAGAGGATTGTTGGACTGGGGTGCCACTGGTCTGTTCCCAAAAAGGCAGCTCACTGCCTTCCCCATGGCACCCATCCTCTGGCAACCACGCAGCAGGTGCATCCAGGACTGTCCCTCTGCACTTCCAGCTCTCAGTGTCCCCCCCTGCCCTGTGTGGCTGGCAGAGACCTGAACACTCCCACTTCATTTCTTAAGACCTTTAATATCGTCAAGAGGTGGCAGTGGGACACAGGGGCTGCTCCTGCCATCTCCATCGTGATGGGTGGAGGACAGAGACCAGGGGCAACTCCTCCCCAGTGTGGGTGAATACTGAGGCTCTTGTCATCCTGCCCTACCCAGCACAGAGGGGACCCTTCCCCAGGAGTGATGGGAGTAGGATGATGGCAGTGCCTGGGGCCAGGCATGCATCCCATGAGAAAGGCTAGTGCAGCATCCCACAGGAAGGGCAGCTCCCACCTGCCTTATCACTTCAGAGGAGAAAGACTTAAAAATAGGGGATGGAAGAGGAAACACAAATGCCCTCTACTGCAGCTCCCAGCCAGGCTCTGCTTCTCCTCCTGGAGCTGGGAAAAGAAGCGGTGGCCAAAGGCACTGGGGCACAGAGTCAGGGCTGACATCCTGTGGGCTGTGTGGCAATAGCTCCCAAGTCCAGCTCTGCTGGGTGGGGGTGGCCTCGCTGCCATCTGCCCTCCTGGCTGCCCGTAGTCCCCACAGTGGAAGGTGAGACGGCCCAGTGGAGGCTCTGGAGGCAACAGGACCCGGGCAGTTGCCGGAGTACGGGGCTGGCACGAGACCCCGAGGGCGGCCCCACTTGGAGATGAACCTGTGGCACAAGTGGAGAGCAAAGTGTCAGCAAAGGGGACAGCAGGCACTCCCAACCCCTTTTCACCTTTGGGGACACGTGCCATGTCCCCAGGCCAGGATGGCAATAGGACAGACAGAGCTCTTGGCTCCTGCTGTCATCAGATCAGGACAGGGCAGGCAGGCAGGGTGAAACTCACTGGCATGTCAGTTTTCCAGCTCAGACGTTCCGCAGAAGCTGGGGACAAAGGGCAGACAGATCACCTTTCATCCTCAGCCTCCTCCTCCTCCGTGTCTGCACATCACTGGCAGCACAGCACCCAGGGAGACACAGGGAAAATGCCCAGCAAGAGAAACTATGGTCGCCCCAGGTCACCCCACTGCAGTCCCAGAACCTCCTCCCATGCTGGCCCCATTGTGGGTGACACCCACTGTCCCCTGGGAGCCCTGGTGTGCTGGTCCCCTGCACCAGACCACACCACCTCAAGCACACTGGAAGCACAGCCCACAGCAAAGCCCCTGGAGCCTTCCCCACAGCCCTTTGTTATAAACCTGAGCCTGTGCAGGAGTTCCAGGGCAGCAAAGATGTTGCCCCCTGCCCTTGGGGCATCCCTGAGCACTCACTGGGTGATGCCCAACTGATGCTGGTGGGGGATTTCCCTGGCACAGCCCTGTCCCCTGGTTTATAACAGCAACGAGGGCCCAAGCCATGGGCTTGGAGGCAGTGGGATCATCTCTGTCCCACCACCAGCCTCGTGGCTGGGCAAGAGTCCAGCAACAGCACCCACATGGTTGAGGGACACTCAGTGGGCAGGACAGCTATTGCAGACAGACAAGACAGCAGGATGGGGAGGTGATCTGTGACCAGGACAGAAAACCCAACCCTGTTAGAGGAAAAATCAGGAGCATGGCAGCATCCTTTCCTTTTGCATCACATGATTTGGAACCCCCTGGACCCAGGAGACTCCAGCAGCCCCCAAAGGATCAGCTTGCCCTCCCAGATCCACCACTGGAGATGATGCAGTACATAAGTAACAGGAGCAGGAGTGGGAACCAGGACATCCCCCACCCAGGTTTGGAGACCAGGACCTGCCCATCATGTGATGCAGGGGGGATGCAGCCCTGCATGAGGAGCATCCAGTGCCCCCAGATCACTCACAGTTAGGGGGTCAGTAGCAAAAGCAGCCACACTGTTCCTCATCTCGCTCTCATTGCCCCGCAGCGGGATGAGGGAGATGTTACCCAACCTGGCATCCTGCTGCGGCCGCGCCACCCGCGCCCTGCGACGCTCCGAGGGCCACAGGGCACCCCCGTTCTGCAGGCAGAGGGGACAGTCAGGGACACCAGGCACTCACGCACCCCAGGAGCTCTCTTCTGCCCAGGGTGCTGGGTTTAGGGATGCTTGGATACCCCAAAGGGTGTCTGCTGTCCCCCATGGGGTGCCACAGGGAGGGATCATCCAGCCCACTGCCTACCTGCACCTGAAGGAAGGTGGCAAACCACTCCCGCAGGTCAGCCTGGGTGTCACAGCACAGGTACCTGTGGAAACAGTGTCAGCAGCCAGAGGAGGTGGTGGTGGCAAGTAGGGTGTCCCCTCTGCCCACTGCAGGGACACCTGCCTGCTCCAGGGACCCCAGCTGCTGCTCTGCATGAGACCCCGGGGGAATGAAGGAGACAGCCACAGGGGTTCCTCAGGGGGAACCTGTCTGGGGCCAGGAGAGCTCAGCCAGGCTGTCTCCACACATCTAATGTCCCTGCCAGTGTCAGGAGGGTGCCACTACCTGATCTTCAAGGTCATTTCCCATCCAAATTGTTTCATGATTTCTATGATTCCCCATCTCCCCCTGCCACGGCAAAGGCTCCAGAGAGCTGCCATGTGTCTGTCTGTCTGTCCCAGGGAGAACTTTAGTATCCCGTGTCACCTTCCCTCACCATTGCTGCTTCTCGTGCTTCTCGTTTTCATAGAATACTGTAAAACCCCAGCTGGAAGAGAGGAGTGAAAACATGAATCCCAACAGCCCACACAGCCATCCTCTGCTGGCCAAGTACCCCAGCAAACCCCTCTCATCCCTTCCATCCCCATCTCTGCAAACCCCCCACCATCCCTGCAACTGCCCACTCCAGCCCCACAAACCCTCCCCCAGTTCTGCAAATCCCCTCATCCACACAAACACACCCCGGGACAGGGCCAGGAACAGGGCTTGGGAGAAAGACAAGGTGGGCACAGTGTCGAATACAGGGTGGGGACAGTGCCGGGGACAGCACAGTCCCTGCTGGTTGGACTGGGCTGCAAAGCAAGCTACAGGGCTGCTCTGACACCTGGTGGCAGGAGGCCTGGCCAGCAGGGGACGGGTCCAGCAGTCAAAACTGTCCCTGTCATTTTCCCTGCCCCCATCTCCACGGCTATCCTCATCCCTTGGCACCACAGGCCACCCCTTTGCTGCTCACCACGTCGGGGGTCGGAGCTTCTTTTTAACACCCAGGTAGACCTTCAGGTTTCGGACAGGCCACTCCTTCTCTGGCTTGTGACTCTGGGGGAACAGGGCACCAGCACTGGGTTGGTGGCTGCCAGACCTATCCCCACCCAGCACAGTCCCCACCAGTGCTGGGATAGGGTCCTCCCCCAGCAGGAGGAAAAGCTGCAGTGATGTGGTGACAGGGAGGAGGGTCACCAGCATGGAGCAGAGCAAGTGTCTGTCACCCATGGCAAGGGCCACAGGGAGCAGGAAAGGGACACAGGTGGCCTGTCCCCTCTAGCCAGTGCCAGTTGCCTCCTGAGCTGGGAGCAGCACTTGCACATTGTGACAGGGTCTCAAAGAGAGTCTGGCAATAGGCACTCCCCATGGGATCCCACCTCATATCCCTCCTCAGCATCATGGCCACAGCCATGGCAGTGATGTATCTGGATCCACTCTGCCCAGAGCACATTCCTAAGTGTCCCACTGCCATTGTGGCACAGCATGAGGACCCTTCTAGTGCTGGCTGTGCCTTGCCATGAAGCAGGTGCCACACTGGGGACCCTCCATCCATGTTCACATGCAAGCAGTGTTGACTTACAAGAGCCCGATCCAATGCCTGCAGGATGGGGAGGCAGCTCAGCCCATCCCTATCCTCTCTGGTCCCTACCCCAGACCCAGCTCTGGCTGCCCGAAGTGAAGGACAGCGGGACCCACAAGCCAGAAGGGCCATATGGGGAGAGCTGGTAGCATAGCACCAGGGACAGTTCCAGTGATTGGCACGTGTGTGCTGCAGGATTGGATTTGGGACTGACCCTGGATTGGATCTGAGGTCAACCCTGGGCAGACTTGTAAGGGCAGAGGGCATGGGAGCCCCTGCACCCCAGCTGAGCCCCCCGCTCCCCTCCCTACTCACGCTCTCCAAGGGGGGGCTCCGCTGCCTCAGGCTCTGTTCAACAGAGGAGAAGGGTTAACAGAGATGGGGGACCCCTCCCTGCAGCCCCCCCAATGCCCACAGGTGGGCACAGGGATGGAGTGCTAATGGAGTGCTAATGGAGTGTCACATCAGGGCAACCAGGAACTGGGGGCACAGAGGGGCTGTCACTGCACAGCCAGTATGCCAGCATGTCCCTCCTCAGCCCTGGCACTGACCAGGAGCTGTGGGATCTGCTCCAGGTCTGGGTGACACAGCTCTCCAGGGGCCAGTTCTGGCACTGCCCACACTGCCCTTGGCTGCCTGAGCTGCCTGTGCCATGGCAACCCCATTGCTGCCTGCACTGATCGAGCAATGTCAGCCCACGTGAGTCCCGTGTCCTCAGGGAATCCCCAGAAAACCACATTGTGGCAGGGCAGGGAAGGGCAGGATGGGGAAGGGGAAGGGGAAGGGGAAGGGGAAGGGGAAGGGGAAGGGGAAGGGGAAGGGGAAGGAGGAGGAGGAGGAGGAGGAGGAGAAGGAGAACGAGAACGAGAAGGATAACGAGAAGGATAACGAGAAGGAGAAGAAGGAGAAGAAGAAGAAGGAGAAGAAGGAGAAGAAGGAGAAGAAGGAGAAGAAGGAGAAGGGGAAGGCAGGGCTCACCCGCACTTCTTTGTAGAGACGCAGCCAGGAGTGGTTGAGGATGAAGTAGCGATCATGGAAGCCAGTGCTCAGCCCAAGCCCCAGCAGGTTCCTCTCCTCCCGGAATTTCATCATGCCATGCTTGCAGTCACCCACTCTGCTGGCTGGAGGCACACCTGAGCAGCTCCAGCCCCCCACGGGGGACAGGCCCCCCAAGGAGGGCACAGCCAGACCCTCATCCCCTGTAACAGCAGCCCTCCAGCTGCTGCAGAGTCGTGGCATTGCCCCTCAACTCCCAGGCCAGGCAGGGCAGGCAGGAGCAGCTTCCCTACTGCTCTGGGCACAGCATTTGGCCATGACACCATATCAGGGGACTCCAAGTCACATGCTAACTGAGCTGGTGCCTACTTGGATCTCATACCATCTTCTTCCCCATTCCCAACCCCTTCTCCATCCCCTTCCCTCCACACTCTGCATCCCCATCAGTGTTCAATCTTCATCCCATCCCATTCTTGCCTTCCCAGACCATGGCCCCTGCCTCTCACCAAGGTAGAGGAGCATGTTCTCCATGGACATCTGCTTCTTCACCACCAGGTAACTCTCTGTGCCCAGGCAGTGCAGGATGGGCAGAACTTTCTCCGAGTAATGCAAGGGCCGCTCTGTAAGTCAGGGCACAGTCAGGTCTCAGGAAGGGCACCCAGGGCCAGCTCCCATCCAGAGAGTGTCACACATGTGTCCTGAGGGTCTGGCATGGCGCTGCCACTAAACTATGTCCCCAAGTTCCACAGCTACAGGTCTTGTCAATTTCTCCAGGGATATTCCACCACTGCCTTGGGCAGCCTGTGGCAGGGCTGGACAACTCTTTAGTTGAAGGAATTTTCTCAAATAGCCAGCCTAAACCTCCCCTGGCATAACTTGAGGCCATTTCCTCTTGTCACTTGTTACCTAGAAAAGACTGACCCCCACCCACTGGCAGCAGGAGCTCAAGACATCAGCGGGCAGGACCAGGCTCTCATCCCAGTTCTGTTATCTCTCCCTTGCTGCTGCTTATGGCCAACATAGAGCTGCTCATTTTGGTGGCCAGAGAAGCTGGACACCTCCCCCATCAAAGTTTCAAAGGCACTTGAACTCCCAAGGATACAGACAGATGCCCTGGCCCAAACTTCAGCCCATCTGCAGTACTTGGCCATGTGCAAGCTGGATGAGGTGAGCAACTGTCCTCCCCTGAGCACCTGAGCCCATCCCAGACTGCTCCATGGTGCAATCACAAGGGGAGACTTTTCATACCCATCCCTATATCCATTCCCATCTCCGTCTCTATCCCCATACCCATCCTTACTCCATCTGCATCACCATGTCCATCATCTTTTCCACCCTCATCCCCACTTCATCCCCATCTCCACCTCTAACATCATCCCCACTTCCATCTCCATCTCTCTACTCCTCATGCCCCTGCACCAACCTGCCTCTTCCCTCTCATTCACTTCGAAGCAGCTCCAGTAGTCCTTCTCCTTCATAACAATTTTCCGCCGGTCCAGGATCTCAAAGGTGAGTTCCTCAGCCGTCATTGTGGCTGGGATCTGAGGGAGGGGGCAAGTCTCCATCAGTCAGTGCCCAGGGCCCTTCCATCCTCACACCACAGGCACCCAGCTCAGCATGAGTTCCCATGCCTCCACAGAGGTTTGGGCACACAACAACGGGACCCTGTCTCCTCTGCCCAACTACTCACCTTGACATGCTGCTCTGTCTCTGTCTTCTTCTCCTCCAGGTAGACAGTACAGATGAAGTCACCAGCTTGCTGCAAGGCAACAGTAAAGAGTTTCAACCTGCAGCTTCTCATGTGTGGGTGAAATCCTCCCCCACCAGTGTGGACATCCCTTGCCCAGGGCATGTTCATGCTACAGTAGACACTGAGGGCCCCAGGAGAAGACATCCCCATGTCCAGGACCCACTTGTGTTCCGCTGGATGATGCCTCCCGCATCTTCATGATGGCTGTGATTTCATCCTGCTGCTTCTTCATCTCTTGGTCATTGACCTGCCAGGGAAGAGAAGCCATCAGGGCTGACCAGACCATTCTGGCTCCAGGCTTCCACTTTCCAAGGTTTGAAAAGACATGGTCCTCTCTCCCCCCTTGTCTCCAAAGCAAGATATCTACAGACAAAGCAAACCTGACTTCCTCTTCCTTCCACCTCTCCATTCCCTGTGAATGCCCACACACTGGGACCCAGGGGTGAACCTACATTAAAGATCTCCACGTAGTGACTGATGAGGTCCTCCACCACACGTCCTGCCTTGTAGTCCTTCCCATCCGTCTGGAAGAGTGTGGGCCCAAAGACAATGGCCAGGTTGTGTGTGTTCATCTGGTTCTCCCCAGAGAAGCACTGGACCCTGTGGGAAACTCTGTCAGGATTCCTGCCCCAGAGCCCACCCCAGATCCCTCCCTTCTACTCCCATGCAGGACAAAATGCTTGGCATCAGTCACAGCTTGGCCCCAGACTCCTCTCCTTTCCTTGTAGGGGACATGAACAAAAGGACAAGGGCTCTCCCACACTCCAGAGCCACCAGGGACCCCACAGTGGAGAGGCTGATGCCCAGGGGGTGGATGCCATACCGGAAGAGGTGATTGATGAGCGCCTTCAGCGTGGCCCGGTTCACGGGAGGGAGGGCAGCCAAGAGCTGCCGGTACTCGCCAACCTTTGCCCCCTCATCCTCCAGTGCTGCCAGAGGGAGAGAATGAACATGGAGGAGCACAAAGTGGAGACTAGGGCTCAGGAACACACCATCCCCTCTACACACTTCACTTCCCCTCTCCTGTCCCAACATGGGGATGAAGCACCCCAAATCCATGAGGCCAGAGAACATGCCCTGTCTGCAGAGCCAGAGCATGCCGGAGCTGGAGCATCCCAGAATCATGGACCAGAGTAATGCAGCATGGAGCACCCCAGCATCATGGAGCCAAAGCACTCCAGTTCCATGTGGCCAGACTGTCCCAGCTCCATGGCGCTGGAGCACCCTAGCTGAATGGGAAAGGAGCATCTCAGCTCCATGGGGCTGGAACCTGCCAGTTCCAAGGTGCTGGAGCATCCTAGGCCTGGAGAATCCCAGGTCCATGGGGTCACGGCACACCTGCTTTATGGAACTGAATCATCTCAGACCTGTGAGGCCAGGGCACTCCAGCTTCATGGGACTACAGCATCCCAGCTCTGCAGGGCTAGATCACCCATGATTCATGGGAACAGAGCATCCCAGCATCATGGGTCCAGAGCATCCCAGCTCCACAGAGCTGGAGCATCACAAGGCTGGAGCATCCAGCTCTCTGAAGCCAGAGCATCCCAGCTCCATGGCACCACAGCTTGTGTCTGTTTTACTGCTGGGTGCATCTATCCCAAGTGTCCAGTGAGCAGATCCAGAAGGGAAGGGGGACCTGGCTGTCTCCCCTGTCTCAGCCCCACCTTTGCCAGAGCATGAGTCAGTACAGGGGCAGCATGAACACACTCCACTCCCCACCCACCACCTGAGACCCCAGCACAGGGAAACATGTGGAGCCCAGACATGTTTCTTCAACCCATGAAGGGGACAAATTGGCTGCAGAGATCTGGGTGGCCCACACCCCTCCTTTGCCACCCCAAGCAGCCCCCAGGGCTCACCTGTTGCCCACAGCCAGTTTGGGGCCCACCGCCGCGTGAAGAGCCCATCCCCAAGGTCACGGAAGAAGCGTTTGAGGGTGTTGGCAACATCATCCACATGGTGCTCGCCCTCCTTCAGGCAGACACAGCGTGCATCCCGCTGCAGTGCCTCTAGCAGGCTGGTGGTCTTGGAGTTCTGCCCACTCTTGCGGTAGATTCCCTCAGATGTCAGCCCTGTGATGGAGCCAGAGGGAATGAGACCCCCTCTGCAGGAGACAGACCCCACTCCCAGCCCACCATCAAACACTGCCAGGTGCCACCATGCTGCAGGTGCTCCTGAGACTGGAGACAAAGCCCTGCTGGAGATGGAGCCCTCCCACACAGCTGGGTGTTCAGGGAGGGAGGGAATCACGTATCACAAGCATGTAGGGTTCTCAGCCTGCCACACCACACCACACCAGTGGGGTGACCTGACTGCCACGCTCTGGTCCCTGCCAGCATGCCAGGACCTGATCCATACCACACTGAGTGATGTAGTCGATGCAGCGGTCCACCAGCAGTGGGACGTCCGACTCCGTCAGCTGCTGCTCCGACAAGGTGTCTCCCGAGCTGCTCGCAGCCTTCTGGATGGCATGGACCCAGCCCAGGAAATCTAGCTTCCGCTCCCCTTGGATGTACAGCGTCCTGCCAGCAGGCCTAGGCTCAGCAGGGGGCTCCCCTCCCACCCCACTGCACATCTGCAACCCCCAGGAAGGCTGGCCCTGGGGGCCTGCAGGTGAGCCCAACTCAGTTTTGGGGGTCTACAGTCATGCCAGGGAGGGTAAAGGCACTCCACAACAAGGAGGGATATTTGGCAGTGGGGCTTTTCCCCCACCTTCTTACCTCCGCCTCTCCACCAGCACCAGAACCTCATGGTCCCCCTGGATGGCTGGAAAGGAAGGCAGGGAGCCCATCACCCATCATGGGAACATGGGGTGCCACAGCTTCCCTAGACCCGCATGCTCTGGGAGGCTCTGCCAACAGGTCTGGCTCCAGTCCAAATGGGACAAGCAGAGATGGGGAAGAGGATGGAGAGGGGGAAGAGGATGGAGAGGAAAAACAGCAGCTGCATTCCCTCTCTTTCAAGGGACCCTGAGCTCCACAGGAGCGATATCCACCAGCTTCCCACCAAAAGCTAGGTGCACCCTAGAGCAGGATTTGGGGGACACACCCTGCCCCCAGCCAGGGGGTCCTGCCAGCAGGGCAGGGGTACTCACAGAGTTCCTGCAGCTTGCGCAGCTGGAGAGGCTCCTGCCGACGGCCATCCTCGGAGCAGATGTGGAGAGTGGAGCCAACCAGGGCAAACCAGCCCTCCTGGGCACGCTCCAGGGTGAGACCCCCTTTGTAATGCAGTCGGCCAAGCCGCTCAAAGTCTAGCGCCAGCAGCTCCTCGGCACAGGGGTGGACAAAGGACTGAGCCAGGGAGGAGAGGAATCCATCAGCACCACTGTGTCCAGTTGCCACCAGCACCCAGGGCCACCCCAGGCCCCTGCATCCCACCTTGGCAATGGACTTGAGCCACTCTCGAGCAGAGGCAGGGCTCTCCAGCCCAAAGAGGTAGAGTCGATCTGCCTCGGTGTACACCTCAAACGTGCTCTCGATCCTTCAGGAGAGAGGAAAAGCAGAGCCTGGGTACCCACAGGGGTGGGATAGAGTTGGGTGGGTGACAGGGGTGTTCCACGGATGAGAGCATCCTGCTGCATGGCTGATGATGGCTCTGACAATGGCTGATCTAATGTGGGATCCCCCCACCATGGCCCCGGGCACTCCAGCATCCCTGTGCTGCCAGACACATTCCAACTGGTGACATAGGGACCGCACAGGGGCAACAGAATGGTTACAATGGAGCTGGACTGGGGTTCCAAAGGGATTACACAGCAGCTGCAAAGAGGTCTCAAAGGTGTTACAAAAGTATTGGAAAGATGCTCCAAAGGGGCTGCAAACTATTTACACAGAACCCCTGCAGAGCCAACAGTTCAGGGGCCATTGGTGGGGCTGGGGACTGCAGTCCCCTGTTGGCACCCCTCATGGGGGCCACTGCAGCCATGCCAGGCCATGCAGGAACAGAGGGGCTGTGGGGGTGCTCCAGGGAGTGCAGCCTTACCCATGGGCATGGAGTGGGTTGTTCACCAGGCAGACAATCTCCTCCACCCTGATCTCGCCATTGGGCACAGTGTTACGGTCGTTCTCGTAGTAGCTGAGCACGCCATCCTGCAGCGTGCACCACCGCCTGCTGAACTCTGCACGGCACAGGAGAGCACTGAGCAGCCCCCCTGAGCTCTGACACACCCCATGGCTCCCACCCAACCAGCCTGAGCACTGCTGGGTGCCCATCTGATGTGACCACCCATCAAACCAGGCTACCAAGTAGTGCAGCACTTCCCCACCACCTTTTCAATGCCTGAGAGAACACAAGAGAGGGTGCAATTTCCCCTATCAACCTCCCAGCTCCCTTTTTTCTGCCTCACACATGTACCTTCTGGGCCCTTGCGCTCACTGATGGGCTTGACCATGGAGGGGGTCTTGTAGAGAAAGCCATTGTGGGTGATGGAGGGCAGGTGCACAGAGTAGTGCTTCTCCTCACTGCACACCATCTCCAGGCGTGGCGGCTCTGCAGGCAGCGAGATCAGTCTGTCATGGGGAGCTGCCCTCCTCCCCCAGCCCCACCAGGCAGCTGGGATTCCCCCATCTCAGCACAAGGAGCATCTCACAGGCTGGACCCTGAGCTCCCACCACAGCACAGCTGGGGTGCAAGGAACAGTGCTGGTATCCAAATCCAGCACTGCCTGGGAGTCATTCCACATCCTGAGTCCTCCCCAAAGCCGCTCCCTAAGCATTGATCTGGGACTAGATGGGAACAATGTGAGCCCGAGCTCTGGATTTCTCTGGCTCACTGGGGTGGCCTGGGAGGCCTCAGAGCTCTCCCAGACACCTTTAGTGCTGACGCATCAGGAAGAGCTGGGCCAGCCCCAGACCTGGGCAAATTCCAACTTCCGCAGGACAAACTTGGCTGCCGACACAAGGGGGGAGGTGACAGCTCTGGCAGGTGCTGGCCAGCCCCCCACACCTCTGTTCCACCCACCCAAGTGCTCCTGCCCACTTGCCCAATGCCTGTATTAGGGTGCAGATCCCATGGGAGCTGTCAGCCCTCCTGGAGTCAAGTTCAGGGGCTGGGGTGCACAGCCAGCAGAATGGGACTGGGGGTCCCATTAGGGGGTCAGCCCTCCTGCCCCAGGGACATGTTGGATGGGGGCTGCCCATCTGACAGAGGAATGTCCCTTGCCTGAAATGCCCACAGCATGCCAGGATGGTGTGGGAATACTCTCTCCTAGCCCTTCTGGTACCTGCAACGCCAGCCTGCATCACCAGCTGGGCTCCAGACCCGTGTTCCCAGCTGGGATTGAGCCCCCAGGGGTGCAGGGGTTCCCCAAAGCCTCTCTTCCCTCTCACGGGGTACACAGATCCTCGACAGTGCCAGCAGATGGAGAGCCTCCCACCAGGAAGCTGCTGGGCAGGACACAGAGCTGGGACCAGCTCAAAGCACAGCTGTGTCCCCCGGAACAGCCCAGCAGCAACTCCAGGAATGTTGTCAGTGGGTGTGAGCTCATGGTGGAGCTCCAAGGGGGCCAGCCCTTACCTGAGGTTTTGTTGTGCAGCAGGAACTCCATCTGCAGCCGCTGCCCACTCCTCTCAGCCAGGGCCAGGGGTGTTGGGCACTGGGGGTCCCCGGTGTCACAGCTCACCGATGCCCCACAGAAGAGCAGAGCCTGCGTCTCTGCCAGGTCACTGGTGGTGACGGCCGCACACAGAGCCTGCAGCAGAGCCAGGAGGCCCGTGCTGAAGCTGATGGCTCCCACCGAGGAGGAGGAGCAGGAGGAAACCCCCGGCAAAAGGAGCCGGGAGAGTTCAGCGAGCTGCCGGACCCCCGGCCGCCTCCCAGCCGCCTCCCAGCCGCCTGGTCAGAACAAAGGAGGCTCAAACTGGGAGAAAAAGTTTGGAGCCGGCAGCGAATCCCTCCCTTAAGGAGCCGGGGTGAAGTCATACGGCAGCGGGGCGGGCCGGCCAAGGCAGAGTAGGAAAACAAACAAGCCCACATGCGAATTCCCTCGGCTGGCCGGGCCCCCCATGTACCCCCACGCTTGTAAAAACACTGCAGAAGCCACGGCAGGGACAAAGCCATGGCAGAGCAGGAGGTGAAGGTCAGCAGCCAGAGTGCCAGGATGGCATTCCATGTGTCATATTCCTTGTGTGACCGCTCTAGCCTGGCACCCTGCCAACAGCCAGCGCTGGGAATGAGTGCCACCGGCGGTGATTAGGAGTGCTGGCCAGGTACTCCTGGGGAGGGATGTCACGCTGCCTCAGCTGGGGTGTGCCCCCAGCACCAGCTCCTCTAAGCCCCATCCAGCCCAGAGCTTGAACCCAAAACAGTTTCTGAGCCAGGGAGAGGTAAACCCTGGCACTGCCTGCCTGTGGTAGGGAGATCCCATCTCGGACAAGGCTCTCCAGCCTGGACATGAAGCTGGTTACACCCCATGGCAGAGATGTTACCCTGTCCCCATAGTGGGCTCATAATTTCTGAGACTCCAGACTTTGGCTTGGTGTGCACAGTGAGGACAAAGGGTGTGCAATGGGGGCTGGGGGGATACAGGCAGGGAGGTATGGGGGGCAGGCTGCTTGGACATAGATTTCACTCCCCAAAGAGCCTCAGGGCCCCAGCTCAGGCAGAACCCCGAAGTGGGTGCCCATCCCTGGGGGCCACTGACCCTGTCAAGCTCCTCCTGGTTGCCGAAGAGTGGGTGGTAGTGACGGTACTTGCCCTCCCGGTATTTGGCGGTGAGGAAGCGCCTCCTCTCCTGGCTGCCGCTGGTAGGGCTGATGGCCTCACTGGGAGGCACATTTGCAGCCCAAAACTGGTTGGCCATTATGTTGCCAAACCGCTGGAAGAGCTGTGGAAACAATGACAAGGAGACGGCAATGCGACCACACTGCTGGGACATGTTGGTTGGAGGGCTTTGCTGGGGGGCAGGGTACTGCCCGGAGGACAGTGGGGTGCAGGAAGAGCATGGGTGGTGTAGGGGAGTGGGCACTGGGGGTGGGCAGGGTGCAGGTGCACCGACCCACCCACCCACCCATTGCAGGCACGCAGCATCCGACAGCCCCCACAGCCGCCAGCTCCCCTTCCTGCCCTGGAAAAGCACATCTGGAAAGCAGCACCCAGCTGTGGGAGGCGGGGTGGTGCTCGGTACCCATGGGGACAAATTCAAAGCGCTTTTGGTGGCCCCTTGCCAACCCGCTACCCGCAGCTGAGCAGAGAGTCTCTGAATCTGCCATTCAGAGATTTACCAAGAGATACACATCTCCTCAATACCCACGGGGCTCTGCTAGCGGCCCGCAGCTCTCAGGGCAGGAACGGGTGCATGCGAGAGGGGAGAAGGGGCGGTGCGAGCCGCAGCCCCGGGGAGGCCGGGGTGGTTTCGGGCAGGGTTCCCAGAGAGGGGAGGGGAAGGGGAGCAGCCGCAGGAGCAGCTGGAAGCGTTTGGGAGCTCGGGGAGCAGGCAGTGCTGGAGGCGGGGGCTGCGCGGGTGGGACGCCGAGCAGGAATGCAGGCTCTGAGCGGGATGGATGGGAAGAACGGAGCCAGCCAGGCTCTGCCGGCGGGAAATGGCTGCCAGGTTAGGTCTTGAAACGAATCCCAGCTGCGCCCGCCCACCCATTCCCGGCCCTGGCTGCGCCGGCACATTCCTCTGCGCCGGCGGCCATAGCGCTTCAAGGGAGTGCGCTGCCCCTGGGCCTACTCCCGCCCCACAGCCACGGCCCCACAGCCACGGCCCCACGGACAAAGAGACACCGTCTGTCTGTCTGTGGTACACAAGTGCCGCTTGTCCCTAGAGGCATGCTGAACTGGCTGCCAGAGGTCCACAGGGACAGAAAGAAAGGCTGCTGGGGTTCCTCTCCCTAGCCAAGCCACACCATGGTGTCCCCCCGAGGGCCTGGAATCAGCCTGGAAGAGCCCTGCCGTGCTCCAGTACCCCCCAGCCCACAGCTCCATAATGCAGAGGGAACAGCATGTTGCCCCCCAAAAGGGCTTTTTGGGACTGTGCCACTACCTCGATCAGCTCCTCAGTCCACACCTTCCTGTCCATCTTCAAGCTGCGGACTTTGGTGATGCCAGGGCCCAATCCCCGGTGTTCCCCTGCCAGTGAGATGAGCCATTAGGGACCCATTTTGGGGTGGGAAGGGTCTGGGGGTCCCCAGGGATCCCCATGTGTGCCCCTCTGGATATGGGTACCTGCACATCTCTTGCAGATGACAACGCAGAGGTTGATGGAGGCCCAGTCAGGTTTGGGGGAGCCGCAGTCGGCACAGAAGCGGTTGGAATCCACTGCCCAGATCCTCTCGGCCACCTCCGAGTTGGAGAGTGCCTCAGTGATGGACTGCTGCATGGCCTCCACCCACTCCTCCTTCTCGTGCTCCGAGTCAGCAGAGAAGCTGCCAGAGGGATGGGGGTGAGATATACCATGGCTCAGGGTGGGCAGCACCCTCAGCACCCCCTCCCCACCCTGGCCTCACCTGAAGATCCTGTATGGTGTGGTCAGGTCAAAGCTCCGGCGATCCACCTCCTTGACGTTCCCAACATTCATCTCAATGTAGGTTATGCCAATCCCCAGCCGATAGTCCTGGTGGGGAGCATGGGCAAGGGATGAGGGGGGGAATGGATGATGGGATCCAGTGCCTGGGAGCTGGGGTAACTCTGTCACTTCACTGCCCAGCTCTTGACCTGGGTGTAGCTAGGGCACCACAGACTCTGGAAGCAGCTACTGTGGGTGTCATGCTCCTGGGAGATCCCAAGGCTCAGAGCCAGCAGAGAGGGAGGGCTCAGAGGGCAGCTCCCTGTGGCTTCTGTGCTGTCCCTATTTGAGGGATGGTGGCAGGCCTGGGTGCCCTGGCTCACTGCTGTTCTGCTCAGGCTGGGGATGCACAGGGAAGGGGCATCAAGGTTCCCCACAGTACCCACAGCCCCCCCAGCAACTCACCTCTGCATTCTTGTAAAGGAACACTTTGTCCCCAGCCACCACCACAAAGAGCTTGTGCTTAAAGCCCCGCAGCTCCAGGAAGCCACTCTTATCAGCTGGCTCAGTGGCACTATCAGTGGCTAAGGACATTGATGTCCTCACTGCAGCTTTGCCTTTCCGCTCCTCTGCAATCTGCTGCAGGGTCCGGATCCACTCATTGCGGTCGGCTGTGGGGCCGAAGGCGAGACAAGTCAGGATCAGCCTGAGCACAGGAGCCTTCCCTTGGGCTGGGAAGGGAGAGGAGCTGGGGAACAGGGACCCCTGTCACTGTCACTCACCATCATTCTCAGCCCGGAACACGAAGTTGCGGTTGTTGGTGACAACCTCAAATTTCTGGTCCCCAACACTGGAGACGCGGGAGATGGAGGAGACGGGGATGAGCCGCTTGGAGTAGGTATCCTGGGTCAGGGAGTGGGAGACACGCTGCTCATGTCTGTGTCAAACGGGGCTGTTAGTGCCCCTGGCTCCCAATGCTCCAGCTCCAGTGTCCAGGAGGCTCTGAGCCTCATCCCCAGCAGCCAGCCATGGCCGCTCCCTGGGATACTGACCCTTGGTACAGCCATGTCTCCGAGCTGGGAGGTGGCAGAGGGAGGTGGCCCTGCTGGGGCAGCTCCTCTGCCACCTTCTCATCCCAAACCCCCATATCCATCTTCTCCACCCACCTTTTCACTGTCGAAATAGCGGAGGTAGTCAGGGTCAAGCTTCACCCAGCGCCTCTGGTAGATGTAGGACCTGGGAGGGGACAGGAGGGACCCATTGGAGAGGATGCCCTTGAACTCAGGATGATTCTGCTTGCGTGTTCACGCCCCAATTGCCAAAAGCCTGGGGCCACCTCAGCATTGATCCTGCCTTGTGTCCCCAGCCCTCAATGTTCCCAACCCCCCCATCATATGCCACGTTCCCAGCCCTCCATTCTGCCTTGTGTCCCCCACCCTTGGTCTGGTGCTATATCCCCAGTCCTCTATCCTACACAGGTATAAGAGGCCTGTCCTGGCCAGCCCTTGAAGTCCCCAGCCCTTGATCCTGTGCCCTCATGTTGCTGTTTTAGATAGCAATGGGGACTTCCTGCTTTCCTCCAGGCACCAATTAAAACATGGAGCTGAGAACAAGGGCTGCCCCTAACAGCTTGGCAGGATTCAATCCAGGAGACACATTCCAGGAGGGGTCAGTGGCACCAGAGCAGAGGGAGAAGCCATGCATCTCTGTTAGGATGGGGATACAGATGAGAGGCAGGCCCCTCTGGGGGCTGGAAGACAGCCCACCAGAGACCCCTTTCCCTCCCCAGCTGAGAATGCAGACCAACCACGCACTTCAGGAAAAGGCAGAACACTCTTCAGCCCGTAGCTTGAGCACTAGGGCTGCAGGAGGAGCCAAGCCCTTTCTAACACAGCTCCTGCAAGCCCTGCCATGCAGCCCCCTACCAGCATTGAACATCCAGGTCCCCCCGTGCTGGTGAGGCTGTGGCAGCAGGGACACAGTTGCTCAAGGGCTTGTTTACTCAGGAAAGGTTTGCTGGAGCAGGGGTTTCCCAGGGACCTTCCAGCTGCTCTCACTTCCCCAGCAGCACGGCGGCTCTGTTGCAAACAGCTGAGCTTCCTCCTCCTCGGTGGAACTGCTGCCTCAGGGCTTACTCGGAGCCCAGATTAAGAAGCTCCTGCATGATTGCTGCCTCTCAGCTAGTGCAGGGGCTCTTTGAGTGGGCTCCCTGTGCACACTGTGCTGGCTGTGCTCACTGGGTTCACTAGACTCCCTGGGGATCACTGGCTCCCCATGACTCCCTGGCTCACTCACCCTGGAGCACACAGACACAAGCCCAGCACTTCCCCTGTTTTACTGCTGCACCACTCTAACTGTCCAGGATTTGGGGCTGCTATCCCATGGGATAGGGGCTATCACCACCTCCTCCTGCAGCAAACCCAGCAATCCCAAATGCACGGCTCAGCCCACACACCCCACCTCATCCCTGACAGCTTCTCTTGTGGTCACTGCTATTCCAGGGCTCCCCCAGAGGAAAAGCAGCTCTTTTCCCAGTGATGCAGGGTCTGAGAGGAAGGTCAAGTTGCAGCCTTCCCTTCTCAGCAAAGTCAGTACAACAACTGGTGAGAGAAGGCTCTTTCACAAAAAATTAGTGTTTCTAGCCTAAATCACAGATTAGAAGGGAGTGGAAGGAACCCCCAGCAATGGATTTTCACCAAAGCAAAAGTACACCCCCCTAAGCAGGAATGACAGGTGAGAAAAGGAGGGGACAATTACGCTTCTATGTCACACAGGGACCCCCAGTACATCACTCACCCCTGTGGCGGGTTCTTGTCCAGCCACCCTTCTCTGATGGTGGGTGACAGCAGGCTGGTGGCACTGGTGTCCTCCATGCTGTCACCGAGCGTGCCGGGGCTGCTGCCCGGGAAGGCGTCGGGCGCAGGCGGGTGCAGGCTGGGCTCCCTGTCACTCCAGCTGCTGCCACCACTGGGGATGAGGAGCCGAGGGAGGGGGTTAAGAGCTGGCAGGTCCCGGGAGGGGCTGAGGTTCCCCGGCATGCTTCAGCCTGCCTGTGACCTTCCCTGAGGCGCAGGCAATGCAGGCCAGCTGGATGCAAGCGGGGACACTGGGGACAGTCCCCTCAGTGGAGTCCCGGCGTGTCCCCCAGCCCCAGGGACAGCCCAGGCCTGAGTCCCAGCTCTGGGAGGGGGGACAGGGGCACCCCCAAGAATGCAGCCCCAACCAGTGATGGGCAGAGCTGCTCTCTGCTCACACACACTCACACGTGCTCCCACACACAGGTCCTGTGTGTGCCCATCTGTGGGCACGCTGTGGAGCTGTGCATGCACAAGAAGCCCTGACCTGCACACTCACCTGCTCTGCCGTGCACAGGAGCTCTGTGTCTGTGCTCACACCCCCCACACAAACGAAAACACCTCCTAGTACACACACAGAGCACATCAGCAGCATCACACACTCGTGCCCTGCACACAGCACGGCAGCCAAGCTCGTACCTGGCAGGGGATGCGCTGGGCTGGTCCTCACCAAACTCATCTTCACTGAAGAGGCTGTTGAAGCGCACAGAGCGTGGTCGCCCCATCCTCAGCTCAGTGTCCTCCTGCAGAGACACACATGGGTGACAGCTGGGTGTGGTGGTGTTCACAGGGGTCCCAGGACAAGGGAAGAGATGAGAATCTTGACTCCATGTTTCAGAAGGCTGATTTATTATTTTATGATACATATTATATTAAAAGAAAATTATATATTAAAACTATACTAAAAGAATAGAAGAAAGGACTTCATCAGAAGGCTAGCAAGGAATAGAAAGGAATGGAATGATAATAAAATCTTGTGACTGACCAGAGACTGACCAACTGGACTGTGATTGGCCATTAATTAAAAACAACCACATGAGACCAATCAAAGATGCACCTGTTGCATTCTACAGCAGCAGATGATTATTGTTTACATTTTGTTTCTGAGGCCTCTCAGGTTCTCAGGAGAAAAAATCCTAGGAAAAGGATTTTTCATAAAATATGTCTGTGACACCTGGGGTCTCCTTGGTGCCACCACCACACCATGAGGGTGCAGGCTGGATGGAAGGAGAGGGGACACGATGCTATGTCACCAGCCCATCCCCAGCTCAGTGGGCGCCCACAGTGCCAGGGTGCCCAGGAAGAGGCATGCTGAGGCTGAGGCTCACAGAGAGAGGAAAGTGTAGCCAAGGGAGGAGCTGAACACCAGGATTTGGGATGCAAAGTCATTTATAGCAGCTAAAAATGTCAGAGCTTTATGAGAAATCTGACATTGCCTCCTTGGCCCTGGTGTTTCCATGCCAAGGTAGATGGGGCTTCAGATGTTCAGGGAGCTTTGCAACTTCTAGGACTCCTCAAATCCATCCGTTCCCACCCCAGAGAGTGAGGGAGGCAGACAGAAATTCACAATCTAGGGATTACATTCAAGATGCAGTGCTGGAGATGTCTACTAGCACACACTCTGTGTGGTGTGCTGCACAGCTGGAGGTGCTCCCCAGAGACCCCAGAGGAACCAGTGAGTGCTTCCTGGGGACACGTGGGTGACATCTGCTGGGTGCTCCCCAGGGACCCTCGAGTCCCAGCACCACTGAAAGACCTGATAGAAACTTCCCAAGGACACTGGAGAGCAGAGTTCCAGCCCCCCTGAGAGACACAGTGGGTACTCCCTGGAGACCTGTGGAAGACCCAGTGGGTGCTCAGTGAGGCAGAACCCTTCTCTAGCCACTGCCAACATGCTCCTCCAGCCCTAACCAGTATCTCTGGATCATCCCAAGGCTGGCACCTGTCCTTAGGGCCAGTCACCCTGCTAGCTCCTGCCCACCTCCAGCCCCACGGTGGGACTAACCTTGGCCATCTCCCCCGTCGGTCTGGCTAATTCCTCCTCCCACGCCGAGTCCTCGTAGTCTGAGTCATCTGGCAAAGGAGAGGGAAGATACTGGGAATCAGCTGGGGTGGAGCAAGGGGTCCCAGTTCCCCCTGCTAGCCTGGAGCCTGTGGGGAGGATGATGCAGGCATGGCTGGCTTCCCTTTGCTTTGCCCTTGGCAAATAACAACCTCATTCTTGTGACAACAAAGGTTTTATCAAGGAGTTTGGGAAGAGCTGAGAAAGGGCAAAGTCCTGCTAGTGGCACCTCCCAGCACTGTCATGACGCTCCTGGCCTCACCAGAAGGGGATTTGGTGACGCCAGCCCCAGCACCATGTCTCCATCCAGGCTCTCCTGTCTCTGCTGGGGGTTCCCAGGGGATTTTTCCACAGCTGCTTTGCCAGGGTGGATTCCCCTCCCTCCTCTCCCATTCCTTATCAGCTCCCGAGATTGTGCACAGTGGAAATGAGATCCCAGAGGATGATGGGAGTGAGAGAAGGTTCCTCCTCCCCCAGCACTCACATCAGCAGGAGTCCTGGTCAGGATTGTAACCCCATGGGGAACAAATGGTCCCAGACAGCCTGGCCCTGGCAGACACCCCCTCCCAAATCCCACTGAGAATCTGGATCAGATTCCTCCCAAAACCACAATCCATATGATGGCGTTTGGGCCCTGGCAGCAGGTGAGGATGTTCTCAGGCTGCAGGGGGTGAGGGGTGCAGGTAGGTGCTCACCTTGGCACCACAGAAACCCCCTGCAAACTCTGCATCCCAAACCCATCAGGGTGGGAGCAGCTTTCCTCCCTGCACCCCCAACAAACAGATAAGCTCTGTTTTGATAACCCGTCCACGGCTTCTCCCAGCTTCTGAAACACATCCCAGATCCCAGTTAAACCAGTGCTGCTCCCTGCAGGGCTGCTGGCCTTGAGAGCACCCAGCACCCCACATAACTCAGCCCTTCCCCCTCCTTCCAGCAGAGCTGTTCCAGCTGAAGTACAGTCCAGCCAGGGCTGCACCCTGAGACCAAACCTTCACCTCTCTATGGGGGTCCCCAGCTCAGCACTGCTCCCTGCAGTTGGCTGAGCCCCAGGGACACCCTGAGGATGGGGCTGGGGGATGCAAAGGCATCCTGGGACCCTAGAATCAAGGACATCTGCATTTCACCTCCCAATAGGTTCAGTTTTCCTCTGTGAGTGAGTGTGGGTGCTTCCAGCACCCACAGAAACCTTTGCTCTGCCCTAGGTTTGGGCTGAACCCAAACCCTCAGTCCACATCTCCCATATGCTGAAACTACCAACCCAGGTCTTACACCCCTTCCCTGAAGTGCCCAGCTCAGACCTCACACACCCTAAATCCCCCAGCCCAGGCCTTGCACCCCTGACTCCCCCAGCCCAGAAGGCAAGAAAAGGGAGAGAGAAGAAAGAGACCACAGCAAGGACAGAGAAACAAACGCCTAGAAGGAAGGCACAGCACCCACGGGATGGATGCTGATGGATTGGCAGCCAGCTATCCCAAGGCAGGATTTGTGACAGGGGGAGAGTGGAGGGGCCCCCTGGTACTCACCAAACTCTGGCACGAAGGGAAGGCTGGCCTTGGAGGGCAGTGCTGGTGGCGTCGGTGCCAGTGGCGTCGGTGCGGGTGCCTTGGAGCGGGGCGGGGGCAGTGGGGAGCACAGGGTGGCACCGGCTGCTCTCTCAGGGATGGGCACCTCCTCCTTCACAGGGATGCTGTGGGGGAGAGGAGCAAGCACTGCCTTATGCCAGCCCCTGCCTCACTTCCCAACCCTGATACACCTGCTGGGGGGTCACAGAGAACCCCCAAAAGGGACCAAACCCAGCAGGCCCAGACCCACAAAGCAATTCCTAAGACCCCGTGGTAAAGCCTTTCCTGTGCTTGGGTTATATGACTACTTTTGTAGCCTGGAAATGTTTTCCTGGCATCCAGCCTCACTCCCCTGTGTGTGCTTCACAGCCCAGGATCCTTATCTGACTCTGGGACACCTCAAGCCACCCACAGCCTTGAAGCCACATCCCAGAGCAGGTTGTTTTCTTTCCTCCAGTCTAAACAATGGCAGAGTTGCTTCCTTAGCTGGTTTGCTAGTGGCTGCAGCGTTCCTTGAGCAGGATGGGGGTCCTGGGAGTCCTAGGGGTGCTCTGTGCCACCAGCTTCCTTATGGTGGAGTGGACCCTGAAGATCCAGGGTGGCTGCTACAGCAGCAAGAAATCCTGGAAATGGAGCTTTTCCTGGCTCAGTGAGGAATGCCCCCAGCCCCAAAGCCGTGACCAATGGGGAGAGTGACCATGGGGACTGTCCTCCTCTGCACAGAGCCCAAGCAGCTGGGCTCAACCACTCCTACCTCCTATTCCTTGCTTCCTGCCTTCCTGAGGCTGAAAAGTGACAGGCAATCAATAGAAATCTCTGGGGCAATGTTGTTTTTAAGGGGAGGAAATTAAGAAGTTTCTCCAGGGTATAAAAATACAAGGTACCTTTGAAGCATCCATGAATCCAGGGAGAGGGCAGAGGCAGTGGGCAGAATTTCCACCCCAAGCCCTAGGGAGGTGAGCCCCAGGGGAGCTGCATGCTGGCACCATCCCCATCCTTGCCCCAGCTCCCTCCCACTGCACCACAAAAAGGAACAGCTGGTTAGACTGGGTATTGGGAAGAAGTTCTCCCCTCTGAGGGCGGTGAGGCCCTGGCAAAGGTTGCCCAGAGATGCTGTGACTGCCCCATGCCTTCAAATGTTCAAGTCCAGGTGGGATGGGGCTTGGAGCAACCTGGTCTAGTGGGAGGTGTCCCTGCCCTTGGCAAGGGGGGTGGAACTAAACAAGCTTTAAGGTCCCATCCAATCCAAACCACTCTGTGATGCCATGATTCCATGGCCAAAGATGCCATCAGCACACCATGGTTTCTGGGGATGTGCCTCCCAGCACCATGGCTTGTGCACAAGAGCTTTCCCTTAGCTTGGGGTGAGCTGGAGAAGAAGCTTCTCCCTGGCTGAAGCAGGAAGAAGGGAAGGACGGAGTGCTGGCTCTCCCTGGGTCAGCCTGACCTCATTTCTCAGCAGCCATTTCCATGGGAACCAGCCACAACCATCCATACATTAGGGAATGCTGGCAGGGAAGGAGGGGAGCACGGGCAGGGGAGCAGCACTGCTCCCAACACCACCAGGCAGGAGCTGCCAGAGCACCCAGGTGTGCAGAGACCCACAGACACAGAGGTGACAGTGCACAAGCCACAGGGCCTCCAGCAAGAGCCTGGCTGGGGTCTGCATCTGTGCAGCCACCCAGGATGGTGTTTGCCCCCCATCAGGGGTGAGGGTGGGGGGCTGCAACACAAGCCCCATGGCCAGCAGTGAGATGACAAGCCTCAGGCTCAGAAGGGCTCTGGCTCAGCCCCAGTCCTGTGCAGCCCCAGCCCCACCATCCCAGTGACCAGCAGGACGGGCATTCCCAGAGCTCAGGCACAGATAACACCCCGGTTTCCCAAAACACCTTCCCCACTGCTCTGCCTGCCCCACCTGTCACCATCCACTGCTGTGGCATCGCTGGGTTTCATGTCCCCCCATGGCTCCCTGGGGCAGCGTGGGTGCCCTGTCACCCCTGCACTTCCCAGACCCCTCTGCAGCCATGCCCAAAGGATGCCAGTCCTGCTCCAGGCAGGGTCTGCCTGGTGCCACCTCTGCCATCAGACAAGTGGCAAACCAGTGCCTTATGTGCTGTCCCTTATCTGAGCAGCACCTTAATGCTACCCTTTATCTACCCTTTTATACCCTTTATCTAGGCCTCTCTTCTAAGGGGGCCAGAGAGGGCTGCTCTCACACAGCCACCACCACAAAGCCAAAGCTCTGCCCAGGCCACCACCCCTGCCCAGCTGACCCAGCCCTCCAAAAAGGAGTCTACTGTCATCACCTCCTTGGACATCACTTTGTACAACCCCCTCTCCCCACCAGCTGCTCAGGGGTCTGCTCTAATCCCTAGATCACTTCCTGGGCATGGAGAAGGTGTCCCCACCCTCACTGACAGCCTCATCCCACAATCAGGATGCAGACATGCTCATGGGATCCTCTGGGGGATGTCCAGGTCTGAGTTGGCCAAAAGTGGGGGGCTCACAGCCCCGCTGCTGGCACTGGGAGGGCGGCATGAAGTGCAGAAGTGGTGAGAGAGAGCTCCCAGTGTTGGACACAGCTGCTGCCATCAACCCGTGGCAGGTGGTATCTCACACATCCCACACCCAGCAGGGCTTGGACGATCCTGTCACCTCCTAGCACAGAAATGCTTGGGGTGGCCCTGGGTTTGGGGGGGTGGTGAGAACTCAGAGTTTAACATGGCCTGGAGGAAACCACAATATGGCTCTGCAAGCAGCTAGGAGGAAGCACCAGGGACCACGGCAGCAAGCCGGAAGTGAGGGGAGATGGGTGGATGGTGTCACCCCAGAAATGCCCAGGTCACTTGCTCTGCTCCCAGGCTGTTTGCATACACAGGGCTGCTCCAGCTCTTCCTCAGCCCTCACTCTCAGAGATCCCTCCCCTGTGGGCACTTCCACCTCCACAAGGGGTTATGGTGGGGTCTCGTTCCCACCCAGAGACAGGGCCAGACCAATGCAGCTGCCTCACAGCTGCTGGCAAAGAGCCCCAGTCGCAGCCTGGATGGAGTGAGCATCACCCTGATGTGGGCAGGTACCACCCAGACCTGGGCAAGCATCACCCTGATGTGGGCAGGTACCACCCAGACCTGGCCAAGCATCACCCTGATGTGGGCAGCAGCTCAGCATAGGCAAGGAACATCCAGACATGAGCAGCCATCAGCCCCAACGTGGGCAAGCATCCCCCACTGTGGCTGGTCCTTGGGCAGCCCAGCATTATCCCCCCAACCCCAGGCCTTTCATGTTCACTGGCTGCAGAGACCACAGGGGGCAGGAGATGGGTTTGGGGCCAACAGCAGCACCCCAGGGCTGTGGGGCTCCCTCAGACCCAGCACAGGGCACTGTGGCCAGTCACCCCTCACTGCAGGGAGCTCCAGTGTGGATTGCTTCCCAAGCTCCCAGCAGAGGCTGCCCCACACACAGAGCTGGGACCCAACACCGCCATAGGGTGATTCATATCCTCACCCTCCTGAATGTCCCCCTTGTCATGCCAGCTGTCCTGCACCACAGCACCTCCTCCAGCCAGGGCATGGCCAGGCACCAGCACTGGCCAAAGAGCCACAGAACTATGGAATGGTTTGGTTGGGAAAAGAGCTTTTCTCATGCCATGGGCAGGGACACCTACAACCCCAGGTTACTCTAAGCCCCATCCAACCCAGCTTTGAACACTTCCAGGGATGGGGCAGCCACAACTTCTCTGGGCAGCCTGTGCCAGGGCCTCACCGCCCTCAGAGAGAAGAATTTCTTAGGAAATCATAGCTCTTTATTTTTACAATGTTCTCAAAACAAGAACCCACCTATAGCAAATATATTCCTAGTCATACAATTAAAGTGACTTCTGAAATCAGAGTTTTGGGGTTCGGCTGGTTAGTTATTAACTCCCTAATATATCCACATAATACACATATAACATACATATGGGTGCACAGACAGACTCCTGGATATATTCACTACAGCATCAAGACCTATGTCAGAAATATATATATATATATATATATATATACACACACACACACACACCCATACATATTTTCTTTTGTTGCTACCAAGCACCAACACATACCTTGAGGTATCTCTATGTTATGAGTGCATGACGGCACCCCAGGTGCCGGGGCCCTGTGGCCACCCAGCTGTCCCACACTGGCATAGTCCCCGGGGCTCTGCCACGGTGTCCCCAGAGTCCCCCAAGCCACGGGAGCACCCTTGTGTCCGGGGGTGCTGTTCAGCCACCGCCTGGCCCATCCCGTCCCGAGTCTCACAATGCAGCTCCCAAGGGAGGCTTATGCGCCCCCAGATCCCGCGGGACGGCTCCAGGGGGGAATCCCGGCCCCCGTGTGCGCAGCCTGGGGGGTGCCGTGCCAGCATGGGCAGCGCCTGTCCCGCGGCAGGATGCCCTGGAGTCCCGGGGCAGCAGGAACCGGCAGTGCCAGTGGCTCACAGGCCAGGGCAGGAAACAGCCGGCGCGGCGAGAGGCGCACCCGGTAGCGCCGGCAGCGCTCGATCCCATCCCCAAAATCCCTCCGCCCCGGGCCCGCCGGCCGCTCCTGCGCGGCACGCCCGGCACCGCGCCCGCGGTGCCCCCCTACCTGGGCAGGTGACAGCGACCGCGGGGGGACCGAGCGGCACCGCGGGCAGGGCCGGGGGAGGCCGGCGGGGAGCGCAGCTTCTCACCCCGGCACTTCCTGCGGGCTAAAAACAGCAAAACTTCCTGAGTTGGCCGAAGCGGAGGCATGGCTAACACCAAATCCTCAGAATGGCCATTAAGAGCCCACGGCACGGCCAGCACCAGAACGCTGGCACAGCTGGCATCCAACACCCAGCATGGATGGCACTAAATCACGGCACAGCTGGCACCAAACCAGCATGGACAGCACTAAATCACGTCACAGCTGGCACCAAACCAGCATGGACAGCACTAAACCCACGGCACAGCTGGCACCAAACCAGCATGGCAAGCACCAAACCAATGGCACATCCAGCACCAAACCAGCATGGCAAGTACCAGAACACTGGCACAGCTGGCATCCAACATCCAGCATGGATAGCACTAAACACATGGCACAGCTGGCACCAAACCAGCATGGCAAGTACCAAACCAACAGCACATCCAGCACTAAACCAGCATAGCAAATACCAGAATGCTGGCACAGCTGGCATCCAACATCCATCATGGATGGCACTAAACCCACGGCACAGATTGCACCAAACCGGCATGGCAAGTACCAAACTGATGGCACATCCAGCACCAAACCAGCGCAGCTTGCACCAAAGTGGCAGCCATAGGCCCCATCATGCCCAGGCAGCTTTCTGGCCAGGGCAGGATGGAGAGTTGCTCCAGAAGGATTTGGGTGACTGTCTCGGTGCAGAAATGCAGTTCCTGGGGTGCCAGGATGGACACTGTTGATCTGAAGTCCAAGGAGCCCCAGGGACAGGTGCTGCCCACCCCATGGCACATCAGCTCCCCACATCAGCTGCCTGAGCCCCCTCCCCACCTCAGCATCCCAGCCCAGGCCCTGCAGGCAGGGGTCAGAGCACAGGCAGAGGGATCACCTCCACTCACCTTACCACAAAAAGCCCAGTGGGACACAGGGATGGGAAGCTGGAGGGGAAACCCAGCCACTAGCACTCCCATTCTCATCCTGACTGCACACATCCAACACCATCAGTCCAGCTGGATGGTCCCATCCAGTGCCTTCAGTCAGGACAAACCCAGTCTCACTCCCAGGACCCCCCTGAGGGGACCACCTAGACCCCCCAGCTCCAGGAGCATATCCCTTAGAGTCTGTGGGTCCTGGGGAGGTTGCAGGGAAGGACTCCTGGGGTGGAGGTGCCACACAAGCTTGGTGACATTCCCCCATCTCACTCTGGGAGGGTGCTGGCACCCAGGAGCTGGTCTGCCCCCTCCAAACTGCACTCCCAGTCCTCATCCCCACATCTGCTTGTGCCCTGCAGGATTTGGGAGTGCACTGGGTGGTTGGGACATCAAAGGGGGGGGCTGCAAGTGCTGCTGTCCCGAAATTCCAGCCTGCTCCTGTGTCACCTGGCCACAGCAGCTGGCAGCAGCTTGCCCCATGCTCCCTGTGCGTGGCAGTTCACTGCCTGGCACCCACTGGTGTCCAGAGTTCCTCAGGCTTCAGCACTGCCTACATTGCAGGTGGGGGGAAGGCAGGGCCCTACATTGCTGTGGGGATTGCACCCAGCCCATGCCAGGCGGGGGTGACCTGGCTGACTGGGATGAGCAGGGTGGATACATTCAGCTAGAGCCAAAATAAATGTTTCAGCACCCCTCACCCCGGTGCTGGTAGCCCAGGGAAATGTGCTGTGGTACCCCAGGGGTTGTGCTGGACTTGGGGGAAGGGTTAGTACCCCCATGGGATATCCTGGGGCAGGGGGTACCCCCAGGACATGTTCTAAGGTCCGGGGAGAGCATAGGCAACCCATGTTGTGACCCCAAGGGTCCCACCCACATCTCAGTAGCCCCACACACAGACCCAGCCACCTTGGGGTATCCCCAGGGCCGTGTCCCTGCCACCCCCCCTTACCTCCGGTGGGACACAGCCCTGGGGGGCAGCACGGGGGGGCGCTCAGGCACCGGGGGGCCCTTCAGGCTCTGGCACTTGGTTTCCACTTGGTGTCTCTTGGCCGGCAGTGGGGGTCTGGCCCTGCTGTCAGTGGGGGGCTTGTCCCCAAAGGCTGCTGGAGAGGGATCCTCCAGGGCTGGGAGATGGCTGCAGGATGCAAGGGGGGGCTCGGGGCTGTCCCCCGATAGCAATGGCGAGAATTTGAGGGGAGGGCGGCAGCCCACCCTCGGTGGGATGGGTGGGGGCAGCTGGGGGAAGCCTGCCCCCCTGTCTGGCTCCAGCGGGGGGGTCCCAGCAGGCACCGGCGGGCACCGGGGCTCCGGCGCTGGCGCAGCGCTCGGGCGGAAGATGTGGCGCTTCATGGGGACAGGTCTGGTGCCAGGGGGCTGCTGAGTCCCGGCTGGCGGTGCCTCGGCGAAGGCTTTCTGCAAGCCCAGCAGGATGCGGCGGCGGTGGCCGGGCAGCAGCACCCCAAGGCGGGTGAGCTCCTCGTCCGTCAGAGCCCGGCAGTCCCACACCGACCACAGCCCGCTTTGCTGGAAGCTCTCCACATACTGGTCGAGGTGGACGGCAGACAGCCAGGCAGACACCGGCAGGGATCCCTCCTCCTCCATGGCAGGGGGCTGGCCACGGAAACCTGCACCACTCAGTGCATCTTGTGCTGCCAGCAAGGCTCAGGATGACATCAGGACCTGGGAATGGAGACAACAGGATCAGGATCAGTCCCAAAACACACACCAGGTGAAGCCTGGAGTCCCAAAACCAACATTCCCAGTGAAGCAACCTGGTTTTCTTATGGCCTCCAACCATGCTGTGTCCCCAGGATCACCAAGTCCCGAACTGGCAGCCTGCAGGAGTGTGGAAATGCTGGAGGGTCCCAGTTTAGGCATTGAAACATAGAGGTCATCCCTTTACAGATGAAGGGACCATGGGGCCCCAGCTTGGTCCCAGGGGTTGACATTTGGGCTGTGGGACAGAGCAGTAGGGCATTATCCACATTGTGGATAATCAGGGAATATGCCTGAATATGCATGATTCAAGGGCAGGGGAGCTGTTAGCTGCACCTCAGGGCTGTCACCCACCAGGATGCAGCTCCTCTGGTTTACAGCAGCAAGCCAGGATAGGGTGACATGGACAGTTGGATCCAGAAAGCTGTCCCCTCTCCCAGGCTGTCCCTATCACAGCCTGTGGCAGGGTGCTGTCACTGGAGCCCTCATCCCAAACAACACCAAACCCCTCCTCACAGACCATATGCCCACTATGGCGTTGCTCCCATCTCCAGAGCCCTGTCTGTCCCTGGCATTGCTCTGGCATGGTGGCACCACACCCTGGAGTGCTGGCAGACCACCTTGGTGCTCACACCTAGCAGAGTGCCCTTGTGGCATCCAGAGCGTGGGACATGGGGCTCATTTGGTGTCCCAGCTCCGGGAGCAGAACACCCAACCCACACCATAGCTGTTGGCAGGGCAAATCCCTGTTATGCCCCAAGCAGCAGATGGGATGCCCTGCCCTTCCCACCCACCAGCATCACGGCCTCGGCAGGCTCCAGGCAGGAGGCAGATCCCGTCACGCCGGCACACACAGCGCTGCTCGTGACCCCGGCACCATCTTATTTTGTGTTTGCTGGAGGTTTCTCTAGACCTGCTAAGAAGGAGCCAGAGGATTTCCTGGAGCTGTAAATAGGCCAGTCTGATCTGCTGTCAGAGTCACATTTGCTGTGACTCAGGCAGGCCCCCCTCAGCAGCACTTGCGGTTTTGGTGCAAAGTGCACAGCTGAGCTAAGCTCGCTCTCAAGCCAGCACAAACTGGACACTGCCAGGGTCCCTGCAGCCAGTGAGCCCTGCACCTGGAGACACCAGCATCCCAGTGGTGCTGCTGGGCTGTGGCCACAGTGCCACTTCCCTGGCACTTCCTGGCACAGTTTGGCTTTGCTTCAGGCTCCAAGGATCAAGTGTCCAAGGAAGGAGCAACAGCGCTGGCTGACCCCTGTGGCTCCTTGCTGGCAGCACCAGAGAAATCAGCAGCACCCAGGACCTTCCCAGCACCCAAAAATGCCTGATTCAGAATAAAATTCTCTCTTCCACCTCCACACCTAGAAAGCTCTCATCTATTACTGAAAATGTGATGGTGCTGGGTGACATTGCTGTCACCACATCTCAGTGACACCAGCACAGGCAGGCTCCACCCCAGCTGGGCACTGGCTGTGGAGGAGCAGAGGGAAACACAGTGACAGCAGGATGGGGCTCCCACAAATACCCCCTGTCCTGGCTAAAGCCAAGGAATCGCCACCAGTGTCACCCACTGACACCGGTGCCAGCATCCCCAGTTGTGCCAGGACATGGATGCAGTGGTGGGACACAGCTGGCAGGAAGGGACAGCTGCACCAGCACTCACCACTGGCGCTGTCCCAGCACTATCTGGGGTGGCTGAGGGCCCTCCTTGCTGCTCACCAGGGACAGGGATGGGGACACAACACCAGCGAGGGAAGTGTCTGGTGTGCCAGGCTGGCAGCTCCCGTTGCTGTCGGGCCCTTTGCCCTCACCAAGTAAATAATTCATCAGGCCTCTGCTAGGTTCCCTCCTCCAATCATTAATCATTTAACCTCTGTGCTAAACAAGATGAGGATATTCCAGAAGCAAAACCAAGACAGGGAGATGCTGTGACCCAGCTGGCTGCTGGGGTTTGGGGGGTGACCCTGGCTGTGGCCCCTGCCCAGCACAAATCCTCCCAGTGCTGACCCACTGCATTCCTCTCTGGGATTAGGCAACACCACAGGGGCTGTTTTGTAAGAGACTTAAAGGCTGGACAAATACTGTGAAGAGGGAATGGCAAGGGCTGCCAGCACCCTGGCACTGTGGCTGGTGCTCTGGGGGGATAAGTCAGGATGCCAAAATACCCCTCAGCCCCATCCCAAACCTACAGAGCCCTCACTCTCCCAGTGCTGGGGATGAAGGATCTGGGGGTGCCTGGTGCTGGTTCCCTTTTTCTGGACCAACGGGCTCAGCAAAGCCCCCCTCTCCCCAAACTTGGGTGTTGGCTGCTTTTCTGGAGGCTTTTGCAGCTACTCCAGCCCACCTAAGATGCCCTCAACTCAAGAGAAAATTTGGGATGCACCTTTTCCCCCAGCAGAGCTGAGCATCCTGGCCCAGGGAGTAGCCCCCCCGTGATGCAGGGGTGTGCCCACCCTTCTCCCACTGCATCACACCACTCCCTCAGGGCCATGGGCTTCCCAGCCCTCAGGTAGGGCACTAATGAGGGCTGGGCTTGCTCGATTAAGGAGCTGTGCATGCCATGGAAGCTATGGGCTCTGACTGAAGTGACAGGCAAGCAGGCTCCCTCCACTGGCTCCAGCTTCCCCTGGGTAATCACTGTTACCCCTAACAACGTGCCAGGAATCCAGCAGTGTGACCAGGGCCATCAGGATGTCACTGACAGAGCTGCACTCAGCACCCAGGCACCAGGTAATGAAGTGGTGGCCATCCCACAGCTCCTCCCTGCCACAGAATAGTGGCCATGAGCCAGGAAAATCCAGCACAGGAGCCCTGCTGGGTGTGTGGCACCCACTTGATTATCTAGTTCCTACTGCAATTCCTCCTCCAGTGCAGGCAAACCCTGCATGCACCCCATGGTCCCCTTGCCCAGCTCTGTGGGAAATCAAGGAAAGCTCATTACCAGCACAGGTCCCTGGGCTCAGCAGCAGCAGCAGGAGGTGGCCAGCCTGCCCGTGGTCCAGCTGGAGCACTGGAGGTTTGCCCAGGGGTCTCTGCCGGCTCCGGCACTTCCTCAAACGCCACCTCAGAGATGGGAACTTTCCGGAAAGCCGAGCAGAGCTCTGAGCTAGGATGTGGTGCAAGAGCCCAGCAGAGCTGTGAGGCCTCAGTGTGGGGAGGCACTGACCACAGCTGCCATGAGAAGGCTGGATCTGAGGTGGTGTGAGCCCTGGGTGACAGAAGGACGGGGCAGGGCTTTCAGCAGGAGAGGAAGGAAGAGCCAGGCAGGGTGATCTCTGGGAAGTGAGAGCTCAGCACTGCTGCAGCAGGAACCAGGTACCAAGGACAGGGCGTTGTGGGGCTGCAGGACAAGCTGAGCTCTGGCCACTGGGCAGAAAGGGATAAGCAGGAAGGTGGCTGCCAACACCCCAGGACCCCTGTGGATTCCCAGAGAGGGCAGTAAGCTGTAACCCACCAGGGTAAAGCCAAGTGGCAGAAGGACCTGTGGGAACAGGGGGAAGGGGCTTCTTCAGCCACCACTGGACAACCAGACTCACACCACAGCAATTTTTACCCTTTCCTGCCTAAATTAAGGAGAGATCCTCAGACCATGGGCCACAGCCAGCCAGAATGAGGCCAATGTCACCAATGTCCCTGCTGGATCCAGGGGGTGAATGAGATGTCCCCAACAGACCTCCCAGGACCACTGCAGATTCCCCACCCAGCTGGGAATCGAAAGCACCACATCCTCACCCCGAAACCGCCCAAGCAGGACCCTCAGCAAGCAGTGATTACCCCAAACTCCGCAGACCTCTTCCCACCCAAACCCTCCACACCCCACCTCAGTGGGTGCCCACCTGCTCAGCAGCACCCAAGGTATTTCTTGGGAAGGTGAGGCTTGTTCATTTTCAAGATCTTCTCAGCCAAAGAAATTGCAAATGATATTCAAACCCCCCAGGCGCTGTTCAGGGATCAAGTTCAGGCTTGTGGAATCACAATCCAGAGGTGGAATTGCTTCTCTGGAGCCTCCTCCCTCTGCCATGAGTTGCCATTTCCAGGTGGTTCATGTGAAGAAGCCAGAGGGCTCACACACACACCAGGGTGTGCCCCCATTCCAACCCTGTGTGCAGGTGGAGGGTGTGCAGAGAGGTGGGAGGTGGGCAGTGATGAAGTGGGTGAGAAGTTAGGAACAAGGGGGCAGGAAAACTGAGGGTTCCTCACTTTCCCAAGGTCCCACCTGCATTCCCCTTCCTCCATGGAAGCAAAACCTGGGAGGGTGAAATATGTCCCAGGCTGTGGCACCAACAAACAGATGAGTTTGCATCAGCAAACAGCATTCCCTTCCAAGGTGTTGCTGCCTGCCTCAAAAATCTAGCCAGAAAAGGGGCAAATACAGCTACAAATTAGCAAATCCAGTAAAAAAATGTGGTAAATCCGACCAGAATTGAGGAAATCCAGCCAGAAAAGGGGTAAATACATCTGGCAATGCTGTCACTACCCACTGAGTTCCACTGGAATGCTCTCAGCTCCTGACACACTTTATGGAAGCTGCCAGCAAACTAGGTCAGGAAGCCAAACCCCACGTGCACAGCCACCCCAGAGGAGCCCCAGTGTCCCAGGGTCTGGTGATGCTGAGGCGGGGGCTGTGCCAACAGGCCGGCTGCAGAGGATGGGACTCTGTCCCTGATGGGTCCCTGGGAAGCAGGGCACCTCCTTCCTCTATGAGAAATCAGCCCCATTACCAGCACTACAACCATGCAGGTCCCTCTTTCACTTTCTCATAAATGGGAAGTGAAAGTGTCACGGGGAAGGGGTGACCCCTCCAGCTGTGGATGGGGTGCACCCTTTTCCAGCCCTGATGCTCTCCAGCCTCCTCTTCATGCTCACTGGGGTGCAGATGTAGCCCATGCACAGGCCCTGACCCCACAGCAGGGTGACACCATACTGGGGCCATCCCCTGGATCCCCCTGGCTACCACATCACTGCAGATAAGCCAAGGCAGGAGATGCTGCAGCAGAGACAGAAGCACAGGGACCACCAACCACTCCCCCTTTGTAAAACACTTTCTACACAGCCAGGCTCTCCCTCACCTGTAGATTTGGGGGACCCATCTGCAAAGCACTCCCAGGCATCAAACCCACCACAGCCAGAGTCCTGCTACAGGAGCTGCATCACTCCCTGCCTCCCACGAGACACCCCCAAAATCTCCAGGGCTCACCTTGTTCTGAGGCTAAGCTCTGGCAGTAAACACATCCTCAATATTGCTCTAAATATCCCTTATGCCTGATGTCCTGGCTGTGGCCCATAAAAACACATCCCCAGTAGCTGCTGGAGCACCCCCAGAGAGCCACCATAAGCTCTTGGAGGAGTTTTCCTTGCTGACTTTCTCCCAGCACCCCAAAATAGCTACCCAGCCCTAGCACTCAGCTCTGTGCCTCCAAAAATTGGCTTTTGGGGCTGAACCTACAAATTAAAATTGGTGTCCCTGCAGTGGTGCTGGATCTAGGAACCCCCTGTGCAGGTGCAGCCCGTGGGCACCCCAAACCCCAACCCGACGGCCCCAGCAGTGTGAAGGTGTCCTGTGGAACCAGCTTGCCATTACTGCAGGACAAAGCAACCACCATCCCAGTTCCAGCTGCACAGCACTGGAAAAGCTCCAGGCCTCACCAGACAGACTGGGAAGCAGTGAGGAAGAGGAGGAGGAAAGCAAGGGAAGCCCACTACCAGCATCAGCTGGCATCTGGATACTGTTGGTGGTGTTAGTGTGGCACAGGCACTGCTGGCAGGGGCCAGCAGCTGACGCTGCTTTTTGGCTATGAACAGGGACATGCCAGATCCCCAGCAGAAAACAAATCTGCCAGCTGGGCCCTCGGGGTCCCCTTGTCCCAGCTTCACCCCTGGCATGGGCAGCACAACCACCCAGTGTCTCCCAACATGTCACTCACTCCAACCAGGCAACAGGACCCCTGCAGTGGCACAGGAATGGGGGCTATCAGCAATGCCAGGGCTCCCTGGAGACTGGGACTGAGCTGGGTTATACTGGGGCTGAGCTGGGAGAGCTGGGATATGCTGGAAGTGAACTGGGAAGGCTGGGGTTAAACTGGGGTTAAGCTGAGATGTGCTGGTATTGAGCTGGGAAGTGTTGGGGTGAATTGGAATATACTGGGGAGGAGCTGGGACGTGCTGGGGAATACTGGGATTAAACTGGGATGAACTGGCTTTGAGCTGGGATGCGCTAAGGTGAACTGGGGTGTACTGAGATTTAGTGGGGGTGCGCTGGGAATAAGTTGGGGTTTGCTTGGGGGCACCTGGGGAGTAGCCGGGTTCAGCTGGAGCGTGCTGGGGTTGAGCTGGGATTGAACTGGGGTGTGCTGGGGGTGAGCTGGGATTGAGCTTGGGTGTGCTGGGGGTGAGCTGGGAGTGAGCTCGGGTGTGCTGGGGGTGAGCTGGAGTCTCCTGGAGGGCAGCGGGAGCATACTGAAATTGAACCAGGGTTGAGCTGGGATGTGCTGGGATTGCGGTGGAGGGGTCTGGGGGTGAACTGGAGCATACTTTGATCAAGGTAAAGTGTGCTGAGAGCCAGCTGGGGCGCACTGGAATGTGGCTGGGGAGTACCGGAGCTGAGCTGGGGTATACCGGGGCAATCTGCAGCACGAGTACCCCAGTCGGGGGGGTTGGGGAGGGCGCACCACTGTTGCACTGAGCCGGGGAACAAGCCATACTCCCCCCACCGCCCCAGCAGCTCCCAGTATCCCCAGTGCCCCCCTGTGTGCCCACAGAAACACGTGGAAAGAAACACGACCTCCCCCAGGAGAGAAACGGCGCAGAGAAGGCAGTGTCCCCCCTCCCCTTGTCCCCTGTCCCCGCCCGAGCCGGGGGTGCCCCCGCAGCCCCCCGGAGCACCCGGTACCTCTGTCCGGTGGCAGCGGCGGCTCCCAAAGGATGCCGGGGCGCTTCCCGGGGCGGGGGCACTCCGGGCCCCCCTTGCCAGGCCCGGGCTTGTTCCCGCACGGAGCTTTGGCTGCCTCATGGAAACAGGATTCAAGGGGAAAGCTGCCAGGACTTTCCCCCAAAAAATAATGAACGGGTTGCGCGTGGGGTTCTTGCCTCCCCGCACAATTCCCAAGGTCTTGGTGGGGGGTAAGAAGGAGAGTGGGAGGGCGGGGGGACACAGAGGGGACGTGGGGTGTCCATGGCCAGCCCTCACGGCTGCCCAGCCTGGGACAATGGTCCTTTCATCCGGCGCTCAGGGACCGGGACACGCTGGCTGCCGGCTCCGGGGGTGGCAGCCCCCCCTGCTCGGCCCCTCGCCCACGCGAGGCCAGGGCAGGAGGGGCCAGATCAGCCCCACAGCCCGGCCATGCTGCTGCTGCTGCTCAGGGGGCCAGGCTCAGCCCCACAGCCCGGCCATGCTGCTGCTCAGGGGCAGGCGGGGCCAGATCAGCCCCACAGCCCGGCCATGCTGCTGCTCACTGGGGCTCAGCCTGGGGGCCAGCGTTAAATACCCCAAAAAGCTCCCTTACTGTCTGCATCCCCCATACTCCCAGAATTCCCACTCCCCCCGACCACCACATCTCCCCTGCTCCCTGCCCCACTCCCCGGAGCCATCACATCCCTTACGTTATCCCATGCTGCTCCCCAGACCCAATCACACATCCCTGCTCTCCTATCCCAGACCTTCGGATCCATCTGGGGGGATACCCTCCCAGAGCCTTTGGCAGAGGATAAGGGTGCCATGGCCTTACCCACTTCGGGGGTGTCACACAACAAAGTGCTGTCTGAGACCCCAGGGGCCTGCAGCAATGCCTGATCCCTGAAGTGCTGAAGCCTTGTACCCCTTCCCAGCAGCATTTCAGGGATGATCCATGTCAGCACCTGAGGATGTCCCCAGCACAGCCCTTAGATCACTGCCCCCCTCCACATATCCTACCTGTGCCCCAGCTCTTCTCAGTGCCCCTGGCATCAGACATGTTCCAGAGCATATTCCATTTCCCTTTGGAGGCATCTTCTCTCTCTGGTCCTGCAGCTCTGGGTCTCCAGCTGTACCTCCCAGAGCTGGCAGAGCTAAGCCCTCCCCACAAGGGGCTTTACCCCATCACCTGCCCTGCTCCGTGTCCCCCTGGCTCGAGCTGCTGCAGCGTGTCCTGTATCCAGTGCGGCTCCATTTCCAACCTGCCAGGCGGGTGGTGGCCAGGTTCCTTTTTAATTGGGTTCTATTTTTAATTGGGAGCAGTGCAGGAGGGTGGGAGGGGGTGGAAATTAACAGGAGAAATGGGAAGCAAGTCCCTAGTGCCCACCCCAGCCCCACAGGTGACAGAGACACAGGCACAGAGGATGGCACGTGCTGGACAATGCCACCCACCAAGACCCTGTTGGGGCACACAGAAGGGCTGGGGCCTGCTGAGGTGTTGGGGTGCCACAGCACCGGGAGAGCAGAGATGGGGGGCACGAGCAGCATTGTCCCTGGGTGCACCCCAGCAGGGGACAAGAGTCCCAGGACTCCACAATCCAGGGAGTGCCAGCTGTGTTCCCCAGTATTCTCCTCCTGGAGAAGCCAGGATGTATCCCCCCGGAGTGCCCCCAAAGTTTAGCCCCCCATGTCTCCTCTCCCAGAGGAGGTTTTGGGGGAAATGTACTGGTGGTATTGGCTTGGCTGGGGCTGTGGGAAAACCAGCTACAAGGAGTGTGTAGCCTCATGCCTAATCAGTGCCCAGTGTAAATTCATTTTAGGGGTTTCTCTGCCACCCTCTGGTGGCATCACCATCACCCAGAGCCCCCCTGGAGGTGAGGGTCCCACAACCTCTGAGGGTCCCCCCAGCAACCACCATGAGCAGGGACTCCCTGCCTGAGTGCACTGTGGGGACAGGGATGGCTACGAAAGGACCAAGGTGGGACAGAGGCCGAGTCCCTCCCATGCCAGATTCAATTATTTTATTCCTAAATAATCAACTCTGGTACAAGATACAAAATCTCCCATGTCCCTGTGCACCCCCAGAAAAGGAGGGGGCAGGAGCATGGCCGAAGACCAGCTCCCAAACCCCCAGTCAAGGCCTCAAATTCCAGTGGAGGAAGGGTCCAGGCGCCTAGCTTGGAAAGGGTCCCCATCCTAGAAAGGCAGGGGACAGGACAGGAGCCTTCAGAGACCCACAGAACACCGGGAGGTGCCAGGAGCCCCCCCAAGTCCTTTCAACATGCCTGAAGATGCTGGGAGCCCCCAGAGACACCGGGCACTCCTGGTGGTGTGAACTTACCCCAAAACCTCCCCCACACAAACCTGAAGATGCTGAGACTCCATAAGACCTCCCCCCAACATGAATGGAGATCCCAGGAGCCCCCAAAACGCCCACCACAACACATCTGGAGGTACCACGAGCCCCTCAACTCCTCCCACATGCCTGAAGGTAAGACCCCAACATCCCCTCCAACATGCTGGAGGTGCCAGGAGCCTAGAAGCTTCCCCTCTACATGCTTGGAGATACAAAAAACCCCAAAGGCCCTCCTTCCCAGCATGCCAGGAGGTGCCAGAAGCCCCCCAAACCCCTCTGCACACCCAGAGGTGCAGGCAGGTGCCCAAGCATCCCCTGGTGCTGGTCTGCTGGGGGTGGGGATCCCATGGGATGAAGGCATTTCTGTTGAACCATAATAGAGAGATGGGGAGCAGGAATGGGGGGCAGAGGGGGAGTGCAGTGGAAGGGTCTCCAAGACTGAGGAGCAGGCACAGGGACTCCCCTTTTCCTCTGCCCTCCCCAAAAGCTGAAGGTCACTTTGGGTTTGCCACCTACACGGACAACTCTAGTGTCCCACAAGGGCTCAGCGACCAGACAACCCCCAACTTCTCACCCTGGGGGACCCACTATGTCCCTGCTGTCCCCAGACAGGGGTACACCAATGAGGGGGGTCCCCCTGAAACCCAAAGTGGGGGTGCATGTGTACAGGTGTGTGAGATAGAGACACAAACCATGTTGGAAGTGGGGGGATAGGGAGAGGAGCCCCCGGGGTGGGGGTCATGTCAGGCTGTCCTAGCCAGGGGAACGAGGAGAGGAGCTCCCAGGGGAATCAGGTCAGGCTGTCCTCGTCGCTGCCATCGCCACGCTCCTCCTTGCTCTCGGCCAGGGAGCTCTCGTCAATGTTTTCCAGGGAATCCGCGTGCTGCAGGGACAGCTCGGACAGGGCCAGGGCTGGGAGCCGGCTCTGCTCCGGGAACAGCCAGGGCTTGAAGTGAGGGTCATGCTTCTGCTTCCACTCAGGGTACTTGAGGCATGCCTTGTACATCTTCTTCATCGCCTGGCAGGAAGAGGGAGGTGGGCACAGAGACCCCTCACCCCTACAGAGACCTCTCATCGCCACCCCCGTGCCACAGACTCACCTTGGGGGCCAGGAACTGGGAGGATTTATTCACCACCCACTTCGGTAAGGAACCTGGAGAGAAGGGAGGGCAGCTGGGAGTGGGACCCCCAGCATCCCCCCAGTGCCTAAAAACCAGGACCCCCACATGTGTGACCCCCACAGCACTCTCAGTGGGCACATGTGGTTAGAGAGGGAACAGGGTTCAATCCATACTGCTCTCCGCTCTTGCAGAGGTTAAAAACAGCGATTTCAGCATTTTGGGTCCTTCTTCAAGCCACAAAAATGAAAGATTTGAAGAGAACAGGCCCAAGATGTTTCCTCCCGACATTGCTCCATGCTCCATCTCAAGATGCTCCTACTGATGAGCCCTTCCAAGCCCACCTTGAGCATATCCACAGGTCCTCCTGAACCCACCCTGAGTCCCAGTGAGCTCAACCTGAGACTTCCTGAAGCCCAGTGTGAGGCCATCCTGACCCTGCCCTGAAGTGCCAGAGCTCCAAATGAATCCCCACTGAGCCGCCCCCAGCCCAACCTGAGCTCCCACTGAGCCCCCATTAAGTCTGAGTCAGTGCCCATTCAGCTTCCCCCAGCCCACCCTGAGCCCCCCAAGCTACTCTTGAGCCCCCACTGAGCCCACAGCCCCCATTAAGCCCCTGAACTCCCAATGAGCCCACACTGAGAACCCATGAGACCGCCACTAAGCCCCCCCTGAGTTCCACCAGGATCCCACTGGGTCCCCCAAGCACACACTGACACAAGGGAAGGACTTGAGGGTGCTGAGCCCCAGGGCACAGAGCTGGGGGTGCCTCTCTCACCTTTGGGGTCCACCTGTGCCAGGTAGGTGATGGTGCAGCTCTTGGCTCCCGTGCCCTCGATCAGGTAGCCTGTCTGGATGGAGACAGCCCGCACCATGTCCTTGCGGGGGGGATACTTCTGTGGGGGGCAACAGGGAGGGAGCACGAGTCACTGGCAGGGCAGGTGGGGTACAGAGGCACCAGCCACAAGCAGGGCTTGTGCAGAGCCCCTCAAATCTCCAAACTCTGAGTGAGCCCCAGCCCCAGCCCAGCACCGCAGCACCCCTGGTGCCCTGCTAAACTCACAGGATGCTTGACAGAGTAGTTCATGATGATGTAGTCAGAGCCTATGGGCAGCCAGGAGCGCAGTGTGACCACGTCGCGGTTCTTCAGGGGCTTGGGACACCTCCCTAGGGACAGCACCAGGTGGGATGTTCCAGAGTGAGACACTCACTTTCAAGATCCCCTTCTGCCCTCCAAATCCCCCCAAACTGGTATGCAGACTCCTCCCTTCCATACCACACACCATGGATCCCCCAGATGCCAAGCCCAGGGTGGAGTGGTAGCAACCCAGGGATTGAGCCCTCTCCCAGGAGCACCCAGGTCCCCCAGACCCCTCCTCACAGGCGTAGTATCCCACATCGGAGTTGGCCGTCAGCCTCCCGATGTCGAAGGTCTCGATGACGTTGGTGTCCCACTTCTTGCGATACTCGATGTCATGGAGCACGTCGTAGAGCGTCTCTGCCGGCACGTCCCTGCACTCCATCCTGCACTGCAAGGCAGGAGCCATCAGACGCCTGCCAGGGACCCCCAGGGCAGCAGCTCAGCTGTGGGGACCCCAACAGGGTGGCAGTGGGGACCTCGTGGTGGGAGGATGGCCATTGGGACCCCCAGGTAGGAAGGTGGCAGTGGGGAACCCCAACAGGATGGCAGTGGGGACCTCATGGTGGAAGGATGGTTATTGGGACCCCCGGGTGGGAAGGTGGCTGTGGGGAACGTGTAAGAGGACAGCAGTGGGGATCCCAAAGTGTAAGAGTGACTATGGGGACCCCTGGGAGAGAAGGAGACCATGGGGACCCTCAAGTGGGAAGGCAGCTGTGGGAAGCCCCAGCAAGTGGCGGCGGGGAGGTGTCTCCTTTCAGATGTTAAAAAAAAAAATAAAATCAATGCAGTCTCCTCCAAGAAGACCTGGATCCCAACCTGGATCCCAGCCATCCCTGTAGCACAGGCACACAGGGCCTCAATGCAGTGTGGAGCTGAATCCTGGGTACTTGGGGACCCTGCTTCCCACCTGCCCCCCATTACTGTGGATGTGCACCCCCCAAAGTGGTACCCCTGCACAGGGGAGCCAAGAGGAGCTTGTGCCTGGTGCCTTGGGGCAGCATGGATCACAGAGAAGGGGTTGGGGGTGCAAAGCTGCTCCATCACTACGGCAGCCAGATCCAGGGAAGGTGAGGAGCCAAGGAGAACGGAGAAGGTGAAGGGAGGGGATGCCATCTGCCGAGGTCAAGGACGCTGGAGCCAAGCGTGGGGCAGGGAGAGCAGCCAGCAGCCTGTCCCTGGGAATGCCACTGGCTCCTGTTATCCCCAGGGATGGCACCAGCTCCTTCGGCCCCCAGACCCTGCAGTTCAGGATTTAGGGCTGGCCCTGTCACCCCAGCACACAGTACTAGAGACTCCCTGGCCCTGGAAAGGGGCACAGAAGCACCCAGCAATGGGGCACAACCTCATATGGCCCCTTGGTGGGACTCAGCCATGGAGCCTGTTCCCCCACAGCACTCACCCTCAATCCCATCCTTGCCCCACAGAGCCCAGCCCCACCGTGCTCAGATCCATCCCTGCCCCATGGAGTCTGCCCTCAACCCCACCGTGCTTATCCTCAATCTCAGAGACCCATCCCTGTCCCACAGAGCCCATCTCCTGCTCCTCCATTCACCCAAAAACTTGTCTGGGAACAGGCACCGCTGCAGGGCAGGTTTGGGGAGGGCCTGCCTGGATGACTTCCTTGAAGAAGCCCCGCTCCCCCTGCAGCCAGGCCAGCCCAGCACCATGCTCAGGTGCACGATTCCCAGAGCAGCAAGGCTGGTCAGGCCAGTAGTGCAGGACGTGCCCTGCAGGTGACTCACATCCTGGGGGGGTGCCAGGAGGGTCGCAGCAGGAGAGGGGATGGTGCCACCTGGGAAGTGCCTGGAAACACATGCCCCAGCCTTGAGTCAATATTGACTAATGGGGTGAGAAGGAGGAGGAGGAAGAGGAGGTGGAGGTGGAGGAGAAAGAGATGAAGTCCCCAGGGCTGGAGTTATGCTGTGCCTGAGGGAACAAGGAATGGGTGCCAGACTGTGGGACAGGAGCAGATCGAAAGACACCCACCACCCCTGCCTGCAGCCACCAAGGGAGTCCCCAAGCTCATCCTCACTGGCAGCTTTACCAACACCCCAGACCCCCCCTCTGCTGTATCCTACAGGATGACCCCTGGCCATCCTTTGGACAGCCCATTTAGAGGGGAAACCATCATCCCTGGGAGATCCCAGATGCCCAGGTACCAACTCACTGCCAAGCCGGGTAGGATGGGGTGTCCTGGCTGGGTTCCCCCAACCTGTAGCCAGTCCCAAGGCCACCAAATGTCCCACTGAGAAATCAGCCATGGCACCAGCTTGTTCCCAGACTCCAGAAAACAGGTTAGACGGGAGCTGCATCCCTAATGGAGGGGGGCGGGGAGGAGGGGGCGGCAGCCTCAAAGCAGGGCGAGACCTTCAGGTTCCACTTAATTAGGCAAGGAATCCAGGAGGAATCCAGGATGAATTCAGGGGGAAACCAGCTCTTGGGAAGCTGCAGAGAATGCCCAGCACCCACACAGAGACCCCCAGCACGAGGGGCAAACCCCTGGGGTGCAGCTTGCCGTGCCACGTCAGCAATGCCACATGTGTCCCTCCCTTCAAAATCCAGCAGGAGCATTTCATCCTGGGTGGGATGGTGGGCCTGGCTGCTGCTGGGGGCCATGGGGTGGGGACAAGGAGTGTTACCCCACAAGGTCTCCAATACCCAATGGCATACACATGGAATCAACAGACAAACACCCAGCAGGACCTTTCCAAGCAGGATTTGTCTAAGAGGGCGTGGAAAGAGGCAGGACCTGGCTCAGGGACCCCCGCAGGCAAAGACAGCTCCAGGTGCAGTGTCGGGAGCAGCTGTTCCAGGACATCCTGGAGTGGGCTGGGTCCCTGCCACGCCAACGTGGCACACTGGGATTGTGGGACAGGCAGGGGACGCACCCAAGCACCACCTCAATCTGGGGAACGTTTTGGGATGCAACCCCCAAGTGCAAGCAGCAGGGCTGGGGGACACAAGGAGCTTGGGGGGGGCGGGGGGGGGCAGGATGCACTGTCACACAGAGCCATGCCTATGCCATCATGCCTGGATGCCACAATGATGGACACTGCATCCCACTCAATATGGATCCCCACCTCTGCTGGGATGGGGCAGGGTGCAGGTGGCACCAGTGACCCCCTACACCCCAGAGAGCACCATCCTCCCTCCCAGGGTTCACTGCTGCCACCAGGGCACAACGGGGATCCGTTCCTTGGTCACAGCAGCCCAAACTCCTCCAACATGCTACAGTGGAAGCAGCCCAGTGGTTCCAGGCAGGAGCTGGGCACAGCCACTGCCAGTGCCCCAGGGACAGGTTTCCCCAGCAGGGCCAGTGCCAGTTGCTGCAGAGCAGTGTGTGAGCAGGCCGCGTCGTCACTGCTGCCACCGTCACCACCCGGGCTCGACACCACGGCAAGGATGATACCACCCACTATACCAGGGCAGCTTAATGGAGGTGCCACCAGGGACAGGGACACCTGCCAGAGACTCCAGTGTAACCCCATCCTTACGCTGCTCCTGTCTCAAGTTGTCTCTTGATTGCCAGTATCCCTGCTTTGCCAGAGGGAAGGGCCAGGATAAGAGTGCACCTGCCTGTGCCAGCACACTGGCACCAAGAGGAGGGACCCACGGGGAAATGCAGTGGGGACATAGGGAGCGCTGGGCAAGGGGGACAACCCCAGTGACAGCAAGCCAGTGGCTGCAGGCTCCAAGGAATCCCCAAGCCAAGCCCTGATGTGCAGCAAGCACGGGAAGTACATTCCCAGTGGGTGAAAAGAGGAGAAAGCAGCACCCAGGACCCACGGCCCCACACACCCTGGGGATTCCTGTCTGTCCCCAGTGTCCCTGCACAGCCCTCAGCGGTGCCTGCTTGTCCCTGTCTCGGCCCTGCTGGAGTTGTGTTTGTCCTGGCGTCCCCAGACTGCCCATTTGTCCTGCTGTGCCAGTTAACCCCACCTATCCCGGCGTCCCTGCTGCCTTCGGGGCCCAGCTCGGCATAGTCCCCCCTCGCCCCAAGGCGCTGCATCACCTGAGGGACCCCACTATTCCCTGGGATTCCCCCTCACCCCTGGCTGGTGGTTAAACCCCCGAGCTCCCACTCAGCCCCTGTTCACTGTGGGGTTCCCCTCCCTCCCCCAAGCCCAGGGTGCAGCATCTCCCCCAGGGTCCCTCCTGCCCTCAGGTCCCCGCGCCCCCCCTTTGCTGCTGGGTACCCCGATCCCGGGGGGATGCCGGGCCGGTGGGGGGGTCTCACCGCGGACTGGGGGTGCCCAGGGTGGATGGGGATGTCTCACCGTGCACCAGAGTGTGCCGGGCGGGAGATCTCACCTTGATCTTGTGGAGGGCGCGCTCGGGCTCCAGCAGCTGCACCCAGACGCCCACCCCGCCCTTGCTGTAGGTGAGGCTCCAGCCCTGCTCCGACTCGCACTGCGCCCGGAACGCCCCGAAGTCCCGGTCGTCGGGGATCTGCACGCTGTCGCGACTCGACATGCCGCCGTCGTGACCCGACATGGCCCCGGAGCGCCGCAGCCCGCCGGTGCCGGTGCCGCCAGCCCCTAGGGCGGCATTGCGGGGCGCGGGGCGCGATGGGACCGGCAGGGGCGGGGCCGGGGCGGGGCCGGGCCGGGAAGCGCCGGGGGCGGGAGCGGGGGAGACCTGAGGGAAAATGGGGGGAACGGGAGCACCGGGAGGGAGGAGTTGGGGGATGTCGGTGGGGGTGGGGTTACCGGGAGGAGCCGGGGGAAAACGGGAAGGTCGGAGCTGAAACCGGGGAGAGCAAGTGGGAAGCGAGAGCACTGACTGGGAGGAAGGGCAGGCTGTGGGAGAGGGGAGCAGCCCGGACCGGCGGGATACCGGGAGCAGCTGCAGGACACGGGTGCAGAGTTGTGGCACTTGCAGGGACACCTGCACTGTGTGCCAGGAAAGGTTTAGGTTGGATATGGAAAGGATTGTCCGGCCCTGGCACTGGTGGAGTCCCCATCTCCGGAGGTGTTTAAAAAGACAGATGTGACACATGTAAGGACATGGGTTAGTAGTGGCCTTGGCAGTACAGGGGGAGTACTTGGACTTAATGGTCCCAGCGAGCTTTTCCAACCCAAACGATTCCATGATTGCAGTCGGGGTAGGAGGGGACACGAGTGCAGGACAGAGACCCCTCTGTGGGCTGTGTGTCACCCTGATGTGGCACTGCCAGCTGTGAGCCCGTGCCCTGTGCCTATGCATTATCCATCCTTTGTGCCAGTGCAGGGCCTTGCCTGGCATCCCTACGGTGCCGAGGCCAGGAGCAGGTGGGCATGCTGCCATTGGCAGTGATGACTGGGATGTGTTATTTTTGGAAAAGCTCAGGCTCTGGCTCCCATCCAGCTCTGAAAATGCTGCCGACTCAGGATTTCTTTCTTTCCATTTGGGAGCACCGAGGAACGCTCTTCCAGCTCTCGTGAATAACTGTGTGCATGATGACAGAGCAGTGTGGCATGTGCGTAGACTGGCAAAGCAAAGCCAGGAATGTGGGACCGAGCTCCTCATCCAGGATGAGGCTCTTCCCAGAGATGCCATAGCCGGAGGGATAGGAGAGCACAGGGATGTCACCATGCTCAGCACCTGTGAGGAGACAGGAACCTGGCACCACAGGGCTCACTGTGCCACAGCACTGCTCCCAGCATCCTCACCTGGGAAAAGGAGCCAAGGGAATCCCTGGCATCCTGTCCCACTGGAAGTGGACATCCACAATGGATGGCCGGGGACAGGGTGCTGTGGCTGGTGCAGGGGGACCCCCTCCCCTCATCCTTCTCTCTTTGCCCTTTCTGCCAGCTCTGCTGTGAAAGCCTGGCCTTTTCCCGTATCCAGGGAAGCAGAAAGGTGAAAGCCATCACGCTATAGCCCTTCCCAGCCCCAGCACTCCTGCCACTGGAACCAGGAGCACCCACATTCCCAGCAAGTGCAGCCATGTGGCACCACATGCCATTCCTAGTCTGGAACACAGATGGCATGGAAGCCATGGCATAGGGAGGACAGGCTGGGGGAATGGGGGAGCTGGACTGGGGAAACTGTGCTGGGGAACTGGGCTGTTGCAGCAGGGAGAAGTGGGGGAGCTGGGCTGGAGAAGCAGTTGAGCTGAGCTGGAGAGCATGGTGGGAGGAGCTGGAGAGACTGGGCTGGGTACCCAGGGGAACTGGGCTATCAGAGCTGGAAGAACTGGACTGAGCAACTGAGCAAGGGCAGCAAACACTCAGTCTGGGGAAGCTGGGCTGGGGAACGGCGAGCAGTGAGCTGATCTGGCTGGAAGAACTAGCCTGGGGACCTACCAGCACTGGGCTAATGGAGTTGGGAAACTGGGAGCATTGATGGAGCTGCTCTGGGGAAGTGGGAGCACTGAGCTGCTAGAGCTAGGGGAAGTGGACTGGGGAACTGGGAGCACTGGGCTTTCTGTAACAACTCCCAGTCCTGCTGGCCCCAGTCTGGGTGCAGAAATGCCCATTTCTGACACCTTCCTTTCCCACACCCCTGATTTTTTTCCCAGATCCCTGTGTCCCAATCCTTATTCCCGCTCCACCATCCCACATCTGCAAGGAGCAGATGCAGAAATCAGTATTCGGAGTGTGCAGAGCTAAATGCAGGAATCAGTAATTCAGGCAAAAAAACCCAAGTCTTCTAAAAAATATTTTTTTTATCAAATCCCTAAGATGCATCTTCTTACCAGCTCTGTTTAATCCAGGAGTTTGTCAGACCCCGTAGAAGCGCTGGAGTGATGGTGGGACGGCCAAGTGAGCAAACAGCTGCTGGAATAATGGGAAATGGAGGGAATTGGGGTGAAACAGGAGGAAATGGGTAGAACGGGAATTGCTGGTGGCAAATCCTGGGCGGGAAGGCACTCACACACAGATGTGCCCACACAGGCGTCCCCCAGAGGCATCTGCGCTGAGCCCAGCCCGCAGCAGATGCCCAGGATTCATTCATAGCACCACATGAAGCCCTGCCTGGGGGTACAAGCGCTGCACACGCGTGTGCCCAGCTGCCCGGGGGATGCGTACACAGGAGAGCACGCGTGCCTGCAGGTGTGCGCAGGTGTGGCACTGCATTTGTGCATGCAGAAACGCCCCTGTGCGTGCGCGCCAGTGCACGCATGTTTTTGTGCCCCCCGTGTGTAAATAAACGCGTGTGCACGAGTGTCCATGTGAGTGCCCATGCGTGAGTTTGGTGTCTGTCGGTCCGTCCGTGCCCGCCCACGCGCGCGCGACCTCACTGCGTCACACACGCGCGCGCCCGAGCGCCCTGCCCCGACCCGCACTGCGCCCCCTGCCGGAGCCCGCCCGCCACTACTCCCCTGCATGTCCCGCAGCAGACGCCAACTTCCCGGCATGCCCCGGGAAGGACGCGCCGCGACGCCTCCTGGGGGTTGTAGTCCGGCGCGGCGGATAAGCGCGCTGCAGGGCGGGGTGGGGACTACATCTCCCGGCACGCCTTGCGCCGCCCTCTTCATCAAGCTCCGCCGGCCGGCAAGCCGCCATCTTGTCCACCGGCCTCAGCGACGGGGGGGGTAAGGTGCGAGCGGCGCAGCGGGAGGAGCGAGGGAGCTATGCTGGCGTCTCTGGCGTTGTGGCCGCTGCCGCAGGGGCTGGCGCGGCTCCTCCGAGCGCGGCCATGGTGGTCGCCGTCACGTGCGACCTACGAGACTGCGGCGGCGGCCGGGGCTGAGGGGGCCAGGGCCCCCCGGCTGCGGCTGCTCCCGGTATTGACCGCCAGGGGGCGCCGTGGGCTCGCTCCGACGTCAGGCGCGAGGCTGTCATGGCGGGCCGCTGCCTGCAGGGGGCGACAGGGGAGCCTGGGGGGCGAAGCCCCGGTAGCAGGGCCTGTGCCCGGGGGCTCTCCGGTGGCTGCTCCGCCAGGCCCCACTTTGCCAATGGGGCCGGTGCCCGGGGGCTCTCCCTTAGGTAATGGGCCAGGCCTAAAGGGGAGCACCGCAGCGGAGAGGCCAGGGCTGCCTGTTCCAGGCCTGGCCGCACTGCAGACACCCCGGCCACCTGCCACCCGCCCGGCCAGCAATGGCTGCCTTGTGCCAGCAACATCGTCCAGCCGCATGGCATCCCTCAGAGAGCCGACGCCATGGCCCTCGGGTGCAGAGCAGCGCTGCTGTCATGCGGGAGACCCCGGCGGGCGTCACAGTGGAGCTGGGAGCTGCTCCCCGGGAGCAGGGCTGCCTGCCCTCATCGCTGCGCTGGCTTACTGCTACCTGCGGGACCGCCTGTCCAAGGGTGACTATCGCTGCTGGGGCCCGCCCCAGGGCGGGAGGAGTGGGATACAGCACAGAGAGTCCCTTTGGAGAGTCTCCTGCCCTTTGGGAGGGGATGTGGGGTCCCTCCTTGGGGATGGAACCTGCCTGCTGGCAGTAACCTGGGAAGGGTTATCCTTAGTGCTTTAGTGCATAAAGGGGCTCCAAGAGAGCTAGGGAGAGATTTTAGACATGGGTCTGGAGAGACAGGATAAGGGGGAATGGTTTCCCACTGACTGGCTTCTTCTAACCCTGAGGGCAGACTTAGATGGAATATTGGGAAGAAATTCTTGCCTGTGAGGTTTGGTGAGGCCTTGGCACAGGCTGCCCAGAGAAGCTGTGGCTGCCCTATCCCTTGGAAGTGTTCATGGACAAGGCTGGGAGCAGCGTGGTCTGGTGGAAAGAGTCCCTTCTCATGGCAGAGGTAGAATGAGATAAGCTTTTAGGTCCCTCCCAACCCAACCCAACCCATCCTTATCGCATCTCCCAGAGCTGGGTGCTGCTCTTCCCTTCTCTAGCCAGGGGGTGTCATTCTGACTCTGTGTAGGAACACTTCTGTGGTGTCTGGGAACCTCTAGCTGAGGCTGACACCGTGGGGTGACAGTGCCCACTGCCCTGGGGTGCCTGCTGCTGTTCTCAGGGTGTGTGGTGGGGGCTTGCAGTCAGTCACTAAGGCAGCGAGGAGTTTTTAGATACCCTGCTCACAGAAATGGGCTCTTGCTCACTGGGGTGCTCAATGAGAGCTCTGAGCAGCAGCAGCAGCCCCTGCACATTCCAGGTTGGGGTGTCCATGTGTGTTCTCCATGCTAACTCCCTCCTCCCTTCTGTCTGCATTTCAGAGGATGCTCTTCTGGAAGCTGCAAGGATTAACAACGTTTCAGAAGTCAAGAGGTGAGCAGGGTTCTGAGACATGAGAGCAGTGTCCCAAGGGCTGGGAGGGCAGAAAAACCCTGTCAGCACATGGGGGAGGAAGGGGCTGGCTGCTCCCAGCACCCATGGGATGCTCCCCTCACCCTCTCAGATCCAGATGGGGAGAGATGGGGAGCACCCTTACCTGTTGGGTAGGAGGTGGGTTGCAGATCCCTGTGCTGAGAAAGGACACTGTGAGGCCATACTGTGCAGATGTGGGTGTACACACTGCAGAAGCTCATCTCTTGGGGTCTGCCTCTGAACAAACTGCCCTTGTGGGTTCCTCAGCCTGAGCCAGCAGTTCTCCAGGGGCCTTTTGTCCCACAGGGAGCAGAGGAGAGAGCTCCACCCAGCCAAGGAAGTCAAGGAAGTGAGTGGTTGGGTGACCAAAGACATAGCTGTTAGGGAGGGGAGCATCTTCAGAGCTCCTGTCCCATGGCAGCAGGCTTTTTGTCCCAGTTGGGTGTGCCTGCCTCACTGGGGCGGTGCCATGGCACCTTTCAGTGCATCTGGCAGCATTACATTCCCTGAGGGGGTAGCAAAGGGCCAGTTTGTCACAGGCTCAGCATGTGAGCTGTGTGAGTTCCTCTCCTGTGTAGTCCCCAGGAGGCACGTTCTTTCTGCAGCCAAACCTCCAGGGAGGGACTCAGAGGTTCTCAGGATGGTTTGTGAGCAGCAGGGCCATGCCACTGACATGCTCCAGTGATGGCTCCACCCAGTGCTGGGGACAAGCTCTGGCACTGTGGGAGGAAAACAAGTCTGCCCTAAAGTGGGAAGAGAAGTGTGAGAACCTTGGAGCTGCTTCTTGAGCAGATCCTGGCATTCCTACCTGGTCTGTCTAATAATGCCAGAGGTCTCCCAAGTGCTGCCCTCAGCCAGGATAGAATTCAGACCTTTTGGCAGTCTGGCAGCTTGTGTAGGATGGAGACATTACACAGGAGCCATTGCTGCTCTCCTGTGTACGCCACACGTGTGTTCCTGTCTGTGGCTGAGATCTCCCACCCAGCACAGGCACCTGGGGAGGTAGGAGCTGCCATCCCTGTGTAGAAGCAGAGGATGGGTGCAGAAGAGGACAGGAAGAGGAGAGCCCTCTTGGCCTGCAGCGAGGGGATGTTCCATCCAGTTTCCAGGATCTTGGATGAAGCACCTGGCTCTCTTGCACCCCAGGGCTGAGATCTGGCCTAGATCAAGGGCCAAAGAGGATATTGGTGTGCAGCTAATTGGCACATGTGTTCTGCAGCTTGTAATTGCAGGAAGCTGCTGTTCAGGGATGTCTGGGTGATTTGTGAGCCTGGTCAGGCAGATCAGCAAGAGGGATGCTCTGTGCTCCAGCTGCTCAGGGCAGGGCCGGTGGCTGTACACCATCCTGCTGGGCTGCACGTCTGCAGCTTCTCCCTTTGTTTCTGTGCTCTGTCACAGAATCACAGAATCACTGGGGTTGGAAAAGCCCTCTGAGATCATTGAGTCCAACCATTCCCCCAGCACTGCCAAGCCCACCACTAAACTGTGTCCCCAAGTGCCACATCTGCATGTCTGTTCAATCCCTCCAGGGATGAGGACTCCACCACTGCTCTGAGCAGCCTGTGCCATGGTTGATGACCTTTTCCATAAAGAAATTTTCCCAAACATCCAACCCAAACCTCCCACAGCACAACTTGAGGTTGTTTTTCCCTCCAATACAGTCATTTGTTACCTGTGAGAATATCCTGACCCCCACCTGGCTACACCCTCCTTCCACAGAGCTGTACAGAATGAGAAGGTCCCTCTGAGCCTCCTTTTCTCCAGGCTGTCCTCCCAAATCCCTCAGCCACTCCTCATGAGCCCCTTTGGTCCAGAGTCTTGAGCAGCTTCACTGTCCTTCTCTGGACCCACTCCAGCACCTCAAAGTCCTTCTGCTCATGAGGAGCCTCTCACTGCACACAGGATTTGAGGTACCTTGCCCAGTGCAAGTGAGCAAGGATCTGCCTTGGGCTTTCTGGCCACTGTAGCTGATGCAAGTTAGAGTACCATTTGCATTCTTGCCACACCTGGCTTATGTTCAGCCACTGTCAGCCAGCACCCCCAGGGCCTTTCCCGCTGTGCCCTTTTCAGCCACTCTGCTCTCAGCTTGTATCTCTGCACAGGGTTGTGGTGACCCAGGAGCAGGACCCAGCACTTGGCCTTATTGAACCTCATAGAGTGGCCTCAACCCATGGAGCCAGCCTGTCCAGATCCTCTGCAAAGGCTCTCACGGACCCTCCTTCCCATCCTGCTCCCTGTGGGGCTGGCAGCCCTCCCACTGTTTGAAGCTGTGCCTAACTCTGCTTTTTGCTTGTGTGAGAAACACACAAGCAAACATGATGATTAACACACATGATTTTTACCATTCATGAATGGTAAAAATCATGACTTGCCCTGCTGCAGGCAGTTTCAGCCTCAAACATGATGAAGGGACTGGAGCATCCCTCTTACAAGGAAAGGCTGAGGGAGATGGGGCCATTCAAGAAGAGACAACTTGAGAGGGGAACTCAGCTTTGTCTGTCAGTGTCTGCAGGGAGGTTGTCAGGGGATTGATCAGTTCTGCTCCATAGGGCCCAGCAATGGGGCAAGAGGCACCAGGAGAAACTGGTGCACAGGAAGTTCCATCTCAATATGAGAAAGAACTTTGTACAGTGAGTGTGGCAGAGCACTGGAACAGCCTGCCCAGAGAGCCTGTGGAATCTTCTTCCTCAGGGATATTCAAATCCCACTTGGACACAATCCTTTGCAGCCTGCTCTGGGTGAACCTGCTTAAGGAGAAGGTTGGACACAGTGATCTCCAAAAGGTGCTTCCCACCCCAACCACTGTCTGATTCCATGAATTTCTTTACAACAAACTTCCACAGCCCAAGATTGCCAGACCTGCTGCAGAGCTGACAGAGGAGGCACAGTCTTGCCTTCAATGCTCTCTCCACCTTCAGGGGGTAAAGTCCAGACTGAGCTTTGACAGGGTAGGAGTGTGACAATCCAGCTGGGCAGCCATCCATGGAACATTACCTGTCCTGCCACACTGCTGTCCCCTGCCTGCACTGTCCCCTGGGATGGTGTTTCTTATCCAGCTTCAAGCTTGTTTGAAGGGGGATGCTGATCTTTTCCAAGTGCCTTCAGCTGACAGCTGGTCATGGCCCTCTGCACATGAAAACACCAGCATACAGTTACTAGGAAATACAGTGTTAGTCTAAAGACTGTGTGAGAGAGGGTGGGAGGTACCAAGAAGATCATAGGATCCCACCTTGTTTTGGCTCTGGGGCCCTCATCATGAAAAGGCTGTGGAGCTGCTGGAGTGAGCCCAGAGGAGGCCATGGAGATGCTCCAAGGGCTGGAGCCCCTCTGTTCTGGATACAGGCTGGGAGAGCTGGGGCGTTTCAGGCGCCTGGGGGAGCTGGAAGCCCCTGCCAGTGCCTAAAGGGCTCCGTGACAGGTGAAGAGGGACTCCAAGGGCATGGAGTGACAGGGCAAGGGAGGATGGCTTCAAACTGATGGAGGGCAGAGTTAGATGGGATATTGGGAAGAAATTCTTCCCTGTGAGGATTGTGAGTCCCTGGCACAGGCTGGCCAGAGAAGCTGTGGCTGCCCCATCCCTGGAAGTGATCAGGGCCAGGTTGGATGGGTCTTGGAGCAACCAGGTCAAGTGGAAGGTGTCCCTTCCCATGGCAGAGGAGGTTAGAACTAGCTGAACTTTCAGGTTTCTCCCAACCCAAACCATTCTATGATTCTGTGTTTATTCCCAGCAGTGATTTTTATCTCTGAAAAGGAACAGGCCTTTCAGGCATAGCAAACAGACCTCACTGGAATACACATTTATATTGCTGTGGGAAGAATGCCTATCCACAGGCTGAATCCAGCCCCTTTGCTGTAGACTTGCCTCTACCATCTCTGGCTCCTCTGAGCTTCCAGCCAGGTTTTCTCATCTCTAACCACTTGTTGAATGCAGGGAACCAGGCTGAATTCTTCATTGAGCTGAAAGAACGTGCTAATTTCTGAGAGCATCCCCTTTGGAGCATGTGGCAAACCAGCTCTTCCCACCAAGCCCTTCATGCTGTTAGCCAGCACAAAATATAATACCTAATTGATGTAGATAGTTTAATTTCCCTCAGCCTCAGTTGTTCTGTGCATTTGGAGGGAAAGCAAGAGGCAAAGGCATAAAAAATGCCCACCTTACTCCCACTTGTGTTGATATTCAGTACTAATATTGATTCCTTGTGTTCCAGCTTTGTTTCTTAGTAAGCCACCCCAAGAGCACAGGCTTTCAGCAGTTTCCCCAGCAGATAAGCATGATGGAGCAGTGTTTTCCTCAGCCCTGTGCAGCTGTGACTCATGGAGACACAGGGCATGTGTCAGATGGCTGTTATCAGCCTCATTCCTAACAGCAGGCAGCCACTCAGATCTGTCTGGTAATGAGATCTGGAGCTGACCAGGTGCTCTCCTGCTCTCCCAGGGATCCACACAGATGTGGCAGTGGGGCAGGAAGCTCCACTTGCTTCAGCTCAGTCTGCTCTCTCCAAGCTGATTTTTTAGTTGGAGGAGATGCAGAAACAGCTAAGTCAGGCTTGATTGCCCCAAACAGTGATCTCTCAATTTTCAAGCAGCACCACTCATCTTGGCTCTGACTCATGGCAGTTCTGCCTCCTCCAGACTGTGCTTGTCTCTTCTCCCTTGTTTGTAAGCAGCACAGCTCATTGAGCAAAATTTCCCCCATCCCTGTCCCTGGAAGTGTTCAAGGCCAGGGTGGACAGGGCAGTGGGAGGTGTTCCTGCCCATGGGAGGGAGTGGAAACAAGATGAGCTTTCAGGTCTCTCCCAGCTGTAACCCTTTCAGTTCTCTCCAGTTTGGGGGCTGGACTAGGGGTACAGTCCCCCAGTATTTTGTTTGCTTCCTGGCTCAAGTGTTCGTTACAAGAATTCAGAGACTGGGTAAAAAATCCCTCTGCAGTGTGTCAGGCTTTGTTTACCTGGAACATCAGATCATTAAAAGACACTGTGTGGAGGAGGTGGGCCTTTATGGGAACCATGTTGTACCTGTTGGAGCATCTTCTCTCACAGAATAGTTGTGAGTGTCATGACTGAGGCTCGAGGGATGCCTGAATTGCCTGAATGCTTTGTAGGGTGAGCAGAAGAGTCATGTCATTGGCTCCTGGCCACTGGCCATCATGTACCTTATCTCAGTCCTGAACAGCTGTGACACATCTTCAGCAGGGATAGTGGCAGCAGGTTGGAAACAGGATTGGGATATGATTTATAATTATATTTATTTCTGTTGCTCCGTGCTTATATAAGATGTTGAGCCTGCATATGTCTGTGTGTATCTGAGTTACAGACACCTAGGTTTTTTAGGATAAAAATATGTTTATCATGTAAATGTCCCGTTTAGGCTTTTCTCCTAAATGACCAGATTTTCCAGGACTGTGTTTCAGTGAAAGTTTTGTTACTGATTATTGAGTTTGAACTGGCCTGTGGCTGCTGGAATTCAGAGCACATACAACAGCCCAGATTTCTTCATGTTGTCAATGAAGTATTGAGTGAGATGTATGTGTGCTGTGCTTTCCTGTTCTAGATAGCTGGAAGACTGCCCTTTTTGATCTGTTTCTTGGTGTATTTTGCCCTCCCAGGATTGTTTGAATTTGTACACTGAGTCACAGAGCAGTGTCTTGGCACTCTGTGCCAAACCAACAGGAGATCTCATTCTTCTGTCCAAAACAGCTTTGAAGCCCATAAATCCCAGATCCCTCTCTCTGGAAGCAGACACCAACACACCTGGATGCGTGGGAGCTTCTGTATGTCTGGAATACACCTGGGAACCATCACAGGGTTAATTCCAGTTAGTGGAGATGTTTATCAGCAGGGCTGAGTGCAGGAAAGCCTCCTGAGCAGCTCTGGGTTTGGAGGAGCAGCAGTCCACCAGCATGGATGGCCTGTACAACCAAGGGAGCAATTATTCCAGTTTCCTCACAGCCCAGGAGTTAAGGGACACCTTGGAAGATGTGATGTAGCAGGTGAAAAGCATGTTGCTTACACAGCACATAGATGTGAATGTTGGTGTAGGTGAGGGAGTCTGACACGTGAGTTCAGACCTGCACAGAGTAAGTCAAGCAGGTAACACATGCCACCTCCTGTAGCAATGGATTGTCAGAAATTAGTGTATTGTGCTCAAATTCCTCAAATTCCTCTGCAAACAGTGATGGCTCATTTCCCACTTACACTGCTCATTTCCCACTGCTCTGCCAGAGCAGGCTGAAGGCTGGTAGGGTATTTTTCTGGCACACAGCTCAGCTGTTGCATTGGGGTGACTGAATTGGGACTGTTCCATGTAAGGTTTCACATGCCCTTCCAAACCTGGTGATGCCAACTGTCAAATCACAGAAGGATTTGGGTTGGAGGGGATTTTGAGCTCATCCTGTTCCAGCCCCCTGCCATGGACAGAGACATCTTCCACTAATCCAAGTTGCTCCAAGCCCTGTCCAACCTGGTTTTGAACACTTACAGGCACAGGGCAGCTACAGCTACTCACATGTCTGTATTGGCCTTTTCATGCTTGGGTTGTACCTCTTTGACTTTTCCCACTTCATGTTCTTCACCCATGGTGGTTTTGCCCACCCTCTGTGCCCCCAGACCTGCACTCCTCTTGGAGCTGGCTTCACCTCCTCAAACTTGGATTTATAAGAGCTTCTCTTTGATTTTGAGAATTTATTTCCAGAAGTTTCTCCTTGGCCCCTGGCCTGTTTGTGCTGTCAGGGCTAGGCTTACCAGGATTCCTCCAGGATCCCCTGTGTCCTGGGAGCAGCTTTCCTGCCTTGAGAGCTGCACAGAAATGCTGTTTCTCCCTCCCTTCCCCTTTCCTTCCCCACAATGTGCTGCTCCATATGTTTTCACAGAGCACCATGGTGTGTTTCTGGCCCTGCAAAGGTGGTGAGGGGTGAGAAACAGCAATGAGCTCTCTCCAAGAATACAGCAGCCACATTAAAGGGTTTCAAGCAGCTCGCTGTGTCCTCCTGTCCAAGCAGATCCTTTCCCTGGCAGGAAAATCTAGCAGGGATTGTGCTTTCATGTTCCAAGATATTGTTCAGTTGGGATGTTTTTCTTCCCCCCTTCTTCTGCAAAGCAGAGAGCAGTTCCCAAGAGGCTGAGCACATCTGAGGGTGTCCCACACTCTGCAGTTAAACAGTGACATATTGGGACAGGGCTGGGGGAAATGTCTAAGAGGCTGACAGAAACAGAAGCTATTGTTGTTGCAAAAGTTCAAGTTTCCAGCTTCCTCTTCCTCCACCTGTCAGGATGGAGTGCTGGGCATGCTCCCAGCACTGAGCACAAACTCAAACATGCCCTCTGGGCTCAGCAGTGTCAGCGAGTCAGTCACCCAGAACCCCAGTGACGGGTGAATAGAAGGCACATCTGTCCGGGGGCAGTGGGGGGAGAAGGCTCATCGCTGCGATGTGCGCTCTTTATCTCTTCTGCGGGGATCAAAGTGCTAAAGCTTGGGAGCTGCTGGCTTGGCTAAAATAGGCCATATGCACAAAGCAGTAGGTGCTGCTCTGCCCAGATTCCTTCAGCAAATTCCACAGCAGACAGGGATGTTCATAGAGTCAGGGAATCACAGAGTGATTTGGGTTGGAAACGACCTTAAAGCTCACCCAGTTCCAACCCTCTGCCATGGGCAGGGACACTTTCCACCAGACCAGGTGGCTTCAAGCGCCATCCAGCTTGTCCTTGAACACTTAAAGGGATGAGGCAGACATGGCTTCCCTGGGCAGCCTGTGCCAGGGCCTTACCACCCTCCTAGGGAAAAATTCTCCCTAATATTAAATCTAACCCTGCCATCTGTCAGCTTTCTGCCCTAAAACCATTACAAAAAAAAAAAAAAAAAATTGAAATCCCTTAAATATAAGCACTTCCCCAGTGTCAGAAACAGCACCAGCTCTGGTTCGGGGCTCTTCCCCTGACCGGGTCTTGAATTGCAGCATCCCAGAAGAGTTCATGTCAGAAGAGACATTTAAAGGTCATCCAGTCCAACTCCTGCCAGGGGAAGGGACATCTTGGTGCCACCACTGCAGTCAAAGAACAGTTTGTCATTTGAGAAACACTGGAAATGGCGCTAATAGAGCTGTATCCATGTGAGAAACTCCTTAGGAAGGGAGTGTCCTGGATCTTACTTGGTTAAAATGTGGATAATCATCCTAAACATTGATCAGAGGATTTTATTTAATTAAAATAAAATACTCCTGCTGGTAAATACATTTGGCTGTCTGGGATCTGAGCAGTGGTCTTGGCTTTATCGATTGTCATATCATTAAATCAGGCGGAAAAAAATAAATGGTGGGCCTGAAGACCCTGAACATAAAGTTCAGTTGTCTGAAAATCTGTTAAGTTGCTGAGCATCTTGCAATGATTTAACCAAAAAAAAAAAAAAAAGCAATCCAGCTCCTAAATGAAATGTCAATGCATATTATGGTAGATGGTATGATACAAGTAATTCCCTCACTGGGCTCAGTGATGTGGCATTCCAGATGCTTATGATGATCTAGATTCCTGAATGGAAAACTACTTGACTGATCCTAATACCTTTGCTCCAAGCCTGTAACCTAATCCCACAGGAGAGGCTCCAGCATCCTTCCTGTTGGATGCACGATGATTAAACAGGTTTGGCTGCCAGACTAGAATCTCTTTCATTATTTTTTTTTAAAGAATGAAGATAATTCATTATTCAGTATGTCCTTCCGGTGTGTCTGTAGAGAAAAAAGCCTTTCAGTACTCCAGAGTGTCTTGAGAATTCTAAAATCACAGGATGATAGAATGGCTTTGGTTGGAAGGGACCTTAAAGATCATCTAGTCCCAACCCTTTGCCATGGACAAGGACACCTCCCACTAGACCAGGTTGCTCAAAGCCCCATCCAAACTGACCTTGGATACTTCCCAGGGATGGGGCAGCCACAGCTGCTCTGGGCAACCTGTGCCAGGGCCTCACCAACTTCACAGGGAAGAACTTCTTCCCAATGTCTAACGTAAATCTCTCATCTTTCAGTTTAAAACATCATCTTTTTATTTGAAATAAGGGCTGATGTCCTGTCCTTTGTCTCAAAGGGATATATTGAAGAGTTACACTGCAAGTCCTATTTATGAGAAAACAAAAGGGGGTTGACTTCACACTGCCATAATGCAGGGAAGAAATTGGGAAAGAAATATCCATTCACATGGCTACCCCATCCCTGGAAGTGTTCAAGGACAGGTTGGATGGGGCTTGGAGCAAACTGGTCTAGGGGAAGGTGTCCCTGGCTGTGACAGTGGGATTGAAACTGGATGATCTTCAAGGTCATTTCCAGTCCAAGCCCTCCCATGAAATGTTAAAACTCAGGACAGGTGAAATTAAGACAGACTCTTTGCAGCAGAGCAACCCAGTGGCTGGCAGGTGACCAGGATGGTCTCTCTGCCCCTTTAATGTAAAATCATATAAACACCATGGTCAAGTGCAAATGGGCCTGATACTTTGCAAAATTACAGCAATTAAACTCTACTGAGGATGTTAATCAGTGGCTGGTGTTGGGCTTTAAGGCTTTTATTGCCAGGCAGAAGTTCCCAGCCTGAAGGGGTCTGTGTGCCTCCATCCTGGCATAGCTGATGCCTTCTCACCTGCAGTTTTGGTGTTGGGGTTACTGTGCCCTTTCTGGGTTCTTTCTTCAGGCTCCCTCTCCCTTGTCACCAAGATGCCTTTATTTCCTGGCTTTTCTGTGGCTATTAGGCTGTCACAGTGACACAATGTAGGAAGGGGGTGATGTGAATGTTCCTGCTTTCAAATGATTTCCAAATGGACAAGTAAATACAATGAAATTCAGAAATGACTTGGACATGTTGGTCCACACTTCTCTGAGACAAGTGGAAGGGGATTGGGCATCGCAATATCTGGGAAAGGATTTTTGGAAGTAATTAGGGTGAGTCAGGGGAGACAGTAAGATGTCTGCCATTGCATCCTGAGCTCTGGTGCTGGTGGGAATGACTCCTTGGGGTCTGGGGGAGCTGGGTGTGGAGTTTGTTCCTGCAGTGACAGCTAGCAAGCAGTTTTCCAGCTGAGGGAGCAGCTCCCTGTGCCTGCGCTGAGGACACGGCACACATGGCGGCACAGATGGAGCTGTGGTGTGGATTTCTGCTGCAGGCACTGTCCTTCCAGCTGGAGCAGGTGATGGTGTGACCAGCAGCAGCCATGGGTCTGAGTCAGGCTACCTTATCTCTGTTGTGAGTGCAAACACCTCTGTAAGGGGAGCTGTAAAGGGAGCTGATCTGTGCAGATAGCAATCTGCTCTCCCCTGTGTGTCTGGGCACACCCCGCCTCAGCAGGATGGAAAGCTGTGTGGCTGCACAGGGATATTTCTTCCTCCAGCATTCTGTTGTCTGAGAGTGGTATTCAGCACTGCAGAACTAGCAGCACACTCTTGGCATTCACTTGCAGGGATGTGGTGCTGGCAGAAGGAGAAAGCATAAGGATATTTCACAAATTCTTCATAGAAAGGGCTGTCCACCCCGGCACAGGCTGCCTGGGGCAGTGGTGGAATCCCCATCCCTGGAGGGATGTAATAGATGTGTGGATGCAGTACTTGGGGATGTAGGTTAGTGGGAAGCTTGGCAGTGTTGAGGGAGTGGTTGGATTCAATGGTCTCAGAGGGGCTTTTCCAACCCAAATGATTCCATAATTCTGTGCCACACCCTGCAGGGGGCCAAGGCTGCTCTTGTGCAACTCCTCAGATGAGTTTACTGGGCCCCTGGATAATGCAGGAGCTGCAGCTTGACCAGTGTTAGCCACATGCAGGGCTGTGTAGATCCAAACCCCCATAAGGTTGTAGGTGAATCGTCCCTGCTCTCCATCATGCTGCTGGGTGGTTCTTCAAGTATTAAACCACATAGAAAAAAAGAAATAAAAATTGGATCTGGAGTGGATTCTGTGTGAAAATTTGCTCTTCAAGTATCAGACTTATTTGGACCATGGTCTTGTTGTTGACTGCCACATAGTTTATTACCATTGAACTTTAAATTGTAACCCTGGTAAAGAGAGCATAAAGCTTCTATGGTTGGTGCTGTGGTAATTTACAGTGCTCACAGCCTCCTGAGTCACAGTTGGGAGCTACAAATGGAGGCTGCCAGTTATGATTCTAGTATTTCAGCTATTAGGTTTCTGTCCAAGTGTGTGATGAACAGTTCAGAGCATCCAGAACCACAGCACTAGCAGTGGCCGCTCCTGTCAAAAAAAGGGTGGTGAGATTGTCCACCCAGACCCATGACCACTACTCCAGTCAGAAGAGTTCACCAACCTGCTTCTGAGTAGAGCTTGGCTAAAGCCATCTGCCTGTTGGCTCTCAAGCCCTACTCTCTGTCAAATAAGGCAAGTAGTTCAACTGGAGAGGGTCACATGATGTTTATCTGGCTGGTTTGTCCAGTCACTGGGTGAACTGTGTTCAGCTGTGTTCAAGATACCAGCCAAAGTTCAGGCATTGCTAGTTGGAAATAACTTTAGGATTATCATACCATATATCGTAGCGCTGAGGGGTTTGGCTGGGAGGGAGCTTTAAGACTATCTAGTTCCAACTCTTCTGCCATGGACAGGGACAGCTTCCACTAGACCAGGGTGCCAGAAGCCCTGTCCAGCCTGGTACTGGACACTCCTAGGGATAAGACAGCCACAGCTTCTTTGGGCACCTTGTGCCAGGGCCTCACCACCCTCACGTCCAAGAATTTCTTCCTGATATCCCATCTAACCCTGCCCTCTGTCAATGGGAAGCCATTCCCTCTTGTCCTGTCACTCCAGGCCCTTGTCCAGGTCCTCTCCAGGTCTTTTGGAGCCCCTTTAGGCTCTGGCAGAGGCTCTGAGGTCTCCCTGGAGCCTTCTCTTATTCAGGTTGAACACTTCAGGTGTCTCTGTATACGAGTGTATTTGTTCCTTGGGATAAGTTTCTAGCGAAACTACTGTGGAGGTTTGCTATGAGGTGGAGGAAGGTTGGCAAGACACCCTGGGTGTATCTCTGAGTGTTGTTCCCTGGATCAGCATCCCTGCTGTCCTTTTTTTTTTCCCCAACTGCAGGAAGAGGAATATGGTTCGTTTACCTCCTTTTCACTCATTCCATCCCAGCACTCTTAACCAGTGAGAGCATTGCCACCAGAGCAGAGCAAGGGTGAGGGATTTGGAAAGGCTGTCTAAGTTCTGGTGTGAACCTCTCCAGGTCCTTAAAGAGCTGATCTGACTTGTTCAGTGCACGCAGGCACTCACACCTGACCTTGACTTCCTTTCCTGGGATTCTGGGTATAATTTTAGGACTTCAGTTGTGGTGCTTGCACAGGTGGAACATGGCTGCTGTGTTCACCTATGTGTCTCCCAGCAGGGAGTTTAATGACAGCTCTTCCCTGTTATACCTGTGTGGAGGATGCACTGTGCAGGGACAGCCTCACCCAGAAAGGAAGATGAAAAAGCCTTAATATGTGAAAAGGGAGAAAGATAAACTAAGGGGCAGAGAACTGCTGACTCTTGCGTGGTCCACCCTGCTTTCTAAAGCCTGACCCAGGGCTTCCCTGTCTTGGTACTGGCAGCACCTTGCTCCTGAAAGAAAAATGGGTTTGTAATCATGGATTTGGTTGTGTAGAGGGACCTTTTACACAGGCAGAAAATGGCAGGACAAGGGGAAATGGCTTCAAACTGACAGAGGGGAGATCTGGATTAGATATGGCAAAGTTCTTCCTTGAGAGGGTATTGAGGCCCTGGCACAGGTTGCCCAGAGGAGCTGTGGCTGCCCCATCCCTGGAAGTGTCCAAGGCCAGGTTGGACAGGTCTTGGAGCAACCTGGTCTAATGGAAGGTGTCCATGCCTATGGCAGAAGTGATGGAACAAGATGGCCTTCAAGGTGCCTTCTAGCACAAACCCTTCTGTGAATCATTCTATGATTCTATGACTTGAACATGCAGGTTTAGAGTTTGTCTCATTTAATTTGAGCACTGTAAAATTTGTGTCTCAATTCTGAACTTCTTTTCTTCCTTATGGTGTGCAGAGAGAATTATCATTTCATACTGTCTGGGTTCAGCACATGTTTTAGGTTGAGCTAAAGTACCTGCTGCAAAACCTATCCCTTGCCATTATCTTGCAAAAGCTGAGAAAATTTTGGAGACATGAGGGTAGTTTGGTTTCTAATATATTTAAGGGTTGTCTTATTTGTTCTTATGCTGTATGAGAAAACTGTGAAGCGTCTGCAGGTGACATGGGCTTTAGGCTGCTTCTGAAGCCTAATGGGTGCTTTGCAGCCAAAGGATTCAAATGTCATTGGTATTTGGGTTTATCAGTTTTGCTATTGATTGGTTCTTTGGAAATTAGACTGAACAGAATAAATAAACAAATGTACAAACAATACAGAAAGCAAGATGTTGGCATTGCACCCTTGAAAGGAGTGGGATTGCCATCACCTGAATGTTTGTTTTAGTTTGGTCAGCTTTGAGAACTATTGAATCAACTTCATGTTGGGTCTTCTGGGCCTTGCTGCAGCAAGTGCCTGCACAGTAAAACATTCTCCTTTCCCTCATTAGCTCCAGAATACCTGAGGTGCTCTCTTCATATCTATTTCCTGACCATATCTCTCCCCTTTCCAGGTTGTTGGAAGAGGGCACAGATGTGAATGCAAGGCACAAGCTTGGCTGGACGGCTCTCATGGTGGCAGCCATCAGCAGGCACTCCAGGTATGTATGTGCATCTCACATCATGATTACTCACTTCAACCTTTCCCTAAAGTCACACTGAGCTCTGTAGAGGGTCTTCATAAAGTTGGGATGCATTGTGAAGCTTAACCCAAGGGAGCTTTTCACTCTCCTTATGCCCAGTATGTGGTGTAAAAGATCAGGGCAGGCTGCTCCCCAGTCCCATGGATGTGACAGCTGAACTGATGGTGCCATTCCACACCAGCTCTCAGGTTTTGGCCATGGATGAGCCCATACCTGTGGGATGTTGTTGTGGTGGGTACCCCACCAGCCAAAATCCCTCCTGTCCCATATCTTCTCCCTGGGGATGGTGTCACTGGGGCTGAATGCTGTGCCCTTGCTCCACAGTTCCCATGATGATCACTCTGGCTTCTTGTAACCTTTTAAAGACACTCCTAAATATATTCAGTCTACAACTAAATTCAATTAGGTTTTTTTTTTTTTATTTAAGGAGAAAAAGAGAAAAAGAAATCCAATTTTGGAAAATGTGGGACAGACGGGAGAATGAGCTTTGATGTTACAACCTCTCAGGGATGCTTTACTTAGTCACAAGTTCATAAGCAAAAAAGCTTAATTACTTGGGAAAACACAGGATTAAAGCAGTGCACAAAGGCTGAATATCCGCTCTCGGGTGACACTATCCCAATCCATGTGCTGAGTTCGTGTGTGGTGCAAACTTTGATGTGTGCTATGACAAGCTGAAAGTCGTGACCTCCTCAGGGAGCTCCTTAAAACAGGCCCAGAGGTGGGGGCTTGTGAATGTTTGTTTAACTTTGATGTCCGAGCAGCAACGGGCTCTGTTATTTGCCTGCCCATGAAGGGATGGGCTTGGGAGCCTCCCACCTTTCCCAGTGGACAATGGTCAGCAGCAGAGTGTGACGACTGTTGACCATTCCAAGTGACTGGTGAAGCAGAACAGGACTTCCCGAGTTGCAAAGACTAAGGGGAGACAGGGAGAAAGGCTGTTCATGGGACAATAATTACCCAAAATCAGGCCTAAAATCAAGTGGAAATGCTAATGAAAACATCTTGACAAAAAAAGTGTGGACTCCAGGCTGGTCCCTTCTGAGAGGGCATAGTCATCGCCACGTCTGTCTTTTTTGTGTACCTGGCCAAAAGAAAAAGGGTTTGGCTGTGTTGGGTAAATTCTGTTTATTTTTCCCACATTTTAGATGAATACTGACTTAAAGTGAAAATTAAGAAGACCTTGAATACCTGAAGCTCAGTATAACTTTTCTCCAGATAGCAGAAGAGTAATTAGATACTGTTGGACTTGATCTTAAAGGTCTTTTCCCACCTTTGTGATTCTGATTCTATCCTTTCTGGAGGCAAACATAAATGCAAGCTTATTCCTTATGTAACAGCTCTGGCATTGTGCCAGACAAGGTTTTGGCCCTCAGTCCTGTTTCTAGACTTGAAATGTTCACAGTGCAGAGTGGGAAATGCATTGAGCTGGAGCATGGCCCACAGAGTTTGAAATTCCTTACAAATGGTTTGCTAATCGACTTAGTCCACAGGGTGAACTGTGTAACTGAAGCTAGATGATGTGGCCAGGGTGTAATGGGGAAGGGAGGAGCCAGAGGCACAAGGATGCAGGATGGTTTTGTTTATAGTGTGGTCCCTCTGTAAAAGGTTCTGCTCTAAATCTGCTTTCTCCAGCCACAGCAGCTGATCTCAGAATCAGAATCACAGGTTGGAAGGAACCTTGAAGATCATCCACTTCCATCCTTCTGCTCTGAGCAGGAGCACCTTCCACTAGACCCGGCTGCTCCAAGCCCAGTCCAACCTGGTCTGGGACACTTTTAGAGATGGGGCTGCCACAGCTTCTCTGGGCAGCCTGCGCCTGAGCCTCACCACTCTCTCAAGGTAGAATTGCTTCCCTATTTTCAATCTAACCCTGTCCTCAAGGGTGAGGGTTATATCGAATATAGGAAAGATGGCAATGTGAAGCCATCCTCCCTTGTCCAATTGCCTGTGTAATTCACCTGATGTGATGGATTTGAAGTTGTTATGACTTTTGGTCCTTCAAACCTCAGGCCAGCACCTCTGGAGAGGTGAGCTGGGCTGTCCCTGGCTCAGAGATGGCTGAGGTGCAGCCAGCTGAACAGGACCGACAGGTACTGCTTGCCTGCAAAAAGATCAAGGTCATTCCATTTTAACTTATTGGCTTTCTCACCACTTCCTATTTTATGGTTAGTGATACCTCCACAGGTTCCTCAGCATGGTTTTGAAGGGCTGGCATGCTGGGAACTGGGATGAGTGTTTTCAGCTAATAAAATGGAAGCCTTCATCCTCAACGCCTTTCCAAAGGTGTTTTTCAGAGAGGAACGATGTTTTCAGTCTCCACTGTGCGCTGGAGATTTCTGTGACCTGTCCTTTAGCTTTGTCATGTTTCCCAATTTCCACAGCCCTCACTCTTCCAATTAGACAGCCCCAGTCCATCTGTTTAATTTAATTCCAGAGGCACTGCTTTAATGATTTCTGTCAGTTGCCATCAGCTACAAGATGAAATCCAGCATGCTGGAAGGCAAGTTTGGGGTCCATCTTTTCTTTTTACAGCAAAACAGTGATCATCTTCTTCCTCTTGGAAATGTCTTGTATCTAAAATGTGAGGAGACATTAAGAAGCATTCAGCAATATTGCCATGGATAGGTCTCCAGGAGGAGACTGGTGTCTGCCTGGGAGGGAAGATACAGTAGTGGATCTAGTGGAGACAGATATTTAGAGTTTCATTTTTACATGAGACAATGTCCAAATTATTTGGCTCCATGATGATACATGTTGTAACTGGGTCATGGGCTAAAGATACATCAGCTGTGACCATGTTTACAGCAGCAAAGGAAGGTTTTTTGCTGTAATTCCCATTGCTATGGGAATTACCATAGCATTGTCATATTTTTAGTATTTAAGCTTTAATTAAATGCATACTCAGAGCTTTGTGGGATTTGTGCATTTGTTAAAATAAGCAATAAGCTATCATAAATGAAACCCCAAAGCAGGTAGGACTTTAGCTGTATGTCTGTAAAACAGTGACCTTTTTTATATCTGGTTATCAGCTACTCCGTTTTTTCTCATTTCCACAGAAATAAAGTGACAGTGAAATATCAAGTCATCTTCTCAGCCTCCTCTGCCTCCTCTGAGGCTGAGAACTACTTGTGTGGTAGGGGAGACTAAGGCACACAGCAGCATGGAGAGTTTGAGTCCCAGTGGGATAAGTTTGAGTAGTTGTGAAAAACATTGGAACCTGCTTCTGCTCCCATTCAACCACTGGGCAGCAATTCTGAAGGCAGGAGCATGAGCATGATTCTGATGAGGGGTGGCTGGGGGAGCTGGGGCTCTCAGCCCGGAGAAAAGGAGGCTCAGGAGCGACCTTCTCACTCTGTAAAACTCCCTGAGAGGTGGGTGGAGCCAGGTGGGGGTCACTCTCTTCTTCCAGGGAACAAGGGACAGGGGAAAAAAGAAAACAGACTCAAATTGTGCCATGGGAGCTTGAGGTTGGCTATTAAGGAAAATTCCAAGCCTGAAAATATTGTCAAGCCCTGAAAGAGACTGCCCAGTGCAGTGTTGGGGTCACCATCCCTGGAGGGATTTAAAAGTCCTATGGAAATGGCACCTGGGGACAAAGTTTAGTGGTGGCCTTGGTAGTGGTGGAAGAACAGTTGCACTCAATGATCTCAAAGGGGTTCTCCAACCTAAATGGTTCTGTGATTCTATGATTTTAGGGCTTCCAGAGTTTTCTGCATGGCTCAGATGGTGGGGAGGAGCACCTGGGTGCACTCACAGGGATTCCTTTCTCAGAATGCAGTTCAAGAGCAGTTCAAGCCTGTGCAAGGCTTTCACAGTAGCAGCAGCAGCAATGCCCATGTTTTAATTGGACAGAAGTGCTCCAGCCCTCAGAGCATCATTTTGTTCCCCTCTGGACTCACTCCAGCAGCTTCACATCCTTCTAAATTTGGGTGGCCCAGAGAGGGAGGCAGCACTGCATGTGGGGTCTCACCTGAGAGGAGCAGGGGGTCAGAATTGCCCCCTCCTCTGCTGTCCATGCTGTGGGATCAGCCTAGAGCATGGCTTTCTGACAGTGCACTGCCAGGACATGCTGAGCTTTGCCTTCCTGTTTCACTTGGGGCTTTAGCCTCCAAATTCCCCTTGACTCTTCCCCACATCATCTGCTCATCTTCATTTTCTTTTTGCAGCTTTTATTTCCTGCACACCCTTTCTTCTTCTGCCTTCCTCTTCAGGTCTGCATCTCTTTGCATTTCTTCACCTTTGCTTCTCAACTCCTTTCTTCTGGGAATGACCAATGCCAAGTGACTCCTCCCTGAGTATTGGCTCTCCTTTTCCTTCTCTGCCTTTCTGTGAAGATCAAAGGAGCTGTGGGTCAAAGGTTCTCCCATGGAACCAGAACTAGCAGGGCTTGGGTCAGTGTGGCCTTGTCCCATCCCTCACCCTCCTCCAGCCTTCCTTAGGGAGAGGAGTCAGGAAGGATTTGTTCCTTGTCTCCATGCACACTGCTGGGAGCTGTGTCTCATCCACATGTGCATTGAAGATGCTCTGTGGCTGTTTTATATTGGTAATGACAATTCCTCATGCACTCTGATTTTCTTGTTCTGAGATTGGTGAAGGGTGACTGATCTGGAGCTGTTCCCTGTCTACAGGCAGTGACATGATGAACTGGTGCAGTCTTGTTGTCTATATTAGGTACATACATCTGTTCCATGGGGGTTTCTTCACTCCTTTCACTTTCGGCAAGTCATTCAGAGCTGTCTGCAGTGGAGCTGGAGAAATATCTGAGTACCTTTGGAAGAAGATAGGCCCAATGTTTCACCTGTCAGAGAGCTGAGGAGTTGGGTGTGGGTTTCAGCTGTGGTGACAGAACATTTGGAGGGCCTGATCCTACAAACTGGGGCATTGACTTTCAGCCACTCCCTGTCTGGGTGCTTTTGATGAACAGTGACCACTTGGCTGTTCCTGCAGCTGTTGCTCACACCTCTGCCTTGGCACTGCCCCCATCTCAGACCCCAGGGCCTGAGCATCCCTGTTTTCAGGAATGAACACCCTCTGATGTCTTGCAACTCAGGCACAATGTGATACTGTTAGTTTAGCAGATTCCTGCACCTCTCCAAACAGAAATGGCTTCTCTTCACATTTTCTTCCTGCTCCAGGCAGGGAGCAGGGCTGCTAACACTCCTCAACTCCCTTGTGTGCCTTCACCATGCCTCTGAAACATGATTCACCCATGTCACACTCTTAAAGAAAACTGAAGAATATAACAATTACCAACCTTCAAGATTTTTTCCCCTTTTTTTTGGATTCCATAGTCCCCTTTTATTCCTTTTGGTGGAGTCAGTCATTTTCATCTGGGTTAATAATAACACATCACAGCACAAGGGGTTGCTGCGGCTGCCTGGCTTTCTGTGCCATGGGTAGATGTAAACATGCTCCTGGGAAGGCACACATCCACATTTAGCTTCATCTGAGCAACAGTTCCTCCCAGCCCTCCTGCTGTGCTGAGTTTTACACAGTTAAGATATAACCAGGCAAGGATGTTCTTTGTGTCCAGGCAGGACATGTGGCTCCTGCCAGAGCTCAGGGCAGCCGCGGATCAAAGCCCAGCCGGGCGTTTGCATTGTGCTGATAACACACGGTCATGGGGATCACCAGGCTTCTTGGTTCACCAACCCCAGCTGCCGGTGGTGGTCCAGGCATAGCATCTCTCTTGACGCAGCCCCAGTCACCTCCCACCATCTCAGCATTGATTTCCCCACCCCCTGTATTGTATTTATGTATTTATTTATTGAACAATATGTTAGTGCAGCCATTACAAGCAGAAAGCACTTTCCCCAATCGATCGAACTGCCCAGCTAGCTCTAGCTCAGCATTGCCCTCTGAGTCATCACCAGGGTCAATTTAGATTTATATTCATGCTGATGAATAGGCTCTGCCTCTAATCCAATCAAAACTTGATCAGCAAATTAAAACTCAGCTTGTTGAGGCTGTTGAACCCAGGTGAGTTATGGAGGGAGCTGGAACAGCCCAGCTGGACAGTGGCATCCCACTCCTTCTAGGATCTGGTGTAGGGTGTTGTTCTTCCCCAGTGCCTCACAGCAAGAGGCAAAACACAAAAAGTGCATGGGCCAGAGAATCCCTCATTTGAAACTCATTCATCATGGGATGGTTTGGGTTTGGAAGGGCCTTAAAGTTCATCTCATTCCAATCCCCCTGCCATGGGCAGGGACACCTTCCACTAGACCTGGTTGCTCCAAGGCCCATCCAACCAGACCTCAAATACTTCCAGGGATGAGGCAGTCACAGCTTCTCTGGGCAGCCTGTGCCAGGGCCTTGCTACCCTCTCACTGAAGAATTTCTTCCCAATATCCCACCTAACCCTGCCCTCTGTCACTTTGAAGTCCTTCCCCCTTGTCCTGTCACTCCAGGCCTTGTCCAAACTCTCTCTCCAGCTCCCTTGGAGCCTCTTTAATCACCTGATTTTGCAAGTCCCTTCCTTTTTTCCAGGAACATTCACATGCTTTGCATCGCTGAGTACAGTTCCTTTGCATTTTCATTGGGCCCTACCCTTTCCTACAGGGTAATTTGCTTGGATGTCCCATTACCTGCAAATTGGATAGGTGCAATTAATAGCTGTGATTCCAGGAGTCTAGTTGATGGACAAGTGCTTGGAGGGGTCAGCACATCCCAAAAGCAGGAGATGCAATTGAAGGATGATTGGAAAGGAAGGCTGGATGTATGATGTGTTGTTATTAGACTAGTGCCAGTATTTTGGGCACAGCAGATTCTGCCAGGAAGTGATGATATCAGTGCTTATTATTAAACTTGAGTATCCCAGCCATCCTAAGAGCTATGGAAATGTTTCTTACCACAGGGAATATGGTGCAGAGGGTAATTCACAGAGAGAGCAGAGCAGTTCTGCCACCATCACCTGCTACACCACTCTCAGACCACTTTGCATCCAGCAGTTGTGGTCCTCTGCTCAACTTCTCATAGAAGGTCACTTCCCAGAGAAGAATGCTGAACATATAGGCAGTGGATAAAAAGGACTCTCTGAGTATCCAAGAGCACATGGAGGTGGTATCTGATGGAGTGCCTGAGAAGAAGCTCATTCAGTGTAGTCACTGAGGGCACAAAAAGCAGATGGATGGAGTTATGCACAAAATGACAAATCCTGTTTTACCATATGATTAATTCAGTACCTGTAGCTCATGGGCCACAATGTTGTGGATTAAAGTCCTACACTGGGACAAGGGATCATTTCCCTTAAAATGAGGCACATTCAGAGACCTGAAGGTATATCACAGTGAGCTAAAATTTAAGTAGAGGGATCTCTTTGGTGGTAATAGCCATGAGAATGGGGTCCAAGAAGGGTGGTTTGGCCATATCAGAACCTGTGATTCCAAAGACTTGAGTGATCCGTGAGGCTTAGCTGCCTGGTGGGGTGCTGGAAACCCTGATTGCAAGAATCACAGTAAGCCAGCTGCTAGGGCAAGATCATCAAAGGCTTCATTGAAGCATGTAATTTCTTGCCTGAAGGAGTTGTCCAGCCCTGTGGCTGCCCAGGGCAGTGGTGAAGTCCCCATCCCTGGAGGGATTTAAAAGCCATGATTCCATGATTCTATGATGTTCAGTAGGTAGATGTCCATCTCTAGTAGCCCAGAGGTTGTCAGTACAGGTCCCAGAAAAACAGCAGGACATAACTTGTCCCGCCATCTTCCATCCTGCACCTCCTGCTTTCATGGGGACCTCCTCTTCAAGGTCTTTGATGCAGTTCTCTTGATGACTGGGTTGACCACAGTAGCACCAAGTACTGGAGATGCAGGATGTTTCCAGAGGAATCCAGCACTAGATCTTCCAGAACAACTTAGCACAGATGAGTGACCTGTGCTAGGGCTTTCCCAACAGAAAGACTGGATGTGGTGCGTCTCCCTCTGTTCCACAGTCTTTGACAGATGGCACAGTGCCAGACAGATACTAAGGGTGGGTCTGTCCTACCTAGTGACCAAAGGTGGGAGAGCTTGGGTGGGTGGCCTGTGGCCACATTTATTCTGGATATCCCAGGACACACACTTGGCCTCATAGGGCTTTTCTTGCAGCCAGACCTTCCTTGCTTTGCATTTTGCTGCAGCCATAGAGGGCAGTGGTATAGGTCCAGGTTCTGAAACAGAGATGGTAGTGGAGCTAGGCATGCTAAGCAGCCCTTCCTAGAGCTGCTGAAGGAATTTCAGGATACATTTTGTGCCCTGTGCTTTTTCCATCTCCCTATATGAAGAACGACTGAGGGAGCTGGGGTTGTTCAGCCTGGAGAAAAGGAGACTCAGGGGTGACCTTATCACTCTCTGCAACTTCCTGAAGGGTGGCTATGGTGAGCAGGGGGTCGGTCTCTTTCTCCAGGCAACAACAGACAGAACAAGAGGACACAGTCTCAAGCTGCGCCAAGGGAGATACAGGCTAGAATTAAGGAGGAAGTATTTTACAGAAAGAGTGGTCAAATACTGGAATCATCTACCCAGGGCGGTGGTAGAATCACCATCCCTCGAAGAGTTTAAAAAAAGACTGGATGTGGCACTTGGTGCCACGATCTAGTTGAGGTGTTAGAACATGGGTTGGACTCGATGATCTTAAAGGTCTCTTCCAACCTAGAATTTCTGGGATTCTGTGATTCTAAGGTAGTCCAGAAGGATCTATAGGCTTGTTGTGGCACTCCTACATGGGATGTGCTCACTGATAGGGCCTTAAGGAGCAGTGTAGCAAGACAGTGTAGACATGTCTCTTCTGAACATGGAGCAGATATTTGGATCAGTGTCTTTTCCCTGGCATCACAGTGTCTGTTCTCAGATCATAGTGTGGCCAGGGAGTGCACTACCATGGAGGCCTGAGGAAGACACAGTGAGGTTGTCTCACTGGAACTGTACTGAAGATTGTGGGTTATCTCCCATGCTGATCCTTCAAACAAAAATCAAAACTACTTGGTGAACTGGGAGAAAACTCAGGCTCATTGAAGATATTTGTGTAATAGAGAGTGAGCATATGTGTGATGAAAGGCTTTTCTGGGCTGTGTGGCTTCCACTGCAGATGTCTGAAAGTAGATGTGGTGATCCACCATCAAGAAAGAATGTCAACCTGTTGGAACAAGTACACAGGAGGCCATGGAGATGCTCCAGGGGCTGGAGAGAGGCTGAGAGAGGTGGGGCTCTTCAGAAGAGAAGGCTCCAGGGAGACCTTAAGCCCCTGCCAGTATCTAAAGAGACTCCAAGAGGCCTCTAGAGGGACTTTGGACAAGGGCCTGGAGTGACAGGACAAGGGGGAGTGGCTTCCCATTGACAGAGGGCAGGGTTAGATGGGATATTGGAATGAAATTCATCCTTGTGAGTATGGTAAGGCCCTGGCACAGGTTGCCCAGAGAAGCTGTGGCTACCCCATACCTGGAAGTGTGGCTTAATTGGATGGAGCTTGGAGCAACCTGGTCTAGTGAAAGGTGTCCCTGCCCATGGCAGGGGGCTGAAATTAGATGAGCTTTAAGGTCCCTGTCTAACCCAAAGCATTCCAGGTTTTCATGATGCCCATCCTTAGTGCCTGTTCTAAGCCATCAGGTATGATCATGGCTGTACAATGCAACCCACTCAAGAACCTGTGCATTGCAGCTTCTGATGACTGAAAAGGTGAAGGGTCATAATTGGAAACTGCTGTTTGCAGAATGAGAGCCAGAACCTCTCAACCTAAATATTATAGAACAAACTATATAATCTAAATATTGATATAAATGAAGTATGGATATTAATGGAGTACAGATGTAAATGAGCTCTGTATGCCCACCAGGATTGCCTGAAAGGAGAGTGGAGCCAGGTGGGGGTCAGTCTCTTCTCCCAGGTAACAAGTGACAGGACAAGGGAAACAGCCTCAAGTTGCACCAAGGGAAGTTTAGGTTGGATATTGGAAGAATTTCTTCCCCAAAAGGGTTGTCCAGCTGTGGTGCAGTCTGCCCTGGGGACTGGCGGAGTTACCATTCTTGGAGGGTTCAAAAACATTTGGATGTTTGAGATAGGGATATAGTTTAGGGGGGAGTGATACCTAAGATTTTTAACTTTTTATATATTTGATATATTTGTAGCTTTGTAGATTGCTAAAGCATAGCTGTAGCTTCTAGTATTTTTCCTATCTTTCCTCCCTACATTTAGGAATGATAAGCTAGCCTTATAAACATACTCCTAAGTACTGTTTAGTCTTATTTCAAGAAGAGAACCAGCTACAAGGACATTCTCTTTTCCAGTCAGAATCTGGACCAGAGATAACAGAAGTGGGGCAAAAGAAACCTCTGGACTGCTTCCAATGGAGCAAGACCCTAGCAATTATTGTCTAACCAATTAACCTTTTAATTGGACAGTATATGATAAGCACACTAATCAACTAACCTTATAAAAAACGTAGAATTAATATATATACCATGTGCAGGTTTCACCACATTGTGTACCTGAAAGCTTTCAAGTAAAGATTTGCTTTTATATTCACTTTATATGTAAAGATATGTTTTTATATTCACTTTAACATTGTTGGAAAGATCTATTACATTTCCCAGGTATCAGTGAGTGACAGTACCGGGGGAACAGTTGGACTCAATGGTCTTAGAGGGCTTTTCCAACCTACACAATTCCATGATCCTATCTCCTGCCCCCAGTCTTGGTGCTGTGCTCACTAGAGGTGATTTTATACATGGTGAGGAGCACACCAGTGCTAGTAAAGAGCTGGCCTCTGCTATACCATGCTGAAATAATAAGATAACCACCTTTGATTCTGCTAATGCGTTTATAGGGTAAATGGAAGAGGAGCTTAAGTTAAATTCCAGATGTGACTTGACAAGCCACAGCCTGCAGGTACATGTCAGGCTGTGGCACACATCGCTGTCAGCCTGTGAGCCATGTCACTGGTGATGAATGCTAACAAATCAGTTACTGTCTAGTTGTCATGGGAAGCCTGCATGCTGAAAAAAAAAAAATTAAGAATTAACTGGCTTTAAGCTGCTTTCAGAAGGAGTGAGAAATTTAATTCTGACCTGATGATTGTTTGGATTCAGAAGCAGAGAGTGAGGACTTCCACACCAAAATGGCCTGGGCAGTGCATCCCATGTCCCACTGCAGCGTGCTCATAATGTGCAGCATTTACTGGCAGCTCAAAATCCAGCATGTGCTGGACTGATCCCCAGCTCCATGGGCAGCAGGGCAAGGGAGAAGCTTCTGACCCTCTGCTCCCCTCTGATAAGACCCCACCTGCAGAGCTGCATCTGGCTCTGGGGTCCATCCTCAGAAGTGTGGGAAGCTGCTGGAGCGACAAGGTGGAGTGGAGTGAAGCGGCTTGGATACACCAAGGAGGTGCTCTAAGGTCTGGAGCCCCTCTGCTCTGCCGACAGACTGGGAGAGCTGGGGTTGTTCAGCCTGGAAAAGGGAAGGTTTCAGGGACACCTTAGGGCCCCTTCCAGTGTCTGAAAGGGCTGTGAAGTTCAAGTCATAGAATCACAGGATTGTTTGGGTTGAGTGGGTCTTAAAGCCATGTCATTCCATCCCCTGCCATTGTCAGGGACACCTGCCACTAGATCAGTTTGCTCCAAGCCTCAGTCTGGCCTGGAACAACTCCCAGGGATGGGGCAGCCACGATTTCTCTGGACAACCTGTGCCTGAGCATCACCACCCTCAGAGATAAGAATTTCTTCCTGCTATCCAGTGTATCCTCTGTCAGTGGGAAGCCATTCCTGTTGTCCTGTCACTCCAGACCCTTGTCCAAAGTCTCTCTCCAGGACTTTTGGAGCTGCTTGAGGCCCTAAGGGGCTCTAAGGCCTCCCTGGAGCCTTCTCTTCTCCAGGCTGAACACCCCCAATTCTCTCAGCCTGTCTTCTAGAGTAAAGATGCTCCAACCCTCTGATTATCTTCAGAGCCTCCTCTGAACTGCTTGCTATGGGAGTTGTTTGCACTTCCTGTGGCAGGATGGCACCTTTAGTACCAGAGATGCAGGTGCTGTACAATTGCCTCCCAAAAACAGTGTAGTTTTGCTTCCCTTAGTCAGCAGATTGTTACAGTAATCTTCCTTTTTGCAGGGACAGGGGTGGCCTTGGAGCCAAGGTCTGTGTCTAGGAATATGCCTTGTGCTAGAAGCATGTTCTGTGCATGTCACCTCAGAAGGATTGCATATCTCTGCAGTGTCACCCCCTTCCTCCAGTCCCTCTCCCATATAATTCATTTTAACCTATGCTGGTGGAGCTCCATTTAATGAAATGTTCAGTTGTGGGTTAACTTCCCTGGAATGTTAACATTCCCAGGAATATTTGAAGAGGGCTTTCTGAGCACTTCTCAGTCTCTGAAGGGCTTCAATTCCTCATCTACGACTTCTACCTTACTTTCCTTCTGTTTTGTGACAGTGTGGTAAAGGCTCTGCTCACAGCTAATGCTGATCCAAACCTTGGGGATGATTTCAGCAATGTGTATGAGATTGCCAAAGAAAAAGGCCTCCATTCCTTGGAAGGTAAGATGGCTTGTGTGTAGCTACTGACATTTGCTTTTCAGCTCCCAAAATTTTGTTTCCTAATCTGACCTCATTGGGTTTTTTTAGAGCTTGTTTCATCTTCTTCCTTTTAAATGCAAAGTAATTGATGCTATTTGGGTGAATGTATGTCTGAAGAGGAAAGAAACATTACATAGATATTATATAGAAGCAATCCTTCAATTTACCAGAGATAAACTGGTTTTATATAGCCAGAGTAAAATACAAAGTCATAGATAGGAGTGTCATTCCATTCACTCACATGCAGCCACATCTTGGGGAAGGGGAAGGGTTCAGGGCAGTGTATTCCACCAGCAGCCTTAATCCAGATCTTATCAGGAGCTGTGAAATGCAGACAGACTTGGCCAATTGAAATAAAGCTAAATTTTGCAAGTGACTGCTGTTGGGTTTGGGCAGGCATCAGTATCAGCTCTCAGCCCTAGATGACTTTCCATGGAAACAAGGTCATTTTCTGCAGAGTCATGTCATCTCATTATGGATATTCTTGGCAGATCTCAGTTTCCATGCTCATCCCTTCATTATTCTCATCACTGGTTGATGCAGACTCAGAATCATAGAATCATGGGATGGTTTGGGTGGGAAGGGACCTTTAAAGCCCATCCAGTCCAACCCTCTGCCATGGCATGGATACCTTTCACTAGAGCAGGTTTCTCAGACACCTGCTTTGTTAATTCAGACCTATTTAAATTTCTCAGACAGTTTCCACTTTTCATGACAATAAATGGTGGTAAAATTTTCTTTGTTTTATGATTATCAGGATATGTCTGGATTCTAGGTGCCCAGCTGTGCTTTGCAGCTGCCAGTTGCATGTTCAGAGATTCTTCTGTTCCTCATGCTGGCTTTCAGGGATGATAGTAGAACTCAACCCCCCTAAAATATCCCTGTCTTTCCTTCCCCATCCCAGAAGCCTTTTCTCTATCCAGGCACTCTGCTGACCTGCCAACCTCACCTCTGAGCTGGCAGACCATGGGGTGTTTCCCAGACATCCCCCTTGCCCTGCCAGAGCCCAGCCAGCTACTGGGAGTTGCATTCCCAGGTACCCCTGCATCCACAGTGGCTGCTTTTGTGTGCTCTGACTTGTTTGGAAGTTAAACCTTGTTCCTGCTGCTCTGGGAGGAAAATGGGAGGAAGTCACACAGTTTGTCCAGAGCCTCAGTCTGCACAGCATGGTTTGCAGAGCCTGAGTCATAGAGTCACAGAATAGAATAATGGAATTATTTCAGTTGGAAAAGCCCTTCCAGACCATAGAGTCCAATCATTCTCCCAGCACTGCTGAGGCCACCACTGAACCGTGTCTCCAAGTGTCACATCGTCATGACTTTTAAAGCCCTCCATGGATGGGCAGATGGTGCCGGGGCTTAACAACCCTTTCCATGAAGAAATTTTTCCCAATATCCATCCTGAATCTCCCCTGGCACAGCTTGAGGACATTTCCTCCTGTTCTGTCCCTTGCTCCTTGGGAGTAGAGCCTGACCCCCACCTGGGTCAACTGAGTTCCCCCTGAGCCTCCTTTTCTCCAGGCTGACCTCCCAGCTCCCTCAGCCACTCCTCACCAGACTTGTGCTCCACACCATTCCACAGCTCCATTGCCCTTCTCTGGACATGCTCCAGCCCCTCAATGTCCTTCTTGGAGTGAGGGATCCAGAGCTGAGCCCAGGTGTGGCCTCAGAGCACCCAGCACAGGGTCACTTCCCTGGTCAGGCAGCCACACCATGGGTGCTGCTGAAGCACAGGGACATTATCCACAGGCCTGTCTGTGCTTTTGGCTCGGTGCTCAGCTCTGTGAAAGCCTAATGAAGGTGTAATATTTGAACCGTTCATAAAGCACAGGTTGAGTTAAGAAGATGGAGCAGTGAGGCGACAGCTTTGACAGGGCATTATTCTGTATTTTTAAAAGCTCCCTGCTCTCATCCCTCACTGTGACCCACCCGTGCAGCAGACCTACTTCTTGATGGGAGAGAGAGTGTACATAGATCATATCCCTATAGCAGGGAATGTAAAATGTATGAAACTGCATTAAAAAATGAGCAATAGAATGCCAATACATAATGCATGTACATAGACTTTATTTAAGATAAAGTGTATCAACCAAGAAAGTTAATTGTTTTTGTCTGCATTCATCCCTCTCTAATGTTATATATTTTGGGGTGAAGAAAAGATAAGGCCACTCCATGAGAAGTTGCATTAATTCTTTGGTTGACATGTTTTATTAAAAAGAATAAATTCAGTTGCGTTTTTAAAAAGAGAGAGAGAAACTGCCTTTGTTTTTTCCTTATTTTTAGACATTTACATATTTCGTGTATAAATATTTTTTCATAAAAACATCCAAATCGAGAGGGTGTGCTCCACAACCACTGCACAAAATATATTACAGACATTTATATGGATGGCAGGAAGGGAGACAGAGGGCTGAAAATTTCCAGGCACCCAGTGATGGATGGTGGACGAGGCTTCCCCTGACGCTTTATTGAGTTTCCGATGATTATCTTTCTCAGAGACATTTTTTACAGATGACGGCCGAGCTGTCACAACGGACCATGGGGGAAAAAAACCAACAATAATAACACTTTAATCTCTTTACTGCGCTGCTCCCTAGTATCTCAGATTCATCTTCCCTGACGCACGCAGTTCATTATCCTGCTCCTCCCTGGGTAGGAAATGACGACAAATAAATATACATACTCACCCTGTGTGCTTGGAGAAAGGACCCAGGGAAGGAAAGGAGCCAGGGCATTAATTGATCTTCCTGGAGGGACTGTGGTTCATTAGTGGAGATGCTGGGCTCGGACAGCATCAGGTATTCATCACAGTGTTTCTCTCTTTGGAACTTTTCAAATCTCCTAGAAATCTTTTGATGGTTCTTAGGAGGGACTGTGAAGAAGTTCCTGCAGCCCATCGGTTTTCCAGCTCTGCTTGCTTTGCCATAGTACAGTATGAGGTGCTCAGAGCACTTGGGAGCTCTCCCTGCCCCTGGATCTGGGTCTGATGAGTTTTGGGTACAGACCCTTTCACCAAGGAGTTGGACACACCTCCAGGAGCAGAATTTGGCCCACCAGTGGGTGGTGTTCATTTGAATGGAGACAGCATTCACCAATTCCACCATCACTCATGCTCCAAGGTGGGACAGGGTATTTATGGGTCCTTCCTCTGGGCAACCTGGGCCATTGTCTCACCACCCTCACAGGGAAGTTTTTCTTCCCAATATTCAATCTTACACTGCCCACTGTCAGTTTGAAGGCATTCCTACTTGTCCTGTCACTATCTGCCCCTGTAAAAAGTCACTCTCTCTTATATTTTTTGCTGATGACTAAAGCAAAGAGTTTAAAATCCAGGTTTTCTAAAGCCTGATCCTTAAACCAGCCACAGGAGAGCAGGGGTGCTGCAGACCCTTCATTTAGAGCCATGCCCTGCTGAGACACATGGACTTACGTGCTGGAGACTCTCAAAATCAGGAATTTGCTTAAAGGTCACGCCATAGTGAGGCAGCATTCATTCCTGTCACAGCTTCCCTTCTGTTTGCTAAAAACATTGTTTAGATTAGATGTTGGGAAGAAATTCTGCCCTGTGGGAGTGGCAAGGCCCTGGCACAGGTTGCCCAGAGAAGCTGTGACTGCCCCATCCCTGGAAGTGTTCAACACCAGGCTGGACAGAGCCTGGAGCAGCCTGGTCTTGTGGAAGGTGTCCCTGCATATGGCAGGGGGATAGAACCAGATGAGCTTTAAGGTCTCTTCCAAGTCAAGCCATCCTGTTACCCTACAATAAATGGCTGGGAAAAGGCTGAGGTCTTCACTCAGGTGCTGTCCACCCACCTCCTCCCCTGCCTGGGCACTGTGTGGGCAGTCACTGGGATACATGGAAACCACGTTGTCCTTATCTCTAATGCTGCTCAATGGAGTGGGGGCAGTGCCCACCAGAAACACCCACTGGGATCCTGGTGGTTCCAGAAGAGGTCACAAAGCCCTTAAGAAGCTTCCTGCCTGGTGAGGGGTGGTGGGTCCATGCTGCTGCTGCACGTGAGCAGTTCTGTAGTTCTGTCAGTGAGCTGAGCTTTCACTTTCTGTGCCCTGCAGTCCTTGTCACCCGGGAGGATGACTTCAACAACCGTCTCAACGTCCGAGCCAACTTCAAGGGCTGCACAGCTCTGCACTACGCCGTTCTGGCTGATGACTACCTGACAGTCCAACTGCTGCTGGATGCAGGTGAGTTTTGTAGTTCCACCCAGCACATGGGCCTGGAGCACTTCTGAGTCAGCCCATCCTACAAAACTGTCAGGTTCAGACACGGGCCACACTCTGTCATTGTCACAATTTGGTGTGAATTGCTGTTTGCTTTCATCTCTTTGCTTTTTAGTTTCTGCGTTCCCGTTCATTTCCAGTGGTTTTTCTCCGTGTGCTTTTCGTGGCTCTTCTCACCTTAGTCATTGAGTTTTCCCTTTCCTCCTGCAGTTAAACATCCAGGGAATCATAGAATCCTGGAATGGTTTGAGTTGGAAGGAACCTCAAAAATCATCCATTTCTAACCCTCTGCCATGGGCAGGGACACCTTTTACTAGACCTGGTTGCTCTAAGCTGCATCCAACCTGGCCTGGAGCACTTCCAGGGATGAGGCAGTCACAACCTCTGTAGGCAACCTGTGCCAGGGCCTTGGCACCCTCAGAGGGCAGAATTTCTTCTCAATATCCCATCTAACCCTGCCCTCTGTCAATGGGATGCCACTCCCCCTTGTCCTGTCACTCCAGGCTCTTGGAGCACTCTCCAGCTCTGTTTGAGCCTCTTTAGACACTGGCAGGTGCTCTAAGGTCTCCCTGGAGCATTCCCTTCTCCAGGCTGAACACCTCCCAGTCTCTCAGCTGTCTCCTTGGAGAGCCCTTGGAGAGTTTCTGTGACCTCCTCTGCCCTCACTCCAGCAACTCCACACCCTTCCAGTGTTGGGAGCTCCAAAGCTGGACTGGGTGCCCCCTATGCCCCGACTGGTCTCTGTTTAGTATTTTTTCATTTCCCACCTGCAGTATTTATATATAGTCAAGCCATCTGTCATACCCCTCATGTCCCTTTGTGGAATGGAAAGGTCCCCACTACACCAAGAATGGATCTGCTCTGTGGCCAGGGCACAGGATAGGTGCTGGTACCCAGATGGAATGGAGGACACTCAAGTACTGTTGGACCAGGGCAGTGCAGCTCTTGTGAGAATTGGTCAGAATTATGCAGTTACTGGTCCTCCTGGTTAAATCACAGGGCCCTTCTCCTCACAGAATCTTCTCTTGTATGCTCACCTGGGTAACCTGTTCAGTGCTCAGCTGTCTTCATGGGGAAAAAGCTTTTCAGCACTAGTTGAGCAGAATGAGAAGAAGCACTTTGCCAACAGAACAGGAATGTGCTGCCCTGGCAAGGGTTTTTATACGTACCCTCCTGCTGTTCCTTCTGGGATGATATTTGTGACTCTTGTGCTGTTCTCCAGAGCTGGCATCTGCTTAGTGTGTACCTGCACATGCTCAGTGTGCCAGACCACCAAGCTGGTCTATAGTTCTGCTTTCATCCAGATGTGATGTCCTTTGTCCCCAGCATTCCTTCTCCTCCAGCAATTTCAACAGCTCTCCTCCTGCAATGTCCCCAGCGTCACCTGGAGATGAGCCAGCCACAGCAATGCTGTCCCTGCCTCAGGTGTCTGCTGCCAGCAGCCAGGTGGAACATAAAGTGGTCACCTGTCACAGCCTGGCCCTACAAAGACAGGCTCACTAGGGTCTGGTTGGCCAGATGCTGATTTTTGCAAAGATTTGAGAAATGTTGTAGTCTTTGTGATGTGGACATCTCAGAAGTTAATTCTAGGGAAGCACACAAGTATGTAATGGTATGACATGGTCTCATAAGGCTCATTCTTTAAGAAAGCAGCTAAAAAGATAATAGAAAGTACCATCTGTGATGGTAATGTCCCCAGATGGGATGAGGAAAATTAATTGTGGCAACATTGAACCTTGATACTCATCTGTATTATGTACTTATTATCTTTCACAAATAGAAATATAAGAGTGAAAGGATGAGATTCTGTAGCACTGAACTCCAGGTCAGAGTTTCCCTGGGAGCCTTACAGATACTAGAGCCCAGCTCCTGGCCATAAATTAACCCAAAACCAAAGGAACCAATGAAAGAAAATCTGTTGCAAAGGCAGGGCTCCTTGCAGGGAAGAGAGCTGAAAAAGCAGGCAGCTGCTCAGGAAGCTGTGGGAGTGTGTGGACATGGTGACTGGGAAGTTTTCAGACAAAAATACTGCCCCCCCTAAGTGGGGTCCACTGCATTTTTCTGACATAGAAGCCCCCTCAGTGTGGGCATTGTGTGAACACAGAACCTGGCACGGTCTCAGAGCATATGACTGACTGCATGTCTGTTCCATGGGCCAGCAGCCCCTGCTCTGCAGTCACTTGGCCACGGGCACTGACGATCAGAAGGTATCCCAACAAGACCTCTGGGATCCCACAGCTGTGGCAGGGATGCCCACAGGAGGAGCAGAGCAGAGTGGAGCAGGCTTTACCTGCTTGAGCAATAGGTTGTGAATGCCCAGACTTGGAAGGGCTTTGTGGGAGAGTGCAGGGGGCTCTGGAGTGTTACAGAGAGTGGGAGTGGGGTTGAAGGGCTGGAAAAGTCCTTGTCACAGCAGTATTGGGAACAGATCAATGCAGAGAGTCTGTACTGGAGGCTGGAGAGTGTTTGACAAATGTCATGGTGTGAATCATAGAATCACAGAATGGTTTGGACTGACCATTCCCAGCTCTCCCAGCCTGTCTCTGGAGCAGAGGGGCTCAGCCCTCAAAGCACCTCTGTGGCCTTCTCTGGACTCACTCCAGCATTTCTAGATCCTTCTGTTGTTGGACCCCAGAGCTAGAGGCAGCACTGCAGGTGGGTTCTCACCAGAGTGGGGCAGAATCACATGGAATAGCATTTTCTACAAAGATACCTGCTTCTCATTTCTGCCTTGGAAGGGCTCCTTGCATGGCACATATTATCAGCTGATTGAAAGTACCAGGGCAGCTCCTTGGTTACCCTAAGTACAGGTAAAAGATGGATGTGAATAACTGAAGTTGGCCCTAAAGAATTTTTCCATCCTGAATAAATCATTGTAAGGAGTAAGTCCACCTTATTTCTCCAGTTGTGCCCTGCTTAGCTCTCCAAGTACCCTTCCAATCCAGGCCTCACTTCACAGAGGCAACTGTTCTTTATGTTCCAGAGATATTTCTGTGTCTGTCCTGGAGCCACTGCCATCCCTGTGAATGGCCCTTTCTCTGCCTGGTGCCCACAGAGAGTTCTTTGTTAGCAGCAAAGTGTCTCAGCTTGAAAGAACTCCCTTGGATCTCTGGAAAAAAAAGCATTTAACAATCTGTGGGACTGTGTTTGTTTGGGTACAAATGGAAGGATTGTGTGAAATCAAAGTAAAAATTCAGAATTTAGCCAGAAGATGTGATGCTCACTCATCACTGTTCCATTCTTAGTCAAGCCCCACAGAAATCCTTCTGGATCCTGCTCAAGAGCCTCAGAGTTCATTTCCAAGCGGAAATCCTTGTCTTGTAGAGCATGATCCCAGTGCTCAGATCCTGGAGACAGCAACACACCGGTGGGAATCTCCATTTGGCAGTGGTGACATTCCCATTGGAGCTCCTCCCAAGGTTGAGTTCACAGTGTTCCTCAGATTAATAATCCGTGTTCACCATCCACAATACCCACTTACCCTTTGCAGTCATGGTTTACGGTGCAGATTTATGAGGATTATTTGCTAAATGTAATAAACTTCACCTTTCTGTCAGGTGGTCTCTGAGCTGCTGGGGTGACAGCAGACCCTTCCCTGCCCTTTCAGCCAGTTTTGGGTGCTGGAATTGGATTTCCTGATGGGTGCATGATAGAAGGATTTCAGGGCATTCACTGGAGGTGTTCCCCTCCTCCCAAAGCAGGGCATCCCTGCCTCCTGGTCAGTGTAATCTGGGATGAATACATGGCCAAGGGTCTTGGTGTGGATATCAAGCCCCGTTCAGCCCTTTGTGAGGGTAATGCCCCTGTGCTGCCATTGACATCGCACACACAGGGTGGCTCCTGGTTGCTGACATGGAACAGGCTCCCCTTGATCCCTCCCTACACCTGCCTTTTACTAACTCTCCATTTACTCTAACTTCTCTGGCTGGTGCTCTGCCCTGGGGCCAAAGCCATTAACTGCCCAGCCCCTCTCTGCTCCAGCCACTTCCCGACCCCCCTGTTGTTTTTAAGGGAAGCCCCCTGCACTTGCCCCTCACCCCACATCCCTGGCCTTTTGTGGCCCATTCAGTGACTCGCTTGACCCCTCCAGGACCTTACAGCCCTTTGGTCAGCATGTGTGTGCCCAGCAGACCGCGAGATGAAGTGGCAGCTCTGTTGTCCTTTCGGGCAGTTGTTGGTGACATTTCACAGTCCCCTGACCTGAGGCGACACCGTAAATGTCGGTGTTTGGGGAAGGGGTGGGTGAGCGCTCGCATCCGCACCGTGCACCAGTTGCTACTGCAGGCACAATTGATTCCAGGGACTTTGTGTTTAGCTCAGAGGAAGGCAGGCAGGGTCACCAGCTTGCTGGTGACAGAAATCCCCTTGTTTTAGAGGGAGCTTTTATTATGTCAGTATTTAAGTGATATAGCAGTATTAAAAGGTGCAGCTTTCTGGCAATGGTGTAACCCTGCCGTGGAGCATAGCCAACATCAACCTCCCTTCTACAAACAGTTCTGCTCCAGAATCTGTTGCTGAAATGCAGGGAGGCACTGATTCATGTGTCCAGAGTCATGGAGACTGTTCAAGGGCTGGAGCCCCTCTGCTCTGGAGACAATCCAGGAGAGCTGGAGTTGTTCACCTTGGAGAACAGAAGGCTCCAGGAAAAATTTAGAGCACCTGCCAGTACCTAAAAAGGCTCTAAAATAGCTGGAGAGGGACTTTGGATAAGTGCATGGAGTCACAGGACAAGTCAGGGATATTAGATATTAGATGGGATATTGGGAAGAAATTCTTCCCTGTGAGGATGGTGAGGCCCTGGCACAGGTTGCCCAGAGCAGCTGTGGCTGCCCCATCCCTGGGAGTGTTCCAGGCCAGGTTGGGTAGGTCTGGAAGCAACCAGGTATTGTGGAAGGTGTCTCTGCCCATGGCAGGGTGATTGGTATGAGGTGGGCTTTAAGGTCTGTTCAGCCCAAACAATCTTGTGATTCTGTGAATCAGAGCTAGGGACAGCACTGCTGCTGCTCAGGGATTTGCCCTGCAGGTAAATGGTCCTTCTCCCAGTATGAGAAACTGTCCCCTTTTCACAGCCTTGTGCTGGGAAGAGTTGTCATAGCTGTGGTAACCTTTCAGTAAATTAAAGTTACACTAGACAGAGCTCAGAAGAAGATGCTGCAGGAATCGTCTTAGGTTGGAGCTTACAAAATGCAAAATCAGAATATTGTGAGCACTTGCTTATGTATACACCTGAAAAACCAAGCACAGGAAGAAGCGTAGAAGCAAGGTTCCCCTGGCATGTAGCAGCTCAGCTGCCATTTTTCTAGGATCTCAAAATTAATTTCCAAGTGCTTTTTCTAGGTGTGTTTGGTGTGTGTGTGTTTGTCTATGTAGCAAGGGGTTGTCTGAACTGTCATCTGCTGACATGTGGAAGTGTTGTTTCTGCATGGTTGTTTGGCAGTGCACTGTTCTGTGCTGCACATAGGTGGGTAGGGGCTTGTATTTCCTACCCTTGCCTAAAAACAGAGCAGTTCCTTCAGAGATTGACCCATGCCAGTTCCTGGGACTTCCCCTCTCTCTATCACCACTGCAGAAACCAACACCTGCCCTTCTGCCAAACCTGAGCAGGCTCCACATGTTCCCCATTCTCTCCTGTACTCTCCTCATCCCTGACTGCCCTGCTTTCTATTTCCCATCTTTAGGAATCATCCCCTCTGCTCCCAGCTCCTCCTAGAGCCAGCACACAGGCTGACCAGGCTGTTACTGCATTGGAAATGCCTCCTACAGTTCATCCACAGGGGGATCACATGAGCACAAAATGGTTTGGGTTGTAAGGGACCTTAAAGGTCTTCTCATTCCACCCCACTGCCTTGGGCAGGGACACCATTAAATCCATTAATTTAGATTTCTCCAACCCCATCCAAGCTGGCCTTGAACATTTCCAGGGATGGGGCAGCCACAGCTTCTCTAGGCAACCTGTACCAGGGCCTCACCAACCTCACATGGAAGAATTTCTTTCTGATACCCAATCTAACCCTGCCCTCTGTCCATGGGAAGCCGTTCCCCCTTGTCCTGTCACTCCTTGCCCTTGTCCAAAAGTCCTCTTCAGCAATTTTGGAATCTCTCATCTCTAATTAGATGTGAAAGAGAGAGAGAAAGAAATGAACATACATTTGTGAAAACATTTTAGCTGAAGCTGCAATAAGCTGGTCTGCTGAACTCGATTTGCTAGTAAATTTAGCCCAGTGCATTTGTTCATAATGTTGTGCACTCATCTCCTCAGTCCAATGTAATTGCAGATCTTGTGAGTAGAGTGAGTGATGGGTAAACAGATTATGGAGCCAGCATTGCAAGGGATGGGCTTTGGACATCAGAAAGCAAAAGGGCTTATGGTATTCTCTGGAAAAATCAGGTTCTAATTAATTGGGTTTTTTTAACCCAATTAATTTCTTATTAACTACTGCTTAATATATCTTGGAGTGTTTTCTGTTGCATCCCAGATTAAAAGGGTCCATTCTTCCAGAGGGAGAGTAAAGGATATCCCTAGAGAGTAGGCTCTCAGGTCCCCAGCAGCCACTTCCAGAGAGGAGAGAGCTTTGGTTTTAACACATCCAGAGAAAGTAACATTGAGGTTTTGCTGCAGTCAGCAGTTACCACAGTAAAAAAGAGCTCAGGGCAGAACTCCTCCCTCTCTTCAACTCCCTGAAAGGAGGGTGGAGTCAGGTGGGGGTCAGGCTCTTCTCCCAGGTAACAAGCAACAGGATTAGAGGAAACTGCCTCGAGTTGTGCCAGGGGAAGTTTAGTTTGGATATGGGGAAATTTTCTTCCCCAAAAGGGTTGTTCAGGCTTGGCACAAGCTGCCCAGGGCAGTGTTGGAATTCCCATCCATGGAGGGATTTAAAGGCCTTGTGGGTGTGGCACTTGGGGACATGGGTTGGTGCTGAGGGAGTGGTTGGACTTGATGGTCTGGCAAGGCCAGAAAATTCCATGAAACTATTCTATGACTCTATGACAGACTCTGTAAACCACTCTGTGCTGAGTAAGGCTCTGCACAACCTGTGTGGTTTCCTCTTGTTTTTCCTTTAGAGTGGCTGGGACAAGGTTTAGCTTACAAGCAGGTCAGAGCCTACAAATGCAGCCTCTGTGGGTGCAGCTGTCCCAGGAATGCACGTCCCAGTGGCTGGCTGGGCCCTTTTTGGTGAGTCACAGGCATGGTAGCTGTCCTGGCTGGTCTGTGATGGAGGTTTGCTGCCCTGACCAGCTGTCATGCCAGAGTGCCTGACATCTCTCTCCCTCTCCATGCTCATATTTACAAGGGAATGGGATAAATTCCGTATTGATTCCTTCTGTTGCACTGTAAATTTTGCAAAAGATGATTAAATAGTGCAATAGCATCTGCGAGTGCCGAGGCTCAATATGTTCTGGGCCGGCGTATCGATCCTTCGTCTGACCGCAGCCAGTTCCACTCCCTGCCATGCCAGACCAGTAATTAAAATCCTATGAAACTGGGATTTAGAAACCAATCATATCCCAGCATCGAGGCATCCAGCATCCCACTGTGGTGAGAGCAATAAGAGTCCAAAGTGCCAGCACATTTCTGTCTGTGTTGAAGCACTTAGGAATAGTTTTCCCTTAGGACAGGGGAGTAAACAGATCCCTCTTGAAGTGTTTCTGGGACAAACTTGTCAGTGACAACATGTTTGGAATGATCTTAAGAGCTCTGCACACGTGGGTATAGGGAGAAAGGGTGATGGATATATAGGAAGAATATGATTTTGTAGTTTCCTCTCTCTTACCTTACAAAACAAGAGTCAGGAGTCAGGTGGATTTTTTTCACATGCAGTTGTCAGGTAGGTGTAGACCAAATTACACTCAGGCTCCAATAAAGCCAAAGTGAAAGGTGCACACATTTAAGACATTTATTAATTCTTGCCCTATTTCTTTATTGCAACTTTCCCATTTGCCATAGAATCAGAGAACAGTTTTGGATTGGAAGCGATCTTCAGGCTCGTGTTGTTACAAACCCTCACCATGGACAGGACACCTCTCAATAGATCAGGTTGCTCCAAGTTCTGTCCACCCTGGCCTTGATCTTTATCACTTATGGAAACTCACCATCTCAGGCTGATTTCCAGCTTCTAATAAGGCTCCTAGCTTTCATTCCTAAAGAAGGGGCTTCTTTTAAATTCTTTTTTACCTGTGGGTTTTTTACATTTAATTTGCCAGAGCAAATACTTCATTGGATTTTCTTCATCCACCCTGGGTTTGGAAGGATGATGGTGTGGTTTCTCCCTTTAGGAGAAGGTCCTAACTCTTCACATGTTAAGGACTTTAATAAATATTATGGGTTTCTTCAGTCTTTACATCTATGTTTCTGACAGTTATCTGCTGGTGGGCTGCTGCTTTCTTTTGGGCAAGATCCACGTTTTCCCCTTGTGGTACAAAGCTCCTTGGCAATGGATTCTTTGCTGGATTTTCTGGTGAGGAAGTTCGGCATGAACATGTGTCCCATTGCAGTGTGATACTTAGGAGCTGAGGTTTGGAGAAAGCCTTTTGCTTTGTCCAAGGCTGAATTGAAGCTTGCACCTTGTCTTGGAAGCTTTCTGACTGCCAGAGCTCTTAGTCTCTGGTTTCCACCAGTTTAACAATTTGTTGGTGTTTTGCTCTTTATCCTTGCAGTCCCTGAGCTAGTTTTCTGTGTGTTGCAGTGCCCTTCAGTGTCTCAGAGGAGTGACCTTCATGCTGTATTTTCCCTGTTTGGTCAGGGCATTTCATTCATTTAATCCTGTGTCACTGGCTCATACAATTGCCTTTCTTACCTTCATTTTGTTTCCAGTCTTTAACAGCTGACCTCACCACTCCACCGGTGGGGCTCAGTCCTTTCCTGCAGTCCAGTTTACATGCTACTTCGACCAGTCTCCCCCTTTGCCTCTGTTCCAGCTTATACATCCTGGTCCTGAGACTATTGTGTCTGTCCAAGTACATAAAGATTTGTGTTCAGTCTGGTTCACAAGGTTTGGGAGCCCTGGTTAAGCTGCACCTCCAAGAGGACCTCTCCTTGCTGGTTGCTACCTGCCCTTGTCAGCATCTGACCTTCATCTCAGACCTCTGGGTATCTGCTTTTCCATGTAAACTGTACTCCAGAAATGTCTAATTCTTAGTTAAGTCTGAATCCTTCCTTCACAGAATCACATAATGATTTGGAAGGGACCGTAAGATCATCCAGTTCCAACCTCCCACCATGGGCAGGAACACCTTCCACTAGAACAGGTTGCTTTAAGACCCATCCAATCTGGCTGGACAGATTTAGGTTGGAAAGACTTCTTGTGCTTTGAGAGTGAGGCCAAGGACCAAGGGAGCACCGATTTTGTTCTCTAGAGCTCTGTGAGGGCTGCTGCCAGCCCAGGGCTGTGTGTTAGGCAGTACTTGATGTGGTGGAACTGGAGCTGCTGTAGGTGCAGTGTGTGTGCCCAGGTGGACAACAGGACCAAGGGGATCTTGGCTTGTGTCACCAATAGTGTGGCCAGCAGGACCAGGACAGTGACTGATCCCTGTACCAGGCACTGGTGAGGTCACACCTCAGATCTTGGCATCAGTTTTGTGCCCCTCATGGTAAAATTGGAGGTTCAGGTGTGACCTTCTCAGTCTCTACTACTACTCAAAAGGAGGTTGTAGCCAGGTTCTCACAGGCAACAAGTGACAGGACAAGAAGAAACGGCCTCAAGTTGCACCAGGGGTAGTTTAGGTTTAATATTAGAGGAAATTTCTTCCCTGAAAGTGTTGTCCAGCTGTGGCACAGGCTGCCCAGGGCAGTGGTGGAGTCCCCATCCCTGCAGGAACTTAACAGATGTGTAGATGTTCCACGTGGGGACATCCTGGTCTAGGGTGATGGCTGCTCCCTGTGTCCATTTCCAGCACCCACAGCAGCAACCACCATGGCTTTGGTACTTCCAGGCTCCTCTTTCTGAGATTTTGTGCCCTTCAACAGAAAAAAAGAGTTTATTTCCCATTCACTTTTGGGATATTGGATCCAGCAGAGTCTGCTGCAGGGAAAGGGATGCTCCCCAAGTCCCCTCAGTGTGCTGGAGCACAGGATGGGTCCAAGGCAGTGACCTAGGCAGAATGGGTGCTCACAGAGCCTGGTTAAAATCTTGAGGTACTCCTGGTGCAGGAGGAGAGAGAAGGGGAGCAGAGAAGCAGAGAGAAGTGCCCTCAAGGTTCATCCTTGCTGCCTGTACCCAGACCTTGCCTGTACCTGTCCTGCCAGGAGCCAAGTGTGCTCAGACCCTCCACTCAGGACAAGCTCAGTGCTGGGGTTCTATATTGGAGAGAATAGCTTTATACTGGAGAAAATGGCTTTATACTGGAGAGAATGGCTTTGTACTGATTCAATGGCTTTATACTGGGGAGAATGGCATCCCTGTTCAGGGCAGGAGGGTAGGAAATAAATGGCCTTTATGGTCTCTTTGGACTCAAACCACTCAGCAATTCTGTGATTCTATGAATGGTTTTATAGTGGGGAAAGTGACTTCATATGGGGAGAACAGCCTTATACTGGGGAGAGTGGCTTTATGCAGTGGCTGTATTATGTAGGTAGGGATTTGTATCTACTCTGAAATAACAAGTGATGGACAGGACAAGAGGAAATGGCCTCAAATTGTGCCAGGGGAGGTTTACCTTGGTTATGGGGAAAATTCCTTCCCTTGAAGGGTTGTCCAGCCCTGGCACAAGCTGCCCAAAGCAATGGTGGAGTCCCCATCCCTGAAAGGGATGGCCATGGTAGTTGTGGCACTTGGGGGCATGGGTTAGTGGTGGCCCTAGCTGTGCTGGGGCTATGGTTGGACTCAATGGTTTCAGAGAACTTTTCATACCTAAAATGGTCTGTGATTCTGTCCCTATTGAATGGCTTTGTAGTGGGAGAATGGCTTTCCCTGACTTTGGTGACTGAAGCAGTGTAGTCTTCTGTGCCAGAGACTTGCACAAGCCCTCAGTTTCCACCTCCACCATATTGTACCTTCTGGACACCAGAGAAGGAAGATGGGAGACATTGAACATTTTGGCATCTTGTCTTTCCATAACACAGGTCACCACAGGCCACTGCTGCTGCCCAGTGGCATCAGACTGGGGGTGTATCATGCCAGTTCTCTGTCTCCACACCCACTGCTGGGAAGAGCTCAGGACCCAAACACTCGGACAGAGGCTGCCTGTGGGTGTGCCCAGGAACAGGAGGTTTCACACCATCTGGCTGGGCTGTGAAACAAGGTCCTCAAGGTCCTTTCCTTGTGCCAGTAATTGGGGCTTTCTCAAGCTGTGATCTGTCCCCTCTTCGGAGCAGTGTCATTCTCTGGTTGTCCCTATGAGACTCCAATGCCACTGTGTGCCCTGTCCTGTCTGTTAGAAGTGTGAACCTTGCTCTGCCTGCAGAGCTCAGATCTGCTAGTGTTCTGCCCTGACAGGATGGAGTGACAAGAGCAGGGTCTTGGGGCTGCCGAGGACACAGGGAGCATCACTGAGATGTTTCTCCAGGTTCTGTCTGTGCCCTTTGGCATCCTCCTTATCCCCCTGCCATCTCTCCCTCCTCCTGCCATCCCCATCCCTACGCTGACAGCAGTGGGGGACCTAAGTACCAGTATCCGCTGTGTCGCCAGCTCTATTGACAGTTATCCAGAATCTGAAGGAATTCAAGACAAATTGTTAAGAGGATGGAGTTAATAAAATTTGAAAAATTGAGGCCTGTCACTCCACTAAACTTTTTTCGATCCCACTGACAGAAACATATTTCCCCAATGAGTGACCTTCTGCAGCTGCTGCAGCGCCACAATGCGGGGCGGGTGCAGGGAGAGAACCCCCACGCTATTTATCAAATATTATCAGCCAGGGCCTTCTAATATGAGCATGGAGGGTGGGAGGAGGCCACGGGCTCATACAGCCTGAGGTGCTGCCCAGGTGTCCATCTCCAGTTACAGACAGCGAGTGGGAGGTGACAAATTGCCTTCTATTAAGTCGCGGAAGGTTGACGTCCCCTTGGATACTGCTGCAGCCTGTGGCACAGGGTGGGAGAGGGCAGGAGAGGAGGTGGGGATGTGGAGTGGGGTCAGCCAGGGCACCGACAGACCAGTGGCCACTTTTACCTTCTATTAGCAAGCCAAGTGATACTGTTATTTATGGCAGCATAATATTTTATTGCTGCCGGTACTCGAGGTTGGAATCGACCAGTTATAGGAGTCGGGTTCTATCAATTATTGCAGCAATTAGTCAAGTCGTCAAAGCCATTAACAGGGGGATTAGGCCAATATTGGAGAGCCATTATTGATAGATCCAGGGCAAAGCCAAACAAGCCCTCCATCAGAAATGAAAGCACGCCTAGCCTCGAGTATGTCATCATTTGGAGAAGTCAGGAACGTGCCCCACTGGTCACTGACAGACCCAGGTGGGTTTTGTGTGTGTGTGGGGGGGGGGGGGGGGTGTCGTGGGAGGACTGTCTCTTTAATGTATATGGAGCAGCCAGCCCCAGCAGTGTGTAATCTCACCTGTCTTGATCATGGTCTTTATTTGTGAAGACAAGGCTTGCCATAGAAATTAGTCCATGTCAAATGTTTATGGAGCACATTTTTCATTCTGTAAGCAAATATAGTTCCTTGATGCCAAAGCCTGGGAATGGCTAATCTCTGCGGCTCTGCTCCCACCAACTCCCCTTGCTTCATTCATCTGTTCTGATTGCTGCTTGCCCTTACTGAGCACTCCTTGTGCTTTACACTGTCTCATGGCACAGAAGCAGCCTGGTCTGCCTCTGACAAGGTACTTGTCTCACTCCCATGTTTTCAGCAGGGTCACAGAATGATTCAGGCTGGAAGGGACATCAGTGGAGTCATCTGGACCAACTCCCCTGCTCAGGCAGGGGCACATTGCACAGAATTGCAGTGGAAGGATTGGAATAGAAGTCATCCCAGAACTGCTGAGCACAGTTATGGGGTCTTCCTCCACCAGATTGCTTTCCAAGGCTTGATGACTAGTGGGAGGGTCAGTTTCAGCACCAGTTTGGGGAGTTTGGGACCAATTTGAAGATTCATTCTCATAAACTCTAGCAGTTAGGAGCTGCTGTGGGGTCATGGAGTGCACCGGTGTTAGTGACAAGTCTCTGCCTTAGAGACAGCTCCTGAGATACTGAGAGTCAGAGATGAATCCCGAGACCTTGTTTGCCCCTCTGGCTATTGCCTTTACTCCTGTCTCCTGATATCACCGAGTTTCCCTCCCTGTACTTCCCATCACTGCAACCAGACCAGTTTGATACGGAATTCTCTTCTGCAACCCAGTGTATCTAGGAGGGAGAGCTCTCTCCATGCGTGTGTGTTTCTGTGGGGTGCCCATCCAACTCAGTCTAGCTCAGTCTCTGGGGTTTGTTGGTTTTGGGGTTTTTTTAATTATACTGCAAGGAAGGGTGTGATTTTCCCCCAGAAGTGCTCCAGGGGCTCGGTGGAGCAGCTGGTCCACAGGCAACAGCCAGCTCCAGCTTCAGCTCCCGCTGACACAGGCACTATATCCAATTGAAGCTGTAATGGTCCCATGTGGCTCCCACAGGACTGAGAGTGGGTGCTTTTGTGAGACTGTATTTCCTTCTGGTGACCATGTTCTCTCATGCCTGCACAGCAGCTCTTGGCTGACAAGCCAGCTGTTAGCAGTGACAAGCCCTTTTCTTCCTCCCTGGAGATCCATGCTTGTAACTGCTGCTTGTACATTCTGTCTTTCTGATCCAGACACTCTCCAGAGCAAAGGTTAGGAGGGGACACAGAGAGGATGTGCTTCCTGCTCCTTCTTCCCCAAGACTGAACTATGAGCTCCCGATCTTACTCATTTCTTGTGCTGTCAGGTGCCAACCCCCTGCAGAAGAATGAAATGGGACACACACCCCTGGATTACGCCCGTGAAGGGGAGGTCATGAACCTTCTGAGAGCATCAGAGGCAAAGGTGAGCCTGAGATTCTGGCCAGTTTGGGTTTCCTTTCCCACTACAGGAACAAATTCAAAGATGTCATGTGGATGTGGCATGTGGGGACATGGGTTAGTGGTGGCTTTGGCAGTGCTGGGTGAGCAGCTGGACTTGATGATCTGAAAGCCCTTTTCCAACCCAAATCATTCTATGATTCTATGATTTTAGGGTGCAAGCAATGGAAGGCCACCTTAGCACCCCTACAGCTCCATCCTTTTCCAAAAGAAGTCTGTAAAAATTAAGAACATGATGCATAAGGAAAAGCATCCACTTCTGTAGTATTTTAACTGTGGCTGTGCCCACCTCTTCCAAGTTACCATTTCTCACTCAGGAGTGACCTGCCCAGGATCAGTAATGCTGCTCTGTAACCCCTGGATGCAGTAAAATCCAGAGCCTGTTTTTACTGTATTTTCTGAAACTGTCTGTCGATCAGACTGGGCTGAGAATCAGAGTCCAGCTATGGCCTGAGATCCAGGTGTTCATGTGCACCAACCTAAGTTAGAAGGCACCCATTTCCATGGTGGGATCTCATCCCTTCAGCCTCCATGTCCCATTTGCTTTAAAGAAGGAAAAGAAACACACTTGCCATCATAGTTCCAATAAAAATGCCAGGAATCAGTACATTTGTGGAGTAGTGGGCTACTAGACAATGAGAGATCTGCAGCTAGATCTCAGGGATTTAAAATTCCTGGGCAGAGGCCTTGTTCAGTGAATTATCAATGGGTAGGAGAGGCCATCACAGCAGTGGCAAGTGATGCCTCATCTCTGTAAGTGTTCAAGGCCGGACTGGATGGGGTTTGGAGCAACCTGGTCTAGTAGAAGATGTCTCTGCCCATGGGAGGGGTTGGAACTGGGTGAGTTTAAGGATCACTTCCAACCCAAACCCTCCTGTGATGCCTTTTGAGCATCATCTCTCCAAGCAGCACAGATCAGCTAGGGCAGGACACTCCCAGATAAGGGGCATTCCCTTGTCACCAGACCACAAGAGCAGGAGCTGAGCTACAAGGGGACCAAGTTTGTTCCTGGCTGCAAAGTTCCTCTGACATTGTGTACCTCAGTGTTTGTTCTATGGGTTTGGAATTTAAACTTGCATGCTATAGACCTGAGGCTAAGAACTTGCCACAAGTGGAGGATGAAGGTAATTAAAACTGTGTCAATTACTGCTCTGAGGAGGTATTACCATGAAATAAACCCACCAGGTGTCAACTGCTGCCCTGTCTGTGCTCTCCTCTTAAAGTCAGCACTCAGGCAGGAGTTCAAAACCACATTCCCCAGTGCTAAATAAACCTCTGTCCTTAGTAGGAACAGAGTGATCTTTCCTCTGGGGCTCTCCATACTCCTTCCTGGCAAAGGAAATGCTGCCATGGCTGTCCTCTCTGGTCCTGATGGCTGCTTTTGTAGCCAGTATGTGGTCACTGTGGCAGCTCTGAGAGGTTTTCATAAAATCATGAAGGAAGAAACCTTAAAGTTCATCTCATTCCACTCCACTGCCATGGGCACGGACGCCTTCCACTAGACCTGGTTGCTCCAAGCCCCATCCAACCTGGCCTTGAACACTCCCAGGCATGGAACAGCCACAGCTTCTATAGGCAATCTGTGTCAGGGCCTCACCACCCTCACAGGGAAGAATTTCTTCCCAATATCCCATCTAATGCTGCCCTCTCTCTTTCAGGGGGAAGCCATTCCTCCTTGTCCTATCCCTCCACACCCTTATTCAGTCACTCTCCAGCTCTCCTGGGACCTTTTAGGCCCTGGCAGGGGCTCTAAAGTCTCCCTGGAGCCTGCCCTTCTCTGGGTATGCACCCCTAGCTCTCAGCCTGTCTCCAGAGCAGAGGTGATCCAGTCCTTGGAGTACCTCCATGTTCATCAGCTTCATTATCCATTATCCCTCTCAAGCATGGCTGCATTTATGAGAAAACACTCCAAGGGAAGAGGTTCATGAGCACAGCACCCGCAGAACCAAACCTTGGCATAAAACTTGCAAAGAGTGACTATGTATTTCACCTTACAGAAAAAATAATTTGAAATACTAAAGGAAAACAGGATATAAACTGATCAGCCCAGATGATGTCAGGGACATGAGCTAAGCTGTGATAGCTTTGTGCAGGTCTGGAGAGGGGTTCTTCCATAGGAAGGGCCAGACAAATCTTGAGGTAATTCTTGTGGGTTTAAGAAAGGTTAAAATGAGCTTTTACTGTTCCAAACTCCACATGGAAGGTTGTGGCCAGATTAGCCAAGAGCCAACTTTCAAATAACCAAAAGAGACATTTTTCTCGTGAAATGTGCTTAAACCAGCAACCTGAGGATGGTCAGGATGGAAAAAGAAGCATGTGAGTCACAGCTGGAGACTTGTTTTCTTGGAAAGGCCTATCAAAGGGGATGGCTGGGATGAAGTGGACACCAGCTCCTGGTCAGGAGGTCTCACACTGCTGCTTCCAGAAGGGAAAGGGCAACTGTATGCTCTTCCTAGCTGAAATATTCCTTAAAAATCCTTTATCAGATACTGATGAAGACAGGGAGATCACCAGAGGGGTCTGATAGGGTGCAAAGAGGAGCTGAATGGCAAAGACAGACTTGCAAGAGCCAAGCTCAGTCCAGGCACTGCTATCCCTCCAGGGACAGAGGAAAGACACCAGTTTCAAGTGCTTTCCCTCCCTTTTAGTCATAGATACAGAAGTGCTTATTTTAATTTCTTCAGACTGTTTAGCACTGGAAACCAGCTGAGGAGTCCTCAACACTAGGCAAGTGTGGTCTAAGCTCAGGAAAAGCACACACAGAGTTCTGGTTTGGATTTTTTTTTTTTTTAAAGAATAAAGGAAATCAAAATAAATTAAAAATACATATGAAAACTCCTTGTTATTCTGTCACAAGGATATGTAAATAAAATCTATGGGATATGTCCATCCCGTAATAGTTCTGCCTATTCATTCTCTAGCAGTGATTAAAATGAGCAATAAATTCTCAAAGACTCTCAGTGGAATGTGGCTGCTGGGGAGGATGAAACCCCGGGAGCACCAGTTTCCCCCCAGCTGAATATTCATCACAGGCTGGCTTGGCAGTCTGCTGGTTTATATACAAGTACAATCATCTTCCTCAGGAACAGCTCCAGAGATATATTTCCTTTCTCTCCTTCAACTATTACTTAAGCATAAAAACCAAGGCAAGTTTCAAACTGTTCAGGGCAGGTTTCCTTATTGGTGCTGGGCTCAAGAGAGCATTTACCCCAGCAGATAATTCTACCCCTCCTGCTCTTAAAGAGTTCAGTTATTTTATTCTCCACTTTTCTTCCTTAAAACAACATGTGCTGGCAGTCCAGAAACCCCCTGTGTCCTGGGCTGATCCCACAGCATGGGCAGTAGGTGAGGTGGGGATTTTGCCCCTCTGCTCCACTCAGGTGAGATCCCACCTATAGAGCTGCCTCCAGTCCTGGGGCTCCCAACATCAGAAGGGTGTGGAGCTGCTGGAACAAATCCAGAGGAGGCCACGGAAATGCTCTGAGAGCTGGAGCCCCTCTGCTCTGGAGACAGGCTGGGAGAGTTGGGGTGTTCAGCCTGGAGAAGAGAAGGTTCCAGGGACACCTTAGAGCCCCTGCCAGTGCCTAAAGAGGCTGCAACAGAGCTGGAGAGGGACTCTGGACAAGGACCTGGGGGGACAGGACAAGGGGGAGGGGTTTCACACTGCCAGAGGGCAGGGTTAGATGGGATATTGGGAAGAAATTCTTCCCTGTGAGGGTGGTGAGGCTCTTGACACAGATTGTGCAGAGAAGCTGTGGCTGCCCCATGCCTGGAAATGTTCAAGGCCAGGTTGGATGGGGCTTGGAGCAACCAGGTCTAAGTGGAAGGTGTCCCTGCCCATGGCAAAGGGGTTGGAATGGGATGGTCTGTAAGGTTGCTTAAGATCATCCTTCTGTGACTCCGTGACTACCATGCCCACAGTGACAGGCAGACAGCTGTTATCATCTGCCAAAGCATAGATTGAGTCCTTCTCTTTTTAAAAATTAAGATTTCTGATGCTTTTGGCCTTGCATCAGGAAAACTTCTTAACCCAGTTGAGTGCAGAAGTCTGGTTGCCTCCAACATGAGAGTAGAGCAGTGCTCCCTGCATGGCTCTCCAAGCAGGTAGCACCACTGTGCTCCACTTAAGTGCTGATGCTGAGCCAGGCAAGGATCATCAGGACAAGGGAAGATCTGCTGAAGGGTGAGGACACAATCCCCACCAACACCACTGCACACCACAAAGTGAGAAGGTGGGAGCAGCTAGATGTGTATGGAGAGGGGAGCAGATGAGAGAGGAGTGGAAGTTTGTGTCTTATGTAAATTCCAGGATTAATGGGGCTTCTTCTTGGAGGTTCTGTCACCAGTGGATCTAAAATACGTTTTTCTTGGTGGGTTTGCTTGTCCTGGTGTCCCCTGTACAGTGCAAGCTAAGGGAGATGCTCAGGATGCTCCAGGCCAGCGGCATGACCCAGCCAGGAGCTGTGCTAGCACTTTCTGGCCCAATGAGTAGCTGGCCTGTGAGTGCAGGGCTCTCCAGAACAGGTCCTGAGCAGAAAATGGTACTTGTGCACAGGACTTGTACTGTGTCAGTTCTCCAAGGACAGAGGGAGAGGGCATTGCAGAGCATGGGTATTCCTTCTCTTCCTGCACATCTTACCCACGCTCCATAAACCCATGGGAATCATTGGGTGTCCTAACATCACTGATCACATTCCTGCATCTTCCAAAAGGCCAGAGAGGAGGGAGAGAGAAAAGATTTGTCAGGATCCTACAGACACAGACATATGGTGAGGTCGTACCCAGTGCCGGGGGGATCGGCACAGGCAGGATGTCTGTCCCAGAGCTGCTCCACTGGGATCTGCAGGGAAGTTATTGCTCTGTGTGAGGATCAGGGCTCATGGCATCTCTTGTACACGTGAGACTGATAGCACTGGCCAAAATTGGATTGTTCACTATTTATTATTTTTTAACTTCTGTCAGAATCGCTGCTAGCCCAAGAGATGTCAGCAGCCTGGCTGGGGGTTATCCACTCCAGCTCCAGCTGGATCCTGCTGCAGCTTTGGCACCTGCCTTCTGGCTTTGCTGAGGGTTTTTCCCCTTAGTGAGATGGATTCAATGACAGGGACACTGTTCTGTGGGTGCAGTTACTCACTTGGCAAACCCCATGGGATCTTTGTGTTCTGTCTTCATCTGAGTCTGCCTTTGGGGGATGGATCTTCCCAAGGCAGCAGTCTCAGTTGGGAATGTCCAAGCTCAGGTTGTGGCAGCCTTTCTAAAGATCTTAGAATCACAGGTTTTGGGTTGGAAGGGACTTTACAGCTCACCTAATTTCACCCCCCTGCTGTGGGCAGGGACACCTTTCACTAGACCAAGTTGATCCAGGCCCCATCCAACCTTGCCTTGGACACTGCCTGGGATGGTGCAGCCACAGCTGCTCTGGGAAATCTGTGCCAGAGCCTTACCACCCTCACAGGAAATAATTTCTTCCCAATATCCCATCTAATCCTCAATGGGAAGCCATTCCCCCTTGTCCTGTCACTCCATGCCCTTGTCCAAAGTCCCTCTTCAGCTCTCTTGGATGTAAGGCACAGTGATACTCTGCCATCCCTGCAGGATCTGGTTGGAGTCTTTGAACAGGAAATGATTGGAGGGTAGGAAGACAAATCTAGGTAGAACAGTCATGATTTTATCTCCCAAAATAAACAGCACCTAATGGTTAAGAGCTGTTGAGCAGTGCCATTGTTCCCTCTTTGTCACCAGTACAGAGGTAGCACAGGGTCTGGTTTCCCGTCAGCAGAGCAGGATCCCTATTCCCACTCACCCCAACTTCCATTCCATGACAGATGCAGAAATTTCCTCTTGCTAGGGCTGGAGCATCCAGACAAACTGCATCTGCCCTGGGGATGCTCTGGCTCCATGTGAGAGGGATCCCCATACAGGGCTCTGACATCTGTGTAGTGACCCAGTGCTCTGTCAAGTCTCTGATCCCTGTTTTCCTGCCTTCACAGTTCCAGGAGGAGCAGCGCAGGAGGGAGGTGGAGGAGCGGCGGAGATTCCCACTGGAGCAGCGGCTGAAGGAGCACATCATTGGTCAGGAGAATGCCATAGCCACAGTGGGGGCAGGTAGGACCCTTCACACGCTACCAGCTCTGCCCTCCACACCTGCTCCACTGGGGAGAAAGCTGGTGCCTCAAGCCTTGATCTGAGGCTGCCTTGCAAGGTTGCTGGAGAATTCACAGTGGATCCCCCATCCGTGGAAGTGTTTAAAGCCAGGTTGGATGGGACTTCAAGCAATATGGAAGGTGTCCCTGCCTATGGCAGAGAGTTGGAATGAGATGAGCTTGAAGCTCCCTCCCAACACAAACCATTCTGCGCTTCTATGTAATCAGGGCTCTGACAATCTGGGCTGGGTTTGACTGGCCAGTTCAAAACCTCTGGATCCTGTCAATAATTCCTGACCCATCCGTGCATCCCAGTTAATTCCTGAAAATGGGACAGCAAAATAAGAGCTGTTGAGGCCAGGGCAGAATCACAAGGAACGTGCTGTCAGAAACACAAACCCTTTGCTTTTAGTTAACAAAGAGGAGCCCAGTGTGGGCTGGGAGCTGAGAAGGAGCCGGGAAGGAGCTGGGAAGGAGTCTACACTCCTGCAAAAACAACAGCCACCCTGTGTGTTCAGAGAACGACTGTGCCTGGGGGCAGCAGCCCGGCTAATTGGGGAGCTGTGATTAATGGGCAGTGCCTGTTCCTGACACAGGTGGCGTTTCTGCGCATTAACGTCCTTGCCTTTATGGAGGTTTTTCTTATTGAATTATAGGGAATGTGCTTGATACCCCTACAGCCTCAGGATATTGGACCAAAAGGTAGTGGGAGACTTTCTGTCCCCTCCTCCCCCCCCCTTCCCTTCTGTCCAGTTTTTCTTTTCATTTTCTTTTCTTTTTGTTTTCTGTCCAGAAGGATGAATTTTAGGACAGGACTTTCTCTCTCAAGCACTTTCTCTCTATCTTTGCTATTTATTTTGTGCCCAGCTGGTTTTCCTGCTGCTTTGTGGACCCTGCATCCCTCCACTCTGTTCTCACCACTGCCATTTGCTGGTGAGCAGACCTGCCACACACCACATCTTCAGATCCACCAAGCCTGCCTGATATGTTTAATTTATAACTGGTGCCTTAATTGAATAATTGGATTTAATCCGTCATTCGGTGCATGATCCAAACAGTCTCCAGAGGGGCTTAGCCAGAATACAAAGGGAACGTGTGATCTGGGGTTAGAAACACAAGGTCTGGAGCAATGGGGATAGAATGGAGTCACAGAATTATGGAATAATTTAGAAAAACCCTCTAAGATCACCAAGTCCAGCTGTTATCCCAGCAACCCCCTGCAAGGGGATGCACCGGGAACGCTGGTGGAGAGCTCACTGCAGCCACAGCCCCAGCAGCATGGCATCACTGCCAGAGGGAAAATCCTTTCCCATTGCCTCCATAGGATGTATCCAAGCCCTGCAGCACTCTTTTCTGATATGTGGAGCAGGACAGGACTGGGAGAAGGTGGATGATGGTTAACTGATGGTGACTGGGCATCTCCCAGCATGCAAGGTTTCTCCTGGTGCCTGACTGGTTGATAGTGGGAGGCAGCTTGGCCACCCCCTTGAGTGAACTGTAGATCTTCAGTTCATCTTAACAAAATATCCATTAAATATTCCATCTCCTGACATCAGAAACAGGCAGGTCATTGCTGCCATCTCAGGAACTGCTGGGGTTCTCTAACTGGTACATACAAATGAGCAGCTAAAAGGCTTAGGGTTGTGTTTCCAGGCACTTCCATAAATGGTTGAGCTCTGGATCTGATTAGGGCTGCTTTGCCTTTTCACTGGAAGATGAGGAGGCAGAAGGGATCAGCAACATCTCCTCTCTGAAGTTATAAGCTAAAGGAGGCATTTTTCCCAAATATATATATATGTGTAATTTTTTTTGGTCTAATATCCTAAATATTATGCCAGGTAAAGAATATATTTTTTTATATGGATATACCATGTTTGCTGGTTAGTACTCACTTTGATGTAGGGTGGTTCAAACCCACCACTTCCCCTTTCCAGAGGGAATAAACCTTGATAGTTGAAGCAATCTGTTCCAGCTCTTCCTGAAGTTGAATAAGGAGCAAGGAAGGAAGAGTGTTGTTTATTCTTCAGGATTTTGAAGGAAGGGTAGTGCAGGAAAATCTATGTTTTAATGATAAAATTCCCAATTTTAGCAGCTATGATATTGAAAATCAGTCAGTGTTTCAAAACTGTAGGGAAATAGATGAGAAGGACTATCATCCTGCTCTGGTCCAAAGGAAACTGGGGTTATTTTGGACAATATAGGATCCTTTATGAGGGCTGTTTTTTGGTGTGTGTTGCTGCCTGCAGGTCAGGTGAAACTTTGCAAGGACACAGCTTTGATCTAATTTGGGGTTCCATAAGCCTGAGCCACCAGCAGCAGGGCTGGAAGAGAGCTTCTTTGGGAATGCTGCAGACCCTGGAGCAGCAGTGCAGTACCTGGATGGAAGCAGTGATCCCAGGATGGGTTTGGCCCCAGAGCCTTCGCCCTGCGGTACCCCAAACCCGGACGGGCCGAGGAGCCCCGCAGAATGAATTGATTTGATAAATGGACATTTATTACACTCACAAATTGGCTGAAACCAATTTCAGTCACATCAAGTGCTGATAACTGCTGGGGTATTGATTTGTGTAAAGTAATACAGTGAATTTATCAGTTCAATAGCGGGCTGAAGGGCCTCTTGGAGACGCAGGGCTGCAGTCACACTGTTACAGATGGACGAAATAAAGCGAGAGCACGGCAGCAATGCCAGGAACAGCTCCACAGAAGAAGGCCCCAGCGTCATCATCATCAGGCTCTTGTTCTGGACATTGGGGCTGAGTGTCATAATGAGATTTCAGCGCAGCAGTGTGACCTCCCTCCTGGTATTTATTTATTTATTTATTTATTTATTTATTTATTTATTTATTTATTTATTTATTTATGCCAGGAGGAAGGAAGGGGGCAGCTTTCCCAGAGGCAGAGCATGGATTTCATGCTTGGGTGACAATGAAGAGCGGTCAGCGTGGCCAGCAGCTGCTTTGGCAGTGCAGACTCCAAGGAGAAGGGTGCTTCTGTGGCTTTCCTAGCTGAGATTTTCATCCTTGGAACTGGTACTGATGTTCTGCTTTGGCCCAGGATGGGGCTTCTGTTCTACTGCTGAAGCTGAACACTGCACTGGACAGCCTGAGAGAGCTTCCTGCAGCCCCAGTGGTAGAACCTAGGGACTGGTGTCCCTTCCCTAGAGATATCCAGATTTTTTAAGTTTTTCCTAACTTCAAGGGTGCTCTGTGCTGGAATAGCTCATCATTTTCAGGCTGCTTGTAGAAAAGCATTTACACCTCTTCACTCTGTTGATCTGTTTAAGCTGCTGACTAGTGAGGGTGGAACAGTTTGGCTTAGAAGAGTCCTTAAAGCCCATCTCATTCCAACCCCCTGACACGGACAGGGACACCTTCCATTAGACCAGGTCACTCTAAGCCCAATTCTAGCCTGGCCTTTCAGGCACAACTTTTCTTGGCAACCTGTGCCAGTGCCTCACTAGCCTCATAGGAAAGAATTTATTCCTAAATATGATGTTCAGCATCTTCTGACAGAGATCACGTGCTGAATCTAAGCTCTGACTTTACGGTAGTTTTTTAAGGGATGCTTTATATCCCTGGAGTTGCTTTGAGTATTTATCCATAAACTCTGGCATCCTGCTGCAGAGGGGAGGGGAACAAGGCAGCACTTAACCCCACTGTCTTTGGACCCTGAACGTGCTTGACCCTGTGAGTGGTCACTCCATGCCCCAAAGCAGAAGTTTATTACTTTTATTACCATTATTATCTTAGCTGAGATAGCTGCAGGAATTATTGGCGGTTGTGTTACTCCCCATCAGTTTTTATGAAATTTCTCACCCCAGGTGTTTGACCTCTCGTTCATTGCTGTAAAGGGTTGAGAAGGAACATGTGCAGTGCTGGGAAGGGCATACAGAGGGATGCAGCAGAGACCCTTCCCTGCACCTCCCTGTCAGGTGGCTGTTTCCAGGGCTGACTTGGCCAGGGAGCAGCTGAAGGACAGGATGGGATTCCCACCAGTCTTTGCCCAGGATTTTGAACAGAATCAGATTGCTGGCTACAGCCAAGCTGGTCTGTCATGCTGATATGCCCAGGCAGAGTGAGATGGAGCCAGGCACCAGCCAGTGCTGCATCTGGCCTTGGCCCAAGCTAATTAAGCCTTGGCAGGAGTCAGGACTCATTAGCATGGCCAAGGGGACAGGTAATGCATCTGCCTGTGCCCAGGCAGGGAATGGCAAGTCCTTGAGGCACTGGGGTTCAGCTCCCACTAAATGCACAATCCCAGCACTCAGTCCCATTTCTGAAGGGGTTGGAACTGTGGTCTTTAAGGTCCCTTCCAACCCACACCCTTCTACAGTTACATGATTCTACATGCCTTGGATTTAAGGTTACATTGGGGATTTTTTTTGATGTTTGGACAGTGATGCAAACCTTCATCTTCATCCTGAGCTACCACTGCCTTTTGGGAGGCCCTTCTGAATTTCCCTGCAGACTTTACAGGGATTAGAAATTCAGTTCCCACTCTCTTCCTAAGTGGCTGCAGTGGTTAATCACCTTTGTTATTAAAACTGTTCTGCTTTATTTGTAGTTTGATCTTCTTGCTACAGCCCCTGGAGCACCTTAATTTTCTCTGTCGCTGAGAAGTTCAGTGCCTTCTTGGGGAGATACTTAATGACTGTGGTCAGGTCACTCCTCACACCCCTCATCATTAACCTCAGCTCATTGATTTGTTCTTGTAGTGAGGCTTTGCTCACTGGATCTGCTGGCTCCCCTGCTACCTGGGTCTCCTGGAATACAAGCATGGACTCTGAGGAACAAGGTTTCATGCAGGTCTTGCAGCTCCAAATTCCCATGAGACCCCTCCATGCATCTCTGAACTCCAGCTGCTGGAATATCTGACTTGAGCTGCTGCTGTTTAACTTCTTCCCAATGTGTCCCTGCTGGCACAGGCAGCATTTCCATGTCAGGCTGTAGCCTGTGACATTCCATTTCTTATTATTTGCAAAATGGAAATATTGTTTAAATATTTTTATATGCAAATCTTTTTTGTGCAAAATGGCACTATTTATTTCCCATGTCAGTTTGTTCTCCTGTGCAGGAAGAACTCGTGGCATGCTATGCCTAGAATGCCTTTTTTTAGCTGTCTTCTATTTACCACACCCCATCAAGAAAAGGGTTTTATGGACTGACTTTGAGATTGAATTTAAGAATTCTGCAGTTTTAAAATCCACTCTTGTGCCCTTCTGCCAGCTCAGGGAAGAAAACAAACCCACAGCTCCCCACAGAGCCAGCCAGTGCCTCATTCAAGGGAGACACAGGACTGAGGCACAAGGACAGAGGCTGAGGCCCAGGATAGCGGCCAGAAGAAGATGAGGGAGCTGTGTTTTGAGGGTGACAGTCACAAAGAGAAGTGGGTTTATTCTTTCTTGGCTTTATTCCTGTTTTTGCTGTGGACACCACTGAAAGGCAGCAGAGGCTGAGCTTTGCCATGCCATGTGCAGCAGCATTCCAAGAGCTTTAAGCCACAGCTCTCCCAGTGTTTTCCTTCTGCTCATCCCACCTCCAATGCTGCTGTTTTCCCTCAATTTCCACTTTCAAATTCCTTGTCAGTTACAATTTTTGAGCATCTTGCCATTTTCATGCGCTGCTTCCTAATGTACCACATTTTGGGTTCAGCTGGATCTGGGGGTGCCATGTGCCACTCAGGAGACCTTGCTGGGTCTGAGGGGTCCTGAGACTGTACATAGTGCATGTTCTCTTTTACAAAACACCTTACAAGATTTACAGGCTGGATTGAAGTACTGCAGATAAAGCAGAAAGGCTGGGATGTCAGTTAATCTCTCACATTGAACTGGAAGCTGGTCTGATCCAGGGAAACCACTTCTGTGTTTCAGAGACCAGATCCAGCCTGCAGAGGGAAGAGATTTGATCTTTTGGCCTCAAAAGCAGTTCCTCCTCCTTCAAATAAGCCCAGTGCAATGATGTTACTGGTCACAGAGCCTGAGGCTGCTCTGGGGGGCTGGAGAGTACCTTGGGGAGCCCTGGGCACCCATGGGGATAGGAGCTATCACCCACTCTGCACAGCAGATCCATGTCTGTCCTGAGAAAGGGCTGTGCTGGTCAGACTGGGAGTTTGGGAAGGAATCAGGGCTCTTGCCTTTTGTAAAATTTTCCACTGGTATCTCACCCAGGATGCACTTGGATGCTGCTATCCAGGGAGGCACTGAGATAATCACCACACTTTTCCCAATCCTTGCACCAATTCAGAGCATTTGTGACCTTCAGCCACCTATTCCTTCCCATTCCATGCCAGAAATAACCTATAAACCTCTTCAAAACTGATGGTTTTTCCTCACAGAAAGGTTGCACTTGGGAGCTGGCGAGGCAGAGCGCCTCTCCATCCCTCTGTCCATCCATCCATCCTTGTCCCCCCCCTCCACCATCTCCCTGGCAACGCTGAGTGCACATCCTGGAAAACTTTATCCGAAATCTGCTCTGGGCAGCTTTCCAAATCCATGCTAACCTTATTAGGTGTCTCTGGGGCCTTGGCTAGCTAATCAAATTAGAGAGCGCTAATGGCAGGGAGGACTGGGAGTGGGTAGAGAGCAGTAAAACATAGTGTATACTTAGTGATAATTACACTTGCTTTGTGGCATTGATTTATATGCTTCCCCCCTCCTCTTTTTTTGTTTTCATTGTCTTCAAATGCAGCGATTCGGAGGAAGGAAAATGGCTGGTATGATGAGGAGCACCCGCTGGTGTTTCTTTTCTTGGGATCATCTGGAATAGGTAACATTTGGGTTGTGGGGAGGGGGATGGAGAGCCCTGAGGAGAGGGGGTGGAAGCTGTTGCAGGGCTGCAGGGTCTGAATGAAATACCAGTTAAACACACTGTCATCTTTGAGCAGGTCACCCATCCTCCAGCAGGGTGACCCCAGCTGGACACCAGCACACACAGGCACATCCAGCCTCATGCTGAGTTATCCCACAGGACAGCCCCCCTTCCAAGTCTCAAAAAGGAGCAGTTTTCAGAGTAAAAGTATTACTCTAACAACTTTCTGGTGAAAACCCCTCTATTCCAAAGGGAATGCTGGGATAATAGTAGAAATTTGCTGCCTGCAAACTTAATCTCTGCTCATTTGCTCCTGTGGGCACAGATTGCTTTGGAATGACAGGATTTTATTGACACCGATAAGATTTGTCCTCCAGCCCAATCAAATGCCACATGACAGCTGATCAGTTCATGAAATGGTCCAAATGACTTTTAGTTGTGGAAAAAACCCCAACAAAACAGCTTCAAAGTAACTGATCTGTGACATTTGGAATAACCTCAGGGCTTCTCCTGCCTCCACTGCCTCCCAAAGGGCTCCAGAAGGTGCTGATGCTCCAGTGCTGGAGGGGTTAAAGGGGCACAGGTGAGATTTTGCTCCTGCTGCAGAACAGTACCAGGCCAAGCATTAACTACAAATAAGTTGCTATAAAATCAGGATAAAATATTTTTGATACTTCATTGCCCTGCTAGAGCATATCTAAAGATTCAGGGATGTAAATTGTTGGCTCTTCCACTCCCATGAACTCCTCTTCTCTTCTCTTCTCTTCTCTTCTCTTCTCTTCTCTTCTCTTCTCTTCTCTTCTCTTCTCTTCTCTTCTCTTCTCTTCTCTTCTCTTCTCTTCTCTTCTCTTCTCTTCTCTTCTCTTCTCTTCTCTTCTCTTCTCTTCTCTTCTCTTCTCTTCTCTTCTCTTCTCTTCTCTTCTCTTCTCTTCTCTTCTCTTCTCTTCTCTTCTCTTCTCTTCTCTTCTCTTCCCTTCCCTTCCCTTCCCTTCCCTTCCCTTCCCTTCCCTTCCCTTCCCTTCCCTTCCCTTCCCTTCCCTTCCCTTCCCTTCCCTTCCCTTCCCTTCCCTTCCCTTCCCTTCCCTTCCCTTCCCTTCCCTTCCCTTCCCTCTCATCTCTCTTTTTTCTCTCTTCCTTTTTTATAGGAAGCATAGTTTCTTGCATCCTTGCAGATCAGGAGCTCTGATCCAGCATCATCCAAAGTCAGCAAAGCTCAAACTGAAATCAAATGCAGAATTTTGACAGAGATTTATCAGGTGGAGCAGAGCACACCCCATGAATTCCTGTATTTGTAGCCCTTTTTTTGGTGATTTATTGATCTGACCCACCAGATCTATTGTCCCTGCAATGCAGCTGTGGTTAGATATACAATACTCCAGTAAGAATGTACTTTTCTCCCTAATTTCCTTTTAAAAACACGTTGTTTTTTTCCTTTAGAATAGTTATTTCTGTCCCTGCTCATTTATTTTTCAGTGTGCAAGTAAATCCTACAGGGATTCGTGTGCAGTGCACTGCTGACAAGTGTGACCCCCCAGAGAATCCATCCTCCAGAGGGGTGACTGGCTTCACCTCAGCTTTGCTGGTGACCCCAGGAGCCAAAATTGGCCCAATCCTTCCCCTGATCAGCCTGACAAAGCCAGCAGTGTCATGCTGGGGGGTACCAGCAGGGAAAAGAAGTTTTCTGGCATTCATTCTTAATAAAACTGCCTCTTCAATGAAATTTTTCCCCAGATGGATGGGCTGGGTGAACAGGACATGGCCTGGCATGAGTTGGTACATGTGTTCACCCTCAATAAATGCCTCAGGCCTCTGTAAATGCCTTCCAGGGTGGATTTACTCAATTCCTGATTGTTCCTAATGCAGAATTTTTTTACTGTCATCTTATATAAAGCAAACAAAAAACACCCCATTTCCTTGAAATTCTTTATTTGGAGATTACAAGGCATTGCACAAGGAACTTGAAATATTGAGGGTAAATATAGCAAGAAATCTGATCTATCCAATACAGCAAAACTCTGATCTATCAACATCTTTTTGTGGAAAAAATCAAGAGCTTTGTTCCCATCATGTGAGAGTCAATTAAAGCTGAGGGAGCCAATGCAGAGATGTCACTGTTCTAATGCATCTGTTCACCCTGCCCAGGCTGGGAACACCACTGAATGTGATCCTGGAGACAAAACAGCAATGCCACTTCCCAAGGAAAATCCATGTATTGGTTGCAGGAAGTGCCAGCCCTGGTGTTAGCAGAGCTGATGGACAGACAGAAGATGGACAGAGCTGGTTTAATGCAAGGGTTTTTTTCTCTCTCCAAAACAGGTAAAACAGAGCTGGCCAAGCAAACAGCCAAATACATCCATAAGGACATCAAAAAGGTAATGGCTCATCCCAGCTTTGTGCTGGCAGTAAAGGGATGCTGGGAGGATCATCAGGGGGTTCATTGTGTGGCTGTGCTGCCCTGAGAAAGGGCTTCTTCTGCACTGAGAGGGGCCTGTCAAGGTCATGGAGTCACAGGTCTGGGTTGGAAGGGTGTTTTAAGCTCATCCACCCCCCTGTCAAATGCAGGGACACCTTCCACTAGACCAGGTTGTTCCAAGCCACATCCAAATTGGCCTGGAACATTTCCAGGGATGGAGCAGCCAAGCTTCTCTGTGCAGTCTGTGCCAGGGCCTCACCACCCTCACAGGGAAGAATTTCTTCGATCTTCCCCTGCCCTCTGTCAGTAGCAAGCTGTTCCTCCTTGTCCTGTCATTCCATGCCCTTCTCTTGCAGCCCCTTTAGGCCCTGGAAGGATCTCTAAGGCCTTCTGGGAGCCATCTCTTCTCCAGGCTAAACACCCCCAGCTCTCCCAGCCAATCTCCATGGCCTCCTCTGGGCTCACTCCAACAACTCCACATCCCTGTGATGTTGGGCCCCAGAGTTAGAGGCAGCTCTGCAGGTGGGCTCTCACCTGACCAGAGCAGAGGGGCAAAATCTCCACTTGACCCTGCTGCTCACATGGTTGGGTCAGCCCAGGACACTGTCTATGCTCCTGTCTATGTTACCAGAATATTTGAATTGGAAAAATTTAAATGGATGTAACATTTGTACTTCCTGTTGAATTTTGCTCTAATTTTGACATCCTGTGTTGTGAACATTTTTTTTACCTCTATTACTAATATCACTGTAAGTTGTTAGAAGGATAAAATTCCAGAAATCTGTTTTCCATGTCCCCACCTCCATCACTTGTCATATCCTGCCAGTGTGGACTGTAGCAATGCAACATTGATTTTCTGCTCAAAACTTTAAGTGCTGAAGTGTTTGGTATCCAGGAGCAGTTTGAATTATTTAGTTTGTTACCCAGTGGTTAGATTTTAGAGAAGTTGGGTTGGAATTATTTCATGGAGGACGTGGTGGCTTTGCAGGAGAACACTTCAGTGGTGTCTGGGGTTTCTATTCCATTCTGTTCTATCGTATTCTATTCTATTCTATTCTATTCTATTCTATTCTATTCTATTCTATTCTATTCTATTCTATTCTATCCTGTTCTGTCCCATTCCATTCCATTCCATTCCATTCCATTCCATTCCATTCCATTCCATTCCATTCCATTCATTTCTCATCTGTTCCATTCTTTCTATTCTGTTTCTTTCCAGTCTATTCCAATCTATTCCATTCCATTCTGTCAGTTCTATTCCATTACAATTATTTCAGTCCATTCAATTGCAATGTATTCTACTCTTTTCTGTTCTATTCCATTCCAATATTCTATTCTATTCCAGTCAAATACGTACCATTCCATACCCATCTTTCATTCTGATCTGTTCTGTTCCATTTTATGCCATTCTATTCAATCCCAGTCTTCCATTCCATTCCAATGGAATTTTCTTCCATTCTTTTCTCCCATTCCATTCTGTTACATTACATGCTCTTCCATGTTTCATTTAAGCCTCTGCCTCCCTGTAAGAGGTCCTTAGCTCTGTCCCACATGGAGCCAGGGAAAAGAAGGAAAGACAAGCAGAGCTGTGCATAGATGAATCCCTCTTCCCCACATCCTCCAGCAGTGAATGGACACACAGTGCAGCAGCACATGTAGAAAGAGCAAACTGGAACCAATGCTATAAAAACAGTTTTTCTGGTTTCTTTTCCTCATGCCTTTATAAGTGCCTTCCAGAAGCCATAAATCCTGGATCTAGAGCACCTTCATCCCTTATCCTGCACGTGGAGCTGCTCCATGGCCAGACATCCAATGGGGATATCAGTTAAACCCTGAGTGTTGCGTTAATTTGATAGCAGCAGGAGTCTGGGATTTATTAGGAATGAACCAGCTCAGCCGTTGGTCCCCTAATGAGGGATGAGGCTCTGATGAGGGGCAGCAATTCACAGGAACTGGTGGATTAAGAAAGGAGAACCTGAAACTGTCCCCCTTTCATTTGCAAAGCAGAGTCAATTTTTTCCATCTTGCTCTGCCCTGGGCAGCTTGTAGATATTTTAATAATTTTCAGGGAAATTTTTGCATGGGAATATTTTGCCCAGAGAACCTTTGGCTGTCCTATCCCTGGGGCTTGGAGCCACTTGCCCGGTGGAAGTTGTCCCTACCCATGGCAGGTGGGTTGGAATGGGATTATCCTAAAGGTCCATTCCAACCCATATCATTCTCTGATTCCATTATTTTCCCAGGTAACAAATTACAGGACTAGAGGAAACTGCCTCAAGTTGCAAGGTTAGATATTAGGGAGATTTTTTTCTGCTCAGCTCTGGAAAAGGCTGGCCAGGGCAGAGGTGGAGTCCCCATTCCTGAAGAGTTCACACATGTGGATGTGTGGATGTGGCACCTGGGGACATGGGTTGGTGGTGGGCTTGGCAGTGCTGAGGGAGCAGCTTGGCTCTGTTGTCTCAGAGGGCTTTTCCAACTCAAAGGGTTCAGGGATTCTGTTCTCTAATTCTGGGATCCCTGTGTGTCTGTGAGTGTGCCATGTCCTCATGTCCAGATGAGATGTGTTCCCAGACATGTCTCATGTCTCCTTCTCCCTCATGGACAGGGGTTATGGCTGGTTAACTATCCCAGAATGATGCTGGGAATTTGAGGCTTGGCTTCTCCTTGGTCAGCTGGATGAGAGGTCCTTTTCAACTGAAATATTCCTATTTCCAACTGAAATATTCCTATTCCCTCCCCCTTCCCTCTCTCTCCCTTCTTTTCCTTTCCCATCTAGGATGTGGATTACAGCTCCATGATCACAACATTCAGTACCTGCAGTGAATCATCAGCTTTTCAGATGCAAAATGGATACTTGGGTGGATGCTATAAATTCTCTAACACTATTCTCTGTTCTAGGTGATCACCCACAAGCCCAGTTCTCCTCAGCTTTATGATTTTTGCTGGATTTTTGTGGAGGGGTGTTGCATTCTTCTTGTGATTGATTTCTAAAAAGCTGAACCACAAAAATATCTATTTTATTTGGAAAATTTCAGCCGTGTCAGTACTGCTTCAGCTCTGGCAGTGAGCAGATTGATCAAATCTCATCCTAAATCTCTTGCAGGGTTTCATCAGACTGGACATGTCGGAGTTCCAGGAGAGGCATGAGGTCAGTAAATGGGCTCTGAAGGGAGCAGCTTCAAATTTAATCCAGAAAAAATGGGCATTTTGGTGTCTCAAGGTGGGAGCACAGCAGAACAACAGGAGTTGCTACAAGTTGTGCATTAAATTGCAAGTAAATTGCCAGAAAACAACCTTAATTGGGTGTTGTGGTTTAGGCATAGTACTCCCCAGCTCAGTGCTCCCACTGAGACACTCCAAACCAGGAGCCTCTCACTCCCTGTCTCCCCTTGTCCCTCCCCACAGCAGTGGACTGGAGAGGAGAACTGGAGGCTCAGAAGGTAAAGGCCATGGGTTGAGATAACAACAATTTACTGGAAACAGAAATGACATAAGAAAACAAACAAGCAACAATATTAAAAATAAAAGTATGTAAAAGAGAGAGGGAGAGAGAGAGGCTGTCCCAACCCAGCCATGCCCTCCAGCCACTTCATGTATTCCACATCCTTCTGCTGCTCTTATTTGACCAGAAGGAACCCATTCACCCCAGAAGACTCCTTTCCCTCTGCTCCATGACATGAGGTAATACAGAATATCCTCCAGGTCCAAGCCTTGCCCCTCCCTTACTGCAAAAATTAACCCTGTCCTGGCTGGAACAAAGAAATAGAGGCAAATTAGGAGCAGAGACAAAGGAGCAAGGAAAACTTCAACAATATGTGTCCAGTGCTGTGAATTCCCTTGGGGTGGAGTCGGCCCTTGGGGAGAGAGCAGCTGAGAAGAGATGGAGGAATCCAGAGGATCATCCTGAAACCCACAGCCTCATGCTGTTCATCACCTAACATTGCCCAGGCAGGCACAGCTTACCCCAAACCCCTTATCCCCAAAACAGTGCTAAGTCCTCTCTGTTCTCAGCCTGTTGTCTCTGCCTGGTTAGGCGTAGAATGGCCTTGGAACAACCCGTGCTCCTAAGGACAAGAGCCCTCTTCAGATTTTTCAGTCTTCAATATTGTTTATTATTTCTTATCTACAAAGTTGTCTCCCAACCTGACAGAGGTCTGAGCAGCAGGGCAGCCATGGGCACACACTGACCTCCCACTGGGCGGTCGTTTATTTTTATACTAAAAACTACGTATAAGATACTTACCTTTACCTTCCAATACCTTTTACCCTTATTAACAAGTGCAGATTTAATGTGAACCAATCCCAAAGTGCCAACATCACCACCAAAGATGGATGACAAGAAGAAGAGGAGAAGGACAAGACACGCCCTAATTCCTCCATCTTGTCTCCTAAAACCCCCCTGTACCAAAATCCCAAAACCTGTGTTTTCACCCTGTGAATAATCAATTCCTTCACCACTTATCCCCAAGTGATCCTCTCATCCTCATACAGGTGTCACATCCAGTGCAGGGTCAAAATCCAACCACCAAGCACTTCTGGCAACATTCCAGGGTTTCCGAGCCCCCCAGGGGTTATCTCGGCAACTCTGGACATCAGGAGTGATGTGCTGAGTTCCCACAAGTCCAGTGTGGGATCTTTGCCTCAGCCTACCTTCCATGTAGGAAAGGAGGAGAATCCAGCAGAATACAGGACAGTGGTGCCAGGTGCACTGCTCCCATCACAACTTCTGCCCAGTTCTGGTGCCACGGGAGGTCCAAGGTGCCAAGTTTTCTGTGATCCTTGCCAAAGTCACCCCTGGACCTGAGCCCTCCCTTTGGAGAGCTCTGTCTCCCCAAAAAGTAGCAAGGTCCTAGCAATGAGAGTGATAAAACACTGGCACAGGTTGCCCAGTGAAGCTTTGGCTGCCCCATCCTTGGAAGTGTTCAAGGCCAGATTGAATGGGGCTTGAAGCAGCCTGGTGGAGTGGAATGTGTCCCTGTGTATGGCAGTAGGGCTGGCACTACAGAGTCCCTTCCAACCCAAACCATTCCATGATTCTGTGATAACAGGCTGTGACTTTGGATGACACTCAAACATGGGTAGATACAAGATGCACCAAGCTATGTGTCAAAAATTGTCATTTTGCCAAAACTTTCCTGTTGTCAGAAATACTATTCTATATAAACTCCTAAATTTCTAAATGTTTTTTAAAAACACCATGGCAAGAAGTGATTACATAGGAAAAGTATTTTACTTGTGGCTTTGATTCTGCACCAGTACCACCTGCCACGTATAATCCTTTGAATTCCTGCTCTTAAAAGGCTAAAAGGGATGAAAATAGGTCTTGAACATCTCGGACAGGTTGCTCAGACCCTGCATAGCAAAGCAGGGCTGGTGCCTTCCCACCTGACCATGCCTGCTCCTTGGATTCTGCTGGTTTGAGCTCTGGACAGGGAATTGCTTAATCCTTATTTTGCTTAATTGTTGCTTATTGAGCTGATTTTGGGATGCCTGGGGTGCAATAGGTGTCACAAAGAACATGGAATTTGTTTTGTCAGCAGCACAGAGTGGTGGTGGCCTGACAAGCTACCAGAATGGCTTCATTCCTACTGTCCACAGATCAGCCTTCACCTTTCCTGTTCCTTCCTCCCAGGTGGCAAAATTCATCGGCTCACCACCCGGCTACGTGGGCCATGAGGAGGGAGGACAGCTCACCAAAAAGCTGAGGCAGTGCCCAAATGCTGTGGTGCTCTTTGATGAGGTGGACAAAGCCCACCCTGATGTGCTCACCATCATGCTGCAGCTGTTTGATGAGGTAAATCCACGTCAGAGGTTAGAATCAACACAAGGGACATGCAGAAGGGGACAGTGAGGGGTGAGAGGGGTGACAGATGGAGGAGTTTGGGTTGGAAGGTACCTTAAAAGCACAAATAGTCCACCCCTCCTGCCATGGGCAGAGACACCTTACACTAAATCAGGTTGCTCTAAGCCACATCCAATTTGGTCTTGAACACTTCCAGGCATGGGGCAGCCACAGCTTCTCTGGGCAACCTGTGCCAGGGCCTTGGCACCCTCACAGGGAAGAATTTCTTCCCAATATCCCACCTAGTCCTGCCCTCTGGCAGTGTGAAGCCATTCCCCCTTGTCCTGTCACTCCAGGCCCTTGTCCAAAGTCACTCTCCAGCTCTCTGGTTGATTTTGAAGGTCCCAGTCTGTCCTCAGAGGCCACCAAACTCCAGAGCAACATGCTGGAAGATTTTGAAGGGGTTTTTTTTGTTGTTGTTTTAAGGATTAATAACACCATTTTTCTTGCATAGATCATCACAGTAGCAGTTCAATGTGAAATCAATTCCTGTACCAGGAACTTGACAGGGCAATAACCCAAATGTTAATCTCAAGCACCCAACAAGGATTTGTGTCATTGTGCTGGATCTCTGCTGTTGGAGATGGATTGAGGAAAGAAACAGCCTGGGGAGATGCTGCTTTTTCCCTTATTTCCCTCTCTTTTTTATATTATTAATCAAGAGTGCTGGTGCTTTGGAGGTTCCTGGATTGGTTTGGGGGGCTGAGGGTTAATGTCACACTTCAGCAGTGGTGGTGCTGGGCAGCCCTGGTTTGCCAGGTGATCAATCCCACAGGGATGAGGAGCTCTGCTACTCAGGTCACTCTGTTACAGCCATAACGTGGTTATTTGTGGGCTCTGCCCAGCCCAAACCTGTGCTGAGCTGAGCCTGGGGCTTGTGTCAGACCTAAAACCATCACAGGGAGGTAGGCAGAGGGTCAAAGGCTGGGGAGTTATATATGGGCAGCCACACAGTCATGGAATCATTGAGGGTGGAAAAGCCCCCTGAGACCATAAAGTCTAAGCCTTCCCTCAGCACTGCCAAACCCACCACCAAACCTAAATGCCACATCCACACGGCTTTTAAATCCCTCTAGGGATGGGGACTCCCACACTGCCCTGGGTAGACTGTGCCAAGGCTGGACAACACTTCCAGGGAAGAAATATTTCCTGATATCCAACCTGTTCCATCCCTGATGCAACTTGAGGCCCTTTGTTCTTGTCTGTCCCTTGTTACCTGGGAGGAGACCAAGACCCCCATCACAGATCTAACTTCCTGTCAGGGAGCTGAGGAGAGCAGGAAGTGCCTCCTTCTCTCCAGGCTGAGCAAGGACATGGACTGCCCAACCCTCCTCCTGGAGGCATCTCCCAGTGTTTCCATCACTTCTGTCCTGGATGGGGCAGGCTGGGACCATGTGCAGGAGAAGTTCCTGCCATTCATGGAGAAACAAGGACTTCTCCAACATCATCCTTGCTTCTTTCCACCTCAATCCTTGGGTATCCCTTCAAAATTAAATTCACTCTGGGGAAAAACAGGAGCCATGTTCTTTTTCCTGGTGTTTTGGCTATGTCCTCCAGCACCTGCTGACAGGGCTGGTGTCATCTTGCTGTTGTTGCAGGGCAGGCTGACAGATGGAAAGGGGAAGACCATTGACTGCAAGGATGCCATCTTCATCATGACCTCCAACGTGGCCAGTGAGGAGATTGCCCAGCACGCGCTGCAGCTCCGGCAGGAGGCCATGGAGATGAGCAAGAAAAGGATTGCAGAAAACTTAGGTACTGGAGCTTCAATCTTCAAACCCCTAAAGAACCTCCCTGCTTCCTAATACAACTTTGGCACCAGCTCAGCCATACCTTGGCAAGGGGCACACCCAGACCCTTCAGTCCCCTCTCCACTGGTCCCAGCTGGTCCTCATGGCTTGGGAGTGCTCCTCTGCCAAAAAGTCAAGAAATCCCAGAAGGGTTTGGGTTGGAGGGGACTTTAAAGACCATCCCATTCCAACCCTCTGCCATGGGCCAGGACACCTTCCACCAGACCAGGTTGCTCCAAGCCCCATCCAACCTGGCCTGAAACACTTCCAGGGAAGTGAGCACAGGATGAGAAAGGCTGAGAGATTGGACAGAGCCTTAAAGATGCAGTCTTCCTCTGATAGATACAATGTCAAATAATGAGGATTTCAGAGCAGGTGGGTTGAAACTGGATGGTCTTTAAGGTCCCTCTCAATCCAAACTCTTATGTGATTCCATGATTCTCTTTATCAAATCACCCTTCTCTTTCTTTTGAGACCTTTCCAAATGCTTCCTGCAAAAGACTGTGGCTGGTTCAGGTGCTCATATGAAAGAGGAAAAGTTTTGTTTCCTCTCAGTCCTTCCCAAAAGGACTGAGCTTAGTGAATTTTACTGCACTGTGGAATGGGAGTCCTGGCCTCACATATCAGGCTGCTGGAGAAAAATTTCCCAAAATGTGAATTAGGTAATAAAAGGGGAATAAGGGCAGTCTCTGAGATTGAAAATGAACAACTTGATGTGCAACATCCAGTGCCTTTGCTGGTAACTCTGAGGATATACAGATGGATGGTGATGCTATCACCGAGGACTGTCCCTTTTAGGCCATGTTTGTCACATGGAGAGAGGAAAAGCCTGTTTCCATCAGGTGCTGCTGTGCCTGTGGAGAACCAGGAAACCATGGACAGTGACTGCATCCCTTCTTTTCTCATCAGTTTTTTAAAAACTTACTTTGGGGTTTTTAGGATCCTTTTATGATCTTAATTGTCTGGATGCCACATCTTTCTCAAGGTATTCAGCAGCCTGTGCCATCTCAGATACACCATATTCCTGCATCAGCTCCACAGGAGCAGGAAAAAGCACTGGATTTTGTCATCAAATTGTTTTCCAGCTTCTTTCTCCCAGTCTCTTCCTTTTACTTTGGAGAAGTGGCTGTCGACACTGGCTTAATTCAGAATCTTTAAACTTCAATCAGGCTGGGTAAAGGACAGAACACATCATCAACTGAACCTTCCAGAATAACATTTGAAAATGCCACAGTTTCCCTGCTCAGTGAGGAGAGCATTGAATTTTAATTTCTGGGACAGTGCAGCTGCATCAGGAGAGGGGCTGGGGAGGGCATTTGGGCACAGCAGCTGCCCTCAGTTGGGTTTCAAGGAGCTCCTGCCCATTTTCTGAGCTCTCAGTGTGGAGAAGCCATGGCAGGAAGTCACTGAAGTGCCTGGCAGGGAGATAAATGGGAAGATAAAGGGAAGGAGCAGATTCTTCAATGGGCTCTGCATCTACCAGTGGCAGGAGCAGATATTACATGTGGGAAGTGGGAATGCTGGTAGCAGTGCTGGCTCCTCTGCCTTTCCAGCTCTCCTCTGCCAAAACACTGGGAGTTATTGGCATCCTTGCCCAAGAGAGAGGGGTTGGAAGTGGATCAGGTGATTCCAGAGCACCTCTTTGGGCATTAGGGGGAACCCCCTCACTCCCTACAGCTGCCTGAACAGAGGATGCAGCCACGTGGGCATCAGTGTGTCCTTCTAGGTAACAAGTGACAGGACAAAAGGAAACTGTCTCAATTTATGCCAGGAGAGGTTTAGGTTGGATATTGGGAAAATTCACTCCCCAGAAGTGTTGTCCAGCCATGGCACAGGCTGCCCTGAGCAGTGATGGAGTTCCCATCCCTGGAGAATTTAAAAGATGTGTGGATGTGGAATTTGGGAACACAGTTTAGTTGTGGTCTTGGCAGTGCTGGGAATGGTTGGACTAAATGGTCTCAGAGGGCTTCTCCAACCTAAACTACCTCTTGAGAATCCCTTCTGCCACTGCTGGTGGGGGACAGCAATCTTCATCAAGGCTGCAAAGCTGGGACAGGGTCCCAGCACCCAGCATGGGCCTGTGTGCCCTCCCTGCCTGCCAGGATCCAATCCAGAGCACAGGAATCTCCTCCCTGTGAGCACCCTGGGGTCAAACAGCACATGGAGGCAAATGGGGGTGGAATGGGTGAAGCTGTGGGAAGAACTGGGGTGATGAAGACAAAGAGAAAGACAGCACTGGGAGGAAGAAGGGTGATGCTGCAGCCAAGCATGCAGAGTGTCTGGGAGGCAGGATTTGAGAGCAGCCAGACCCTGGCTCCATCTGCAGTCAGCAGAGGGAAGTAGACTGCAGCCTGAGCAGTGCTGCAGGCACCCTGAGCAGGAGTTTGGTGCTTGCTGAAGACACCACAGGCTCAGTTCTCACAGCCCCAGAGGGCCAGTGTGCTCTGTGTGACAGGTCATTGGCTGCTCTGGAGCCCAACTGGGCACTTGAGCTTCCCAAAACCCCTGGGAGCAACTCCTGTGGGCACAGAGCAGGGAGCAGAGGCAGAGCCAGGGCTCTTTGGCCATTCAGGGGAGCCACATCAGCACAGGATGTTCCCCTGGAGCACCACAGCACCAGAACTGCTGTCCAAGTGCAGGGACACCGCAGTGCCAAAGAAAACTGCTGGCACATGTGGAGATCCCAGGTCTGTCCTGCAGCACCTCCAGAGCCTTCCTTGCCCTCAGCTCATCCGGACAGAGATGGAGCCACTGTCCCACTGTCCCTATTGACACACCCCTCCACCTCTCTTGCAGAGGATGTCCAGATGACCGACAAGATCACCATTTCCAAGCAGTTCAAGGAGAAGGTTATTCGCCCCATCTTGAAGGTATGGACAGTGTGCTCATGGCTCAGGTTTCAGGTGTCCTGAGCTTTGGTCCCAGACTCCTTCCCTGTGTTTCTCTACCAGCTATGAGAAAGGGATGTAACCCCACTAAAATGTTAGAGAGGTCAGAGCCCAGCAGAAATAAATACCAGCTTCTTTACTCTTGGAGTGGAGCCATGATGTAAAGGGGACACAGGCAGGAAGTGCTGCAGTGATTTGGGGGCTCTCTGTTCTCCCAAGGTCAGGAAAGCCTGACTGCAGTGACATCCCCACGATCTTCAGTCTCTTTAAGATGTTTCTGTTGCTGTCCAGCTCCATGGTGTGGGGGTTGGATGGCTCTTGGGAGCTGTGGGAGGTGGGATGATCCCTGGGGAGCTCCTTCTGCAGTACCACTCTCCCTGCTGTTCCCATCAGGGTCACCATCTCTGTCCCTCCTGACCTCCTCTCTTGTTCTTGCAGGCTCACTTCAGACGGGACGAGTTCTTGGGCAGGATCAATGAAATTGTCTATTTTCTCCCTTTTTGCCACTCAGAGCTCATCCAGCTGGTCAACAAGGAGCTCAATTTTTGGGCAAAAAAGGTAAAAAAACATCAGTGGCTTTAGAGGAGACTTGTCAGAGTAACTCCAGAAGAAATCACTTCTGGAGCACCCGTCTTGGGGTCATCATACAAGCTGTTGAACTTGGGGTGCTGGGGAGAGCTGGGACATCTTGGAGCAGCAGAGATGGTTCCTCTTGGACTGCAGCAGGGATGAGCTCCAGGCTGCCTTCATAGATGTCATTTGTCTAATTGGTCTTTGGACATCTGAGCTCTCTGAGGGCAAAATGGGATTTTGGGGTTCCTTTGTTGTGGAGGAACTGGCCTGGTGGAGCTCAGCCCTTCTCAGCCCCCCAGTGCAGCATCCTCACTGCTCGAGGAGAAGGGTGCCAGCCTTGCTGGGGAACATCCATAATTCTCCTTCCTTTTCCTTCTTCCCCCCTGGCAGGCCAAGGCAAGGCACAACATCACCCTGCAGTGGGACAGGGAGGTCATGGACGTGCTGGCTGATGGCTACAACCTTCACTACGGTGCCCGCTCCATCAAACACGAGGTGAAGGCAAGGGGGAAGCTGGGGTGAAGTTTGTGAAGTCATCTCCAGCCCCACTGCCCAGGGAGAGCCAGAATTGGAAAGGCATCAAAAGAGAGATGGAGTCATGGAGCAAATCCAGAGGATGACATGGAGATGCTCTGAGGGCTGGAGCCCCTCTGGTGTGGAGACAGGCTGGGAGAGCTGGGAGTGTTCATACTGAGCAAGAGAAGGCTCTGGGGAGACTTTAGAGACCCTGCCAGTGCCTTAAAGGGCTCCAAGACAGCTGGAGAGGGACTTTGGACAAGGGTCTGGAGTAATAAATAAGGGGAAAATGGCTTCAGACTGGAAGAGGGCAGGGTTAGATGGGATATTGGGAAGAAATTCTTCCCTGTGAGGGTGGGGAGGCCCTGATACAGATTGCCCAGAGAAGCTGTGGCAGCCTCATCCCTGAAGTGTTCAAGGCAAGGTTGGGCGTGGCTTGGAGCAACCTGGTCTGTGGAAGCTGTTCCTGCCCATGGCAGGGGGGTGTGGAATGTTAATGAACTTTAAAAGGCCTTTTTATCCCAAACCCTTCCATGATTTCATGACTGTGTGGGTCTGACTGTCCTCATCCCTGGGGAGATGTCTGTGGTCTCGTGGAGGAAGGGGCACACCCACACTCCAGAGACAGGGAATCAGTGGGATGAAGAAGAGTTTGCATGATTTTGCACTGCCTGAGGGTGGGCAGGAGCTGGCCATCTCCATGGGAGACTCTCCACAGGGATTCCCTGACGGAATCTGTCTGTCCCTCAGGTGGAACGGCGCGTGGTGAACCAGCTGGCAGCTGCCTACGAGCAGGACCTGCTGCCACGGGGCTGCACCCTCAGGATCATCGTGGAGGACTCGGACAAGCAGCTGCTGAAAACCACAGAGGGATCTTCCCCCAGCACAGAGAAATGCAAGGTGCCGACCCTGCGGCTGGAGATTGTGGAGAAGGACCACAAGGCCCGGAAACTGGAGATCCAGGCGCCGCTGAACCCCAAAAACATCACTTACTTCTTGTGAGTGCTGGCCACTCCCAGTGACAGTAAAACACCCCGGGAGCTGGAGCGAGGGGCCAGAGAGGGCAGAGCCACAGCCCTGCCACGCTGGGCACGGACACAGACACGGATACGAACATGGACATGGATACGGGCAGGAGCTGCCTGGGGTGGGCATGGAGAGCTCCGGGGGTGCAGCTGTGTGTGACAAGGGGCCCTGGTGCCATCCAGGGATGGGGCAGTGGATGGTCCTGGGCTTTCACAGGATGCTGGAGTTTTTTAAGGAAGGGAGAAGCAAACTGCGGACCATGCAGGGGCTGGGATGAATTTGTCATTCCCATGGGAGGGGGCTTGCTGGGTCAGCTGGGCTGGCAAGGTGAGGAATGGGAACTGAGTGAGGATAAAAGCCACCAAGCACTTGCTCTGTATTGTCCCCATTTCTTTGTGGCAATAAACATGCTATGTCCATCCAACCCTTTGTGTCCCCACAAGGAGCAGCTGTTGACATCACCACTCATCCCAGGGCACTCCTGGGTTTTCTGCTCATCACCAGGAGCCAGGAATGTCACCAAGAGTGGGGAATACCACTTGGGAGCTGGGACCCACTGTCACATCTCACCAGCCCAGCCAGGTTGGGTGCAAACCTCTGGCTGAATCTTTTTCGGATGACCTTCTTCCAGGAAATATTTAATATCTCAAGTGGAACTGAGCTGTCCAAGTTGTCCCCTTGTCCCATGGGGGCTCCTTCAGGGAGCTGCTCATGTGGAACAGGAGACATGGTTACTAGTGGGGCTACCCCAGACAGGGTTTCAAAGAGTAGAGCATGAAATACATACGGAAATTGAACCCTCCCAGGATTAATGAGCCCCAAGCCACTGTCCCTGGGATACAGATAGGATCCCCATCCTACTGTTACCCCTACCCTGATGTCCCCTGGAGGGTTGGTTCTGGAGCTGGTTCCTGTCTTCCAGGGATACAAGGAGCATTGGTGGGGGATTCCTTGAACCTCTTTCCTATCCCAGTAGCTTTTTTCATGGCTTAATGCCATGGGCTGGAGCAGGATCCCATCCCTGGAGGGTTTAGAAATGTCACCAGGCTCTGCTGGATCCTCCTAAGGTCAGATCCAGTTCCAGAGGTGCACACGGTGTGCAGTGAGCTCTGCATGTGTGTGCATGGCAGCACAGAGGTGTAACATGTACCTGTGCATGGGTGGGCACCTCTGGGCACAGCTGTTCTCTGGTTGTGCCCTCAGGTGTGCCCTGCCCTGCCCTGCTGTGCTGTGTCACACCCTGTCACACCGTGCTGTGCCATCAATCACACTGTGCCATGTCATGCTGTGCCAGGTCACACTCTGTCATGCTAAGTCACAGCACCCTATTCCAGGCTGTGCCAGTACACACTGTGCCACCCTCCAACATGCCACATCCCACCATGCCAAGCCATGCCAGCCCCATGGATCGTAGCCCCACAGGCAGGAGCCACATGGGCTCTCCACAGCCCTTTGAGGTGCTTTTCTTGGTGCCAGTACAGTAAATGGGCTTCCACTGCCAGGAAGAGTGCCTGGGAACACGGGATCTGGGAGAAGAATCCTCTTTGGCTGTGACAGACCCATTCAGTTCCCCACATCTGAACCTCATGCTGGCACCCAATCCAGGCAGGGCTCAGGGTGGGGGCTCAGGACACCCTGGAGCACCCCAGCTTTGTCCCAGAACAGAGTGGCAGTGGGCAGAGGCCTCCAGCACCGCTGGGGGCAGCTGTGGGGCTGGGGACTCACCAGGACTCCTGACACATCATCTGGGGCACTCCATGGGGCGATGAAGGCTGGAGAGTGTGGGGGGCAGTGATGAGGTGGGTGCTGTCATCCCAACCGAGCTGGGGCTAGAGCTGGGGGAGTTTGGGGTGTGACCAGAGGGGATCTTGTGGAGGGGTCCCATCAGAGGGTCCCATCAGAGCATGGGATCCACCAGAAGGAGTCCACCCACCAGAGGGGTCCCATTCAGGGAGTGCCATTGCAAGGAGACCCCCATCAGACAGGGGTCCCATCAGGACAGTCCCTTTGGAGCCGTTCTATCATAAAGTTTCCCGTTGGTGAGGATCCCATCAGCCCCCCTGACCAGCTCTGGGGGGACCCCGACCCACCAGGCACACGGACATGTTTCCAAGCAGCTCCCAGCTCACGATGGGATGGAGGGATGGGGGTCCCTGTCCCCATTCCCACCACTGTGCTCTGCCCTCCCCGCTCCCGGTGCTGCCCCTTCTGGGAGCAGGAGGCGCCAGCCTTTACCCACCCGCACAGGGCAGCACCGGGGACACTGCCAGCACCCGTGTCCCTGCATCCCCCACAGCCCGCAGGGATCACCCCCATCCCACGGGAGCCGCGGCTCTACCCCCGGCTGCGTCCCATCCCCTCCATGTTCCCCTGCCTCTGCTCTCCCCCTACATCTCCCCCCTCCTCCTCCTCCTCCTCGCCCTCCCGGCTCTGCCCGTCTCTGGGTAGCACCAGCAGCTCCTTGCGTGGCAGATTGCTGCCTAATTAGTTTAGAGGGAAAACTTAATTGAATTAACTTTTCACAGCTCCAGCAGCCCGACAGTGGGGCCTCGCTCCGCGCCAGCCCCACGCCCTGATCGAATTAACTTGTTTAGCAAGCTGCCCGCTCCGGCCGCGCAGCTGGGCAAGGCGGGGGGGCCCCGCCGGCACCCACCGGGGCCGGGGGCTCGGCCGGGGGAGGGCAGACCGAGAGGGACGGCGGGGGAAGCGGGGCTGTTCCCGGTGAACGGAATCCAGCAGGGAGCGGGACCCTTTGTGGCTTGAGATGGGGGCAGAGCACAGGACGGGCATGGAGCGGGGCACGGGCCAGGAGACAGGGCGGGAGATGGGGCAAACGTGGGGCAGGACACAAGATCGGATATGGGGCAAAACACAGGGCAAGAGACAGGGCGGGATGCACGGCAGGAAACGGGGAAGAACACGAATTAGGACAAGAATATCGGGGAGAAGGTGGGACAGGATGCGGGGCTGGATACAGGGCAGGACATGGGGCAGGACAGATTCGGAGCGATCCCACAGGACCCGGCCAGAGTCCGTTCTTCCCCCACCCCCCTGCTCCCCTGGGGGACCCAAAGCCCTTCATTGGGCACAATTAGACTTTTAAATCCTCTTTAGTGAAAGTGTTTGTCTTGAAAATGTCCCAAATCCCGCCAAATCCTCCCGCATCCCCCCTCCCCACCCGCCCCTCCGGTGCCGCTGAAAGGGGCGAGAGCCTTTGCCTCGGTCCCGGCAGGGGGCCGGGGGGATGGGGGCTTTGAAATTCATCCGGCTGAAAACTGGGGAGGGGGATTGCAAAGGCCAGAGCCCCCCGAGGAGAGAGGGGTGGGGCTGAGGGCCCCTCCAAAGCCGCCGGCTCCCCCTGCACCCAGGGATGCTGGAGGGCACCCGGGGACAGGGCGTGGTGCCGTTGTTTGCCCTCCTGCCCTGGGATGCTCAGCCCCACAGGCATGGCATGGCATGGCATGGCATGGCATGGCGACAAGAAGGAGGGAGATGGGGATCAGGATGAAAACGCACACAGGATGGGATCGGGATGGGCACAGGGACAAGACCGAGGACCGGGATGGGATAGGGATGGGATGGGATGGGATGGGATGGGATGGGATGGGATGGGATGGGATGGGATGGGATGGGATGGGATGGGATGGGATGGGATGGGATGGGATGGCGATGGCGCTGGAGACAGGGATGACACAGAAGGATGGGACACGGGGGAAGGTCCAAGCGCCGGTCCCAGGGCAGGCCCGCCGAGCGCTGCTCCAGGGGTGCCCCGGGGCCGCTGCGCCCCCGCCCGCCCCCAGCCCCAGCAGCGGCCGCCGGAGCCGCTCCGAGGCGGGGGGTGCTGCGCCCACGAAGGGTTAAGGGGGGCGGGGGGCTGAGGGGAGGGGGGTGTCGGCTCCGCCCGCTCCCGCCGTCCCCGGGAGATATTGTCATGCAAAAGCCCCCGGCGAGCGCAGCCTTTGTCCGCGCTCCCCCCGCCGGTATATTAACGGGCCGGGGCGGCGGCGGTGGCGGGGGCGGGCGGGGGCCCGGCGGGCAGGAGGCGGCGAGGACGGGCGGGCGGCAGCCGGGGCCGCACCGGGCTCGCCATGGACTACTCCTACCTCAACTCCTACGAGTCCTGCGTGGCCGCCATGGAGGCGAGCTACGAATTCAGCCCCTGCAGCCAGGCGGGCTCCTTCCAGTACAGCCCCATGCGGGGGGGCTTCGGGCCTGCGCCCGCCTGCGCCCCCCTCGCCTCCGCCAGCTGCGCCCTGGGCGCCCTCCGCGACCACCAGCCCTCGCCCTACTCGGCAGGTAAGGGACGGGGACCCGCCGGGAGCCACCGCGGGCAGCCCCGGGACGGGCGTCAGGGAGCGGCCGCGCCGTCGGGGCTGACCGGGATCGGACCGGCGGGGACCGGGGCCACCGGGGCTCGGACCGGGGGCTGCCGGGGATGTCGGGGCTCGGTGCCATGGCTTGCCTGAGCCGTCCGTCTCCTGTACCGTCCGTGTTCGATGCCGTCGGTGCCGGTGCTTGGGGCTCCCGGAGCCGCCGCTGCCCTGCGCTGTCAGAACTCGATGCCGACGGTGCCCGTACCTGCCGGTCCCCGGCAGCGCCGGTGCCCGATCCCACCGATTCCCGCTCCCGTTGTGTCCAGTACCGGCAGCGCTCGGTGCTGTCGGCGCCGATACCATCGGTTCCCGGTGCCGGCAGTGCCCGTTCCCTCCCGTTCCCGGTGCCGCTGGTGCCCGGCACTGTCAGGATTCGTAACCATCGGTACCCGGCACTGCTGGCAACCGATATCATCGGTTCCCGGTGACCCCAGTGCCCAACACCATTAGTGCCCGATGCTGCCGGTCCCGGCAACTGTCTGTTCCCGGTACCGCCGGTGCCCGTTCCTGCGAGTTCCAGGTACTGTCGGTTCTCGGTACCGCCAGTGCGCTCTGCCGCTGGTGCCCGATGCTGCCCGTCCCCGTTGCCGCCGGTGCTCGGCATTTCATGCTCGGTGCCGTCGGTAGCGGCTGCTGTCGGTCCTCGGTGCAGTCAGTTCCCCATGACATCGATTCCCGGTGCTGTGCATTCCCAGCACTGTTGGCGCTCGGTCCCACCGGTTCCCGGTGCTGCCGGTGCTCGAAGCCCGGGCTGGCCCTGCCCGGCTCGGTCCCTCTCGTGCCCCGTCCCGGCTCTCCCCGCTCGCCTCCGCCACTGGGAATGAGCCCTCCCAAGCACCGCCGCGGATCCGCGGGGATCCCCGGGGCTGTGGCTGCCCCAGAGCGGGGCTGGGGAAGGTCCTCGCCCCTGCAAACCCCCTCCCCGCTCCGCATTCGTTGCATCGCGGAGGCGCTGAGTGTGGTTCCGCCGATAACGAAGGAGCTGCTGGTTGGCACCGGCCCCGCACTGCCCTGCCAGCCCTGCTCCCGCCCCGGGACCCCGCGTCCCCCCGAACGAACGAACGGGGCCGGGGCTGCAGCAGGGGGCAGCGATCCAGCCCTGCCCTCGCCCTTCCCGCCCTGCCCGCGGGATCCTGCCCGGCTCATCGTGCCCGGTTCACCGTGCCCGGTCCATGCCCTGAGTCATCCTGCCCGCTCTGCCCCTTCTCGGTTCACCCCAACCCAGTTTGTCCTTCCTGGTTCATCCTTTGCCGACTCCTCTGCCCAGTGCATCCCTCTGCCCGTTTATGTATTCCCCGTCTATTTCTTCCTATGCGATCCTTGCCCAATCCTTCTCTGCCCTTTCCTTCCCTTCCCGGTTCATCCCTACCCAGTTCATCCTTCCCGACTCATTTATCCCCGGCCAGTGTCCCCTGCCCAGTCCATTCCTTCCGGTCCATTCCTTCCCTGTTCATCCTTGCCCGGTTCATCCCTGTCTGATCCAACCCTGCCCCATCCATCCCTGCCCAGTGTCTCCTGCCTGGTGCATCCCTTCTCGCTCCATCCCTTTCCTGGTCCATCCCTGCCTGATGCCCCCTGCCCAGGTGTCCCCCAGTGTCCACCACCGCCCTCCCGGCTCTATTGACTCCCCGTTTCTTCCCCAGTTCCCTACAAATTCTTCTCGGACCCGTCGGGGATCAACGAGAAGCGGAAGCAGCGGCGGATCCGCACGACGTTCACCAGCTCGCAGCTGAAGGAGCTGGAGCGGGTCTTTGCCGAGACTCACTACCCCGACATCTACACCCGCGAGGAGCTGGCGCTCAAGATCGACCTCACCGAGGCGCGGGTGCAGGTCAGCCCCGGGGAGGGGAGGGGGCTGGGAATGGGCGTGGGAGGCTCCAATCCCGCTGGAGCAGGGACCCCGACCGTGGGATGGTGCTGCTCTGCTCCCTGCACTGGCGGGGCGGCAGGCAGGGACTCGGCCTCGGCACTGCCGCAGTCGGGGACACGCTGCTGGACACGCTGCTGTCACCTTGCTCTGCTGGACCTCGGGGGCACAGCCTGAGCTGTGGGCATTGGTGCCACAGCGCCGTCAGTGTCATCAATGATTTAGGGCTGTCCCAAACACCTTGGGGTTGCTGAGAGTCCCGGAAGGACAGAATGGCCCTTGTGGGTGCAGTGTCCCCTGTGTCAGTGCAGATTCCTCCTGGGGGAGTTGGGACAGACACAGAGCCCCCCTGTAGGTGCAGATCCTCCTGTGTGAGTGCAGACACACTCTGCACACCCTGTGCCAGTGCAGACCCGCCTTTGTGGGGTCCTTCTGCGTGGGATCCCCCCCGTGTCAGTGAATATCCCCCTGTGTGGCTTCAGACCCCCTCGGGGAGCACAGAACATCTGTCCCCATAGGGATGTAGGGCCCGTAGGAGTGGGGGTCCTGGTCCCTCCCTCCAGGGGGATGTGGGAAGTGTGGACTCCCCTGCTGGCACCAGGGGAGCCGGGGCTGTGGGCTGTGGGCTCTGGCCGCACCCGGGGCAGGTGTGGGTGCAGTGTGGTGATGTCCCCTCCCCATGTCCCTGCCCTGCCAACACCGGAGCGCACGCCAGCAGTGCCTGGCGCCAGCCTCACAAATCTGCATTATTGTGGATATATGGATCCCTCTGGAGATGTGGAAGACATTTTCCCCGAGGGAATGCAGGGTTGTGAAGCCTACCCCCGAGCATGGGAGGGCTGCCTGCACTCACAGGCTCCTCGGAGCCCCAGGGACCATGGCAAGGGGTGCTCCCACCCCCTCCATCCCCCTCCAGGTGTGGTTCCAGAACCGTCGAGCCAAATTCCGCAAGCAGGAGCGCGCCGCCAACGCCAAGGGTGCCAGCGGCACCGGCAGCAGCGGGAAGAAGTCGGAGCCCCGCTCCTCCTCCGAAGACGACGAATCCAAGGAGTCCAACTGCAGCCCGACCCCCGACAGCACGGCCTCGCTGCCCGCCGCCGCTCTCGGCAGTCCCGGCGGCAGCCTGAGCCCCAGCCCCGGCGCGGGGGCGCCCCTGGGACCCGGCCATGCCCCCCAGCCCCTCAAGGCGCCGCTCTGGGCGGGGGTGGGGGGCGGCAGCGGAGCCCCCAACACGGCCGAGCTGCTGAAGGCCTGGCAGCCCACCGAGGCTGTGCCGGGACCCTTCTCCGGCGTCCTCTCCTCCTTCCATCGGAAACCGAACGGCATCAAGACAAACCTCTTCTGATCGCCGAGCCACCGGATCCGCCTGCCCCCCGAACCCCCTCGGCCCCCGCCCTGCCCCCTGCGCCCACCGCCCCCAGCACGGAGCCACCGCGCCGCTCCAGCGAGCGGGGACAGGGAGCGGGACCAGCCCTGCCCCTCCCGGACCCTGCGTGAGTGGGGGCAGCTCCCGGCGACACCCGTGGGTGCTGCGGGACCGCGGGGGCGCCAGGCGGGGACAGCAGCCCATGCTCAGCCAGAGTGGCCCTGGCAGAGCCTGCGGGTGGGGGCAGATGTGGGGCTCCCACAGCGCTGCGGGTGCTCCAGCAGAGCCCCCTCGATGGTCGGTGCCGCCGGGCTGGGGGCAGGATGCACTTTATGGGGGGTTCTGGGCTCACCGGGGTGGGCAGCGCCCGGCACTCCGCTAGGGAGACGGCCCTTGGTGCGGGGAGGAGCTGATTCCACCCAGATCCCGCCGGCTGGCATGGATAACCCCGGCAGGGAAGCGGTCACCCACCCCACCCCGAGGGCTGTGGGCAGCAAATGCGGGGCTGGGAGGTTCAGCGCTCTCCTGCATCGCTGCAGGCGCTGCCAGGGGGTACAGGGAGCCAGAACTGCCGGGGTGAGGTGCCCCCCTCGGGAGGGTGATGTGGGATGGAGCCCTGGAACAGCCAGTGGGATGGAACCCTGGCTGTGGGATGGAGCCCTGGCACAGCCAGTGGGATGTCTGGGAGCAGCCAGCACCCCTTGTCAGCAGCAGGGTGGGTGCTCCCACTGAAGCTGGCACCCCCCACACCCCCCAAAAGTTCCCGAGTCGGGGGTGGTGCTGGTGGTGCCCAGCCACCCACGACACCCTGCTGCTGTGCTGGTGGGTTTTTTGTGGCATGGTGAGGATGCTGGCAGCCCATCCATGGATCCCTGTCCCCCCTGTATCTCTCCCAGCTCCCCCGAGGTGGGTTCCCCACTTTTCTTGGTTTGTTTTTTTTTTTTAAACCATTCTGTAATTTATTACCCATATTTGCAAATGCCACTAATCCAAATTAAACTTAATTTATTGACAGTGCTGCTGGCCCTCAGTCCCTGTTGCACCCCACCCCCACCAGGGGTTGCAGGGGTGGGGGGGCTGCACAGTCTCCGCCCCTGGACCCTCTGAAACCCACCAGAACCCCCCAGGTGATGCCACGGGCCCCCAGCACCTCAGGGATTATTTTGGGTGCCCCCACTCCAAGACCCCAAGCAGCTGTAGGACGCTGAAGGGGCACCCCATGGGAAGACCCCCCAAGTGGGGTGAGGAGAGGGGTGCCCCACCCAGCCCCCCCGGCCTCTGGGGGCCCTTTGGGGGGTGATGATGAAGAAGCTCTTGGGGGCATTGGGATGGTGACAAGGAGCATGCCAGGCTGTTGGGGGAGTGGTCTGAGGTACCCAAATGGGCAAGAAGGGGACAAGGGACCTGCTCCCCACCTTGCTGGGGCCAGCATAGCCAGCTTGGAGGGGTCACAGATTATGCTGGGACCCAGCTCCTCCCCCTGGGTCCCCACCTTGCCCCGCTCCCCACGCCGAGAGCTCCAGCACAGCCATTGCATGAACATGATAAAAATCACTCCAGGTTTACCAAACACCTCCAAACACAGGAGCTGGGGTTTAGTGGGGGGAGTTCACCCCCCCAGTAACAGAGGGGGGAGGTTGGGGTATGCCAGGGGCACCTGGCCCATCCTTCATCTCAGCCGGAGTGAGGGGTGGGGTGTCTGGGGTAGCATCACCCCCACCCCCCTGAGGACAGGGAGAGCCTGGAGGGAGCATCCCAGAGGGGAAAGCACAGTGGGAGCAGCCCTGCCCTGGGGCTCCCACCCTGGGGACCCTCCTGGAAGGACACTTGGCAAGGCTGGGGGCTGAGCACCCACAAGGAGAGCCGGCTGCCAGCCCCGCTGTCCCCAAGGGTGACACAGACCCCCGTGGGGACAGACCCAGCCAGTGCCAATGGGCAAACGGGCTGGGATGGGGGATCTGCCCCGCAGGCACTGCTGGTGTGGGATGGGCTCTGGGGGAAGGCACTGAGCTGGCTCTGCTCTGACAGGATTCCCAGGCTGGGGATGGACTCCCAGCACGGGGACAGGCACTCCCAGAGCGGGGACAGGGACCCCATGGTGGGGACAGGGACGGAATCCCCAGAATAGGGACAGGGGGAATGGAACCTCTGGGAATGGAACCTCTGGGTGGGATGGACCCTCAGGGTGGGGTGGGACCCCTGGGAATGAGGACAACACCCCTAGGGTGGGGACAGGGACCACCATAGCGGGAATGGGACCCCGAGGAATGGCAACAGGGATACCTGGGGTGAGGACAGGAACCCCCAGGGGTGGGGACAGCACATCCAGAGCAGGGATAGGGATCAGAGTGGGGATAGAACCCCTGGTGTACAGATATGAGGTCCAGTGTGGGGACAGGATGCTCTGGAGCTGGGAGAGGGACCTACAGCAAGGGGAGGGGGCCCCCAGGGATGGTGACTGGCACCCCCTGGGTGGGGATGGGGATCCTCCAGGGTGGGAATGGGACATCCATCTTAGGGACAAGGACCCTGAGGGGGACAGGTGCCCTGGGGTGGGGACAGGGATGCCCAGGAACCTTCACAGTGGGGATGGGACCTTCAGGGTAGGGACAGGATCTTTAGAGGTGGGGATAGGGACCCTGAGCTGGGTCTAGTGTTGTCTGTGGGGGCTGGCTGAGCCATCCCATCCCATCCCATCCCATCCCATCCCATCCCATCCCATCCCATCCCATCCCATCCCATCCCAGGCATCATGAAGGCACTTGGGTCAAGACATGACTTTGCTCAGAGCCTCCTCCTAGCTGTGAGGGCTCATGGGGGGAGCCAGGGTCCCAACCAGGGAGCCAGGTTACCCCCAAACACCTCTTCCCCCACCCCTTCTCCCAATAAATAAAAAAATAACTTAAATGTGAGGACACCCCGTGGGTATCCTCATGTGAAATTATCTGACCAGGACCCACCACCCCCCTGTCCCCCACTCCCCCTTCCTGCCCCATTACCCTGCACCCAGGGTGGGGTGGGCTGTGGAGCTCATGGGGTTCCCACTTGCTGCTGGTGATGGTGGGATGAATGGATGCAGGGTGTGGGGCTGTGGGATGAAGGATCCTCAGCTGCAGGATGCACAGCTGCAGGATCTGGGATGAACATCCATGGGACCCAGGATATGGGGTCACAGGATGCCGGGCTGCAGACACACGGCCACAGGATCTGAGGGATCTGGGATGTGTGGCCGCAGGATCTGGGATGCTCAGCTGCAGGATGCAGGGCCACAGGCTCCAGGACACGTGGCAGCAGGATACAGAATGCACAGCCATGGGATCCAGGATGTCCATCTGTGGGAGGCAGGATGCTGGGCCACAGGACACACTACTGCAAGGTCTGAGACGCAGGGCTGCAGGATCTGGGATGCCGGGCCACGGGAAGCACGGGATGCTGGATGGGCGGTGGCAGCTACTTGCGGAGCTGGAGGCTCTCCAGAAGGACACGCTTGTGGCCGGGCTCCAGCACTCCAGCCTCCTCCAGGTCCTCCTCCGTGATGTCACTGGGAATGAAGCACAAATATGGGGCTCTCTGACCCTGAGGGGCACCCCACCCCACGTGGGGGTGCAAGAGCCCCCACTCAGGCTGCTGCGTGCACACCCAGGCTCCATCCTGTCCCTGACGTGGGGTTTTGTGACCTTCAGGGGCACTGAGGATCCCGAGAGGCAAAGGGCACGGGGGAGCAGTGGGGACCCCCAAGGGCGGCACAGAACTTTTGGGGGCCATGGGGAGTGAGGATTCCCAGGGGAAGTGGAGACCTGCAGAAGGCAGTGGGGAACCCCCAGGGATAGCAGGGACCATCAAGGGCAGCACCCCAAGAGACCTCCCCAGAACCCAGGCATCACTGTGACCTCATGGGGAATACGTGCACTCACTGGGGCTGGCCAGGCTGGGGTGGGAGTGGGTGGGGGTCCCTGCCCACCATTCCGGGGGGCTGCTCACCTGAGGAACTCCAGGTCATCCCAGCCGTTGCGCACCAGCCCCTCCTCGTACCGCTCCAGCCCCAGCGCCCGCAGCCACTCGCCCACGCCGGGCACGGTGCCCACGCCGCGGCCCAGCGCCTGCGCCCCAACAGCCTCAGCACCATTGGGCACCCCAAAGGGAGCCCCAGCCGAGGTGCCGAGGACCCCCACCCACCCTGCATCACCCACCTCCTCAGCCAGATCCTCCTGGATGCTCTCCTGGATGGAGTGGGGAGGGAAGGCAAGGGGGCGGCCATAGTCGGGGTGCAGGCAGCGGGGAGGCAAGGCCCCCTTGGCCAGCAGCGGTGGTGGGGGGACCACCCTCCCCTTCCCACCCCCGTAGTCCACCTCACTCAGTGTCTTGGCCATCTGCAGCACCGAGCAGGAGCGGTCATCCAGCAGCCCTCCCGACAGGCCCCCAGGAGCGGGCAGTGCCCCAGGAGCGGGCAGTGCCCCGGGAACGGGCATCCCCCCAGCTCCCTCCATCCCAAATCCAGCCCTGGCGGCTGGGGGTGGCCGGGGGTGCAGCTTGGGCAGGGGAGCCTCTCCGAAGGCAGCAGGGTGGGATTTGGGGTCCTCACACCCGCTGGATGCCAGCAGCTCCTTGGGGGTGCCCAAGAAGGTGTTTTGGGGGAGCTCCAGCTCCCGGGGCAGTGGCGGCGGGGGAAAATCCGGCGGGGGCAGGTTCAGGGTGCCCAGCTCCTCCTCCTCATCGCTCTCGCCACCGCAGCATGCCGAGGGGCACTGGCAGCGCTCCGGCACTGCCACCTGCACCTTGGCCTTGGGGGGCTTGCCGGGGTCCCCTGGCACCAGCAGCTGGTGGGGGACCCCCTCCAGCACGTAGTATGCTGGGTTGTTGAAGCTGTTCTTCAGGGGACCCCCTGAGAGCTCCGGCACTGCCTCCACCTTGGACCTACGGGGACAGGGTTGAGCGTGGCACCCCCAGAGGAAGCCCCTCCCTAGCCCTGCCCACACCCCCTCACCGGCTCGGGGCGGCCTCGTCCCTGGGGGCGCTGCGGTGCGGGGCGGGGGGACGCGGCGCTGCTGTGGTGCTGCTCTTGTCGGGCTCCTCCGGCAGCTTCGCCAGGAGGGTGGTGGGGGGCTCAGCACCCATGGGCTTCCGCCCCACAGACCTGGCAACAGGAGGAGTTGGGTGGCCCATGGGGCTTGAACGTCCCCATCAGGGTTCAGACCCCCAGGATGGGGCTCAGATCACCCAGGACAAGGTTCAGACCCCATGGGATGGGTCTCAGCAGCCCAGATCAGGGCTGAGATCCCCAGCATGGGGCTCTGCCCTCTAGGATGAGGTTCAGCCACCAAAACACAGCCAGAGCCACATTTGGAGGCTCAGAGCCCCATCCCTCCCCTGTGTGGCACAAAACTGGCATCAGGACTGTCCCCAGTCGCATCCCACACACCAGCCTAGAGGGACACTCCAAGCAATACCTGTGCTCAGGTGAACCTCTCAGGCCTCCCGACCCCCAGGTGCCCCCCACCCTGCCAATCCCTGTCCCTCATACTTGGCATTGTCCTGGGTGGCCCTGGCACCTAGCAGCACCTTCCCTTTGCTGGCTGTCGTCTCATCCTTATCGATGCTGATCCACTCTGCCAGGGAACAGGGGCTCAGTGGCGGAGTCCTCTCCCCAGGGTGCCCCCCTGGGGGAGGGGTGCTCACCATAGAGCCTCTCACGGGTGCCCAGGCGCTCCGTGGGCACCCAGACCTTCATGGAGCCACGGATATTGCCGGTCTCCTCACCACGGTGGGACAGGTAGGTGAGGAACTGCTGGGCTGTGCTGCCAATCATGGACTTCAGGGCAATGACACACTCCCCTGGGGGTGACAGTGGGAGAGGTTGGGGGTCTGCACCCCACGGACCCCTGGTGCTGGCATGGTGCTGGAGTGGACACTCACCATAGGACTCGTAGCCATCAAGGGATTTGACAGTGAGCAAGAGGTGCTGGTCCTGCAGGTACTCAATCTCAGAGAGGATGGGCTTCAGCTGTGGCAGAGGGAAGGGGGTGCTGGCACTGAGCAGGGGTCTCCCTGTCTGCAGCTTCCCCCAGCACCCACCCTGCCAGCTCCCAGCCCCTCCTCACCGTGGGCAGCTGCCGGGATGACCACTGCACCTTGAGGAAGTTGATGTTGTCACTGCTCTGGCTGTCGTTCTCGAAGCTCTTCTTGAACTCTGTGATGGTAGCAGGACATGGCATCAATCCTTTAGCCTTCCAGGATGCCATGAGCTTCCTGGGATCCTTCTCAAGCCCTCTGGGACCCCCCACTGGCATTCCAGTCCTCACCTTCCAGGCAGGTAGAATAGAACTCAATGAAAAACTTGGTGCGACTGGAGGTCTTCACGATGGCTTCTATGCTCTCAAACTCGATGTATGCCTGCTCTGAGGACTTGGAGAGCCCTCCATGGAGAGGCAGGGCATTGGAATCTCCCTGGGGCCTCTCCATTGAGAGGGAGAGGTTGGACCATGGAGGGGCAGGGGACAGCAAGGGATCCCCTAGGGCATAGGCACCTTTTTTGGAAACGAACTGCGATGTCACTCCCACTTCAAAGGAACCGAAGACGGGTGAATGGTCACTGGTGACAATGTCATCTGTGCACCCTGCAGCCAGTGGGAATGGAGAAGAAGTCAGGATGGAGCGGGGGGGACTGTCCCCAGAACAGAGTGCTGGGGTGGTTACAGTGCTCACCATAAGCGTTGCAGTTGACATGAGTCTCGGGGTAGGACTTCCAGAGGATGCGGTCACACCAGGACGGCACGTTGGTACGCACCTGGCAGGGGTGGGGAGCGGGTGGGGGTTCAGATTGGGGTGTCCTCCACTCCCCCAACTCCCCCTACCCAGCACCTACCCCTGTGGGCTTCTGCTTGTGCCAGACATAGGTGTCCCGGGAGCCCCGCTCATAGCGGTAGGTTGGGGGGAAGGTGATCTCCTCCTCACCTGTAGGGACAGCAGTGGGTCAGGACAGTCCCCACAGCAAGGGCTGCAGCACCAGACACCCCTGGAGCCCCCCAGTCCTCACCGAAGCGCAGGAACACCTTGTGCTTCTCCTTCTCCAGATTGAGCTGATCCACCTTCAGCAGCGGCTCCAGCTCCTTGCGGCTGATGTAGTTGAGGATCTCCTGTTGGGACAAAGGCATTGGCACTGGGCTGGGAGGGGGACCCTGACACTCCCAGCTGCCTTCCCAGCCCCAGCCACCCCTTCCCCTGACCTGGATGTCCATGTCTAGGCGGTAATTGAGGTCCCCAAACCAGAAGAGGTGAGTGAAGCGAAGAGAAATGTCAAAGGAGCTCAGCTGCTTATCCCCCAGTGAGAGCAGGCGCAGGATGTCCAGGTAGTTCTGGTTCCTCCTGAAGCAGGGGACACAAGGACAGGGTGTCACAGACATGAGGACAGGGGTGACAGCTGTGTCCTGGCCCAGCCCAGGGCGGGGGTGCTCACCGTGCCGTCTTCTCATTGCCAGAGGTGAGGTGGCAGTTGACAAAGCCAAAGGAGGTGCCATTGAACATGAAGGAGACACCCACAGCGCCCTTGTTCCCTGTGAGGAATTGGGGACATGGGATGGGATCAGGCAACCCCTGATTCTGCCTCGGGGACAGACACCCAGCCGGCCCCAGGTCACGGTGATGGGGCACAGTCCCACCTGGCACAGTCCCCATGCTGAGAGGCCTCCTCATGAAACACCCCCCAGAGTCCCCCTTGTGCAAAGCACACCTATCCAGGGCCTCCACATGCAACACAAACACTCCCAGAACCTTCCCCATGCACTGCACACAGAGCCTTCCTCGTGAAACACCCATGCCCTGGGACCCCTCCCCGTGCTCCAACAAGACCCCTCCACATGCAACACATGCCAGGACCCCTTCTTGTGCAACCCTGGGACCCCTCCCCATGCAATGCCCACACACCAGGGCTCCTCATCATGCAAGGTACACATACTGACACCCCTCCTCATGCCACATATGCAACAACAGGACCCCCCCACCCAGTGCAGACACCCCAGGAGCCCCCCCAGTGCAGTGCACAGCCCGTGTCCCTCTGCGCCCTGCTGTGGCCCTACCCAGGGTGTTGGCGATCCCTGTCTTGACGCTGGAGGTGCTGACGTGGCTGATGCGGTTCTCGTGCTCTGGCTTCACCAGCACCACCACCTTGATGTTCCACAGGGACTGCATGGCCACCTGTGGGTGCCAGCACCCTCAGCCCCCTTCCAGCACGCCCTGGGGCCCCCTGGGGCCACGGGAGCCCCTCTGGTGTGTCCACAGGGAATGCTCATTACTGCTTCACCAAGGGTTGTCCCCCATGGAATCCCACCACCATCAATCAGCATCCACAGCTACCCAGCACCAGGAGACCACCCCAAAATACCTTATGTCAGCAGACCTGGAGCACCCACAGCCACCCAGCACCACGAGAGCACCTCAGAACAGCCGGTGTCACAGAGCCAGAGCACAGCCACCCCCAGGACACTGAGCATCCACACCTCCACCACCCACCAGTGCCTGCACCCCAGAGCCCTCAGGGTCTCCAGGGTCCCCTGGTGCTTACCGGGCGGTACTCAACCTCAGTGAAGTCCTTGAGGACGGAGCGCAGGAAGTCCACCCACTCCTTGTCTCCCAGGGAATTCTCCTGGGTGCCAAAGACGTAGATGTCGTGCGGTATGGCCATCGTCACCTCGTCCAGGGTCTTGCCCAAGCCCTTGGAGGTGATCCATGAAGTGATGTTCTTGGGGGGGGGAACGCTGCCTGCAGGGGGACAGCACAGTTAGGGGGCGACCCCAGGGCCCCGACACCCAGGGCTGCCCCTAGCCTTGCTCACCCATGTTCCAGGTGCCAATGAAGACAGAGATCATGTCAGGCTCGTCCTGGTGAGAGTGCTTGTTCTTCATCAGCTGCAGAAGCTGACAGAAGGCCTCACGTTTCTGCAGAAGGGGGCAGTGAGGTGGGGGTAGAGGGGGTGCCTACAACCCTCTCCCACCCTCCTGTTTTGGCTCAGCCACAGCTGGCACCTTCTGGGCATGGGGATCACCCCAGGGACATCACCCAGCCATCAGGCACCGGTACCCAGCGCCTGTCCCTGAGCCCCACCAGGGCCCAGGGGTTAAATCCTGCCCCACCCCGTCCCTACAAGGGACCCCTTGTACCCCACCCGCCTCCAGCTGAGTGTTACCCACCCGAGCACTGACAAAAACAAAGTCCTTCCGTTGCGTTTTATCCTTTTCCTTCTCAAAAACGATGCCCAGCTTGTTCTGCACCCGCTGTGACTTGATCAGCTGCCGAACTGAGGAAGAGAGGAAAGAGCTGGGAGAGTGCTGGCTGCTAGCTGGGTGCTGAAACCCCCCCAGACCATGCTTTGGGAGACCCCCCAAGATGGGGACACCCCAGCATGAGGAAATCCCCCCGCTTCCAGATCACCACTGAGCCTCACAGGGATGCACCCCAGCACAAAGGGTGCTGGGGCCCTCCCAGACACCTCCCCACTCACTCTTGTCATGGGTGAAGGTGTTCCAGTCCTCCTGGGAGTCCTTCTGCTTCTTCAGCACCACTAGTTTACCCCCCTCCACATCCACGCTCAGCGTGTACTTCTGTGACTTCCCAATCTTGGTCAGATCCCCCAGGGTGATATCCAGCTTCACCTGCCAGGGGACACTGGGATGAGGGAGGACACAGGGGACACCCCAGCACCCTGTCTGGCATCTGACCTCCCCCAGAGACATCTAGGGGTCTGTGCCCTCAGTGTCACACTGGAGGTACTCAGCTGATGCTGAAATCCCCCCAAAACTCCAAAAGGGGGCAGGGCAGGGGGTAGGGCTGGGCTCACCTCGAAGGTTTGCACTGGGATGCTCTTGGCCTTGCGGGAGAGGGGTTGAGGGGGGGCAGCGGGGGTGGCTGAGCTCATCTCCTGCAGGGCCTTCAGTGCCTGCCAGAGCCCCAGCAGGGTCAGCTGAGAGCCCACCAGCCCCACCAACCCATCCAGTCCCACCAACCCATCCAGTCCCACCAATCTTCCAAGCCCCACCAGCCCTCAAAGTCCACAAGGCCCCATCAGCCCCCTCAGCCCTACCAGTGCCAGCTCCACTGTCTCCCCAGTCCCACTGGTGCCTCAATCCCACAAGCCCATCCCCAGTCCCCCAGCTCCACCAGCCCAAGAAGCTCTGCCAGTTGCCCCAGTCCCACCAGTGCCCTCAGCCCCACAGTCTCTCTGGTTCACCCAGACCCCTCAGAGCACCCCCATCAGGCCATCCAGCCCTGCATCTCCAGCCTTACCTTCTTCTCAATGGACGACAGGAAATCTTTCAGCACAGACAGTTTCAGCACCAGGTTCTCCAGCTCCTGCTCTCCACTCTGCCCTGCTGTCTGGAACCCCCAGCAAGACACCCCAGCACTGGGAAGTGAACCCCAGACCCAGCCCAGAGCCTTCCCCCACCCCAAGTGGCAGCGCCCACTGGCAATCTGGGATGGGGTAGGATGGTAGGTGTTTCTCCACAGTTTTTCCCACCACCTATGGATGGTACCATGGTTGGGTCTGTGGGTGCAGTTCATGGTGGGGGGCTGCCACTGCTCTGTCCCCATATTCCCTTTACCTGTTGCAGGATCTTGGAGACCATGGGGGAGCTCTGCTGGTCAAACACCTTGGAGAGGATCTCCAGCCCTGCCAGCACCTTGTCCACCTCACTGGAGAGGCAAGAGGAGCCAGCTCACCGGGTGGCACATACGTCCTTCCGTCTGTTTGTCTGTCCCAGTGCCTGGCACTCACCTGTGCAGCCGTTTGCAGGAGGTGACGAGAGTCTTGTTGAGGTGGGGGAGGCTGTTGGCCCCTCCCTTCACTGCCTCCAGGTCCAGGCTGTAGCTGCCCTTCAGGTACTCGTGAGAGATGCTGCTGAGCCCATTGGTGCTACAGAGAGAGCACCCAAGGGGTGAGAGCCAGCAGGGAGGAGCAGGGGACAGACAGGGAACAGGAGACAGGCAGATCCTCACCTCTCCACTGGCCTCTCTGGCACAGATGGTCCCAGGCCAGTGGGGCTGAGCCCCGCTGAGGTGCCAGAGAAACTGGTGGAGCCGGAGCGTGGTGGCAATGGCGGCTTCTCATCCTCTCCATCTGCAGTGGGGCATGAGGGGGCCAGTTACCCCCACCCCAGGGGTCTCAGGACCCCCTTCACCCACCCATGTCACCCTGCCATACCAGAGTAGTCCCTGTCCTCCACGTTCTCCTTCTCCTTCTCCCTCTCGACAGGGAAGAGCAGGGTGCAGACCAGCCCCTGGTTGGGCTGCAGGTACAGGGCAATCAGCTCGCTGAGCGTCTTGAAGCGCCGCACCTGCACGCCCTGTGACGTCTGCGGGGACATCGGGACACCAACACCATCAGCACCTGCAGCCACCATCACTGCACACCTCCCAGGTGGAGACAACACCAAACTGGGAAACCCCAGCCAGGGATGCCACCATGCAGAGACAGGAATCTCCCCAGGCAGGGATACTGCCATGCAGGGACTCCCAGGAAGGGATACCACCATGCAGGGACCCCCAGGCAGGGATAACACCATGCAATGATCCCCTCGTGTGGAGGTGCCACCACACAGGGATGTTCCCATGAAGGGGCCCCCATGCAGGGACCTCCATGCAGGGACCCCCATGAAGGGATCCTCCCATGCAGAGATGCCACCGTGCAGGAACCCCTCCATGCAGGGACCCCCATGCAGGATGAGGGGCTGACCCCACAGCCCCATGGTGGGGACCAGGGCCCATTGCAATGGGGCCTGCAGGGTTTGTAGGTGGGTACACAGGGTGCAGACAGCAGCCGTCCCTCAGCCTCCTCCCTCCCAGGGGCAGCTTTTCCTGCCAGCCTGGCCAGCACAAAGAGGGTTCTGTTGCTCTAAAAATACCCAGTGCCACAGCCGGCCAAGACAGGCACAGCCAAGCCATCCGGCACAGCCGGGCAGGCGCGTGGCACGGCGCCAGGGCTGAGCCCAGCACAGCCACAGGGACAAGTAAAGCCACAGCACGAGGCCAGCACTGAGCACTGCTGAGCCAGAGAGCCCCAGTGCCCACGAGCCAGGGGTGTCCCATGCCCGCGCTGCCCACCTGCACGGCCAGGAAATCCTCCTCGTCCGGCAGGATGCGGTAGGTGTGCACGTGTTTCTGGAACCTGTGGCAGCAGGGAAGGCATCAGGGGGTGCTGGGGGTGGCTGGTGTCCCCCCACCTGCCTGCACGGCCCCCGCCAGCCCCAAAGGGATGCCCAGTACTCATCCAGTCAGACTCTACTTCACCAGCAGCGACAGCGAGGAGCTCCAATACCACCATTCCCCATGGAATGCAACGAGCTGACAGGGAATCCGTGGAAAAGCCACGGGAAAATGCCTGCAGGGTGGGTGCTGGGAGCCCGAGAGTGACTCCCTTGCGTGCTCCGACCCCACAATTGACAGCACTATGTCCTTGGCAGTGCTGCTGCCCTGCTGCACTGCCTGTCTGTGCCAGAGGCACTGTCCCCAGCCCATGGCACAGGCAGGAGCTGGCAGCCAGGACACCAGGAAACAATTTATTTTCCTGTGGAAGCTGACAGGAACCAAGGACACGATCCCGGGGCAGGGGATGATGGGCAGTGCTAAGAGATGGGGTGAAAACATCAGTGAGTGCAAGGAGCAGGACTGGAAGCTCTCCCCATTTCAGGGACTCCAGGAGACAGGGAGCCTCAGCAGTGCCAGACCTCCCCACTCCAGGGCTGTGCACAGGGACCGGGACTCCTGGCTGGCCTCTGGCCACAGAGGTCACTGTGAGCATTGAGGCTGCTGTCACCACACCGGAGCCACTCAGCTGCTGTGTCCCCTGCCCCAGTGGCAGCTCAGTGCAGGGCTGGAGAACTGGGATAAGGCAGCATCCATCCCCCCCATGCTGTGCTGTGTCCCTGGACAGGGTGCTGTGCCCCCACATCCTATCCCCCTCTGTCAGGTCCCCTGGTGTCACCCTACAGTTCTGGTTACCCTGCCAGCACCCCACAGCACCAGGTTCCCTGGTGCCACCACGTCCCCTGCAGTGCCAGGCACCCCATTTCTCCTGCCTCCTCTGGCGGTACGACCTGCCCCAGCATCGTTGGGGCCCTGCCAGGTGTTCCAATGCCCAGTCAGGGTCATTGTGAGGGTGGGGCCATGGAGAGACTCTCCAAGTGGTAGGGGGGGCTGAATGAGACTCCACTTTGGGGGGGCTCTATGGAAAACCCTACCAGGGTGGGGGAAGGGACCAGGGCTTTCCAGACTCCAATGAGTCTGTGGGAGAATCCCAGCTGGTAGGATGGGGAGCACAAAGAGACACCCCCAAACGAGGGCAGCATAAGGGGTCTCTGTGGGAAGTCCTAATACACAACTGGGGTCTCCACAGCAGGAACACCACTGGAGGTGTGATGTGAGTGCAAGAGGAGCCCCAGCACAGCACCAGTATGTGGAACTCTGGATTGGAGGGGCAAGGAGCAGGACCCTCAGGAGGAACCTCAGCTGTGGGGGACATCAAGGGGTTCTCTGTGGATAACTGGCAGGGGCTGGAGGGACACCCGGCACAGGGGGTGGTGCTGTGGAGAGGGCGTGCAGGGCCCCCTGGCTGCCCAGCCCCGCACCGCTGTCTGTCTGTCGCTGCTATTTTGGTGAGCAGCGACGGGGAGGGGGGGCCAGAGAGCACCGGGCTGGCTACAAAGAGCCTTTATGCGGGAGCTGCGGGACTCCCCTGTCGCTTTGACGCACAGCACCCTGTCTGCACAGCGGGTACCCCACATCCCCGCTGCTCTGTGGCACACAGAAGGGCACCTACCACCCTGCTTCACCAAGAGCAGGGTGTGGCCACCCTGGCAAGGGGGATACCGTGTGCCCACTGGCACCGCCCTGGCACTGGTGTCCCCCATGAACTGGCAGTGAGCCAGGATGGAAGTTCCAAGCCCCCACGCTCCTGTGGGACACCACACCAGGACTGTCCCCACTAGCACTGCTCACCAACCAGCGACGTCAGCACGCCCTGGGGTGCCACTGCTGTATGCTACCACTTCTCAATAGGAAACAGTGAGGCCACAAGTGTGACACCCTGGTGTGCCACGGTGAGACACCCCAGTGTGCCATGGTGAGGCCACAGTGAGATGTCCTGGTGTGCCACATCCAGCCCGGTGAGTCCATGGCACACCAGTGGGAGGGTTAAAGGAAGCCGATGCTGCCGGGATCCCGCTGCAGTTCCCTTTCCTCCTCCTGATTCTGCAGCTATTTTTAGGCCAATGGCTCCACAGCCCTGTCCACCCACTCACAGGCAGTGGGGGTGCCTGGTGAGATCACAGCACCAGGGACTCCCAGTAGCCCTTGCTGGAGTGCAGCCTCCCAAACTGGCATCCCCATGATGGGCTTTGCCATGCCAGTGCCACAGGCCAGCCATGTGGCACCCATGGCCCCCTCACCAAGCAGTGAGAGATACCAGTGACAGACACACCTTAGCCAGGCACCCGTACCACAATGCTGTCTGCAGCCCCCTGTCACTCACACCTCACAATGCCCCCCCTCCAGCCACATGGCACCATTAGGTGCTGGAATTGCAGGCTCTCCCAGTGCTGTGCCCAGTGCTGCCTGCCAGCCCAGCTCTGTGGTGGGGAGCCAGTGCCCAGAGCCACACTGTTACCCCACATGCCTGGGAAATTGCATTTGCCACTGTCCACGGGGCAGGACAACCACACCACCATGGAGGCTGCATGCCTGGCAATGCACGTGGCACCAGCACACAGCAACCCCAGGCCAGGGCAGGCCAGCTCACAGAGCACTCCCAACTCTCCCACAGGCTCTCAGGGCACAGAAAAGCTTTGAGTTCAAGTGCCCTCACCACCACCTCACAACCACATCAAGGTCCAGGTGCTGGCACAGGCAGCCAGCCTCGAGCAGAGCCAGTGGCATGTCCCAGGAGCATCCCAGCACAACGAGGTGCCAGAGGCCCCACGTATGGTGGGGTGCTGGGGTGCACCACTGGGCAAAGGCACTTCAGGACCCCCAGGGCTGTCAGCCCTCACCTGTGACCTGGCACAAGCTGGGAGCCATGGAGTTCCATGGCACTATTCAAGCTGTCCCCCTTTCCCAGGCTGGGGACCCCCAGACATGAGGGCAGGAGCTGGGGGACCCCCAGGGCCATGGGTAGGCTCAGGGACCCCAAAAGTGTGCGGCAGGTGCTAGGCCCCCATCTCATAGACCCCCATGGTAACAGGGGTGGGTGACACAGCCCCCCTGGAGCCAGCCCAATATCCCCCCACTGCCTAGAGACTCCCAGGTCTTCTGGGACACCCAGACCACAGCAGGTGCCATTTCCCTGGTGCCGTGTCCCAGAAGTGCCGGTGTCCCTCTGAAAACCCAGGTCCCCCTGTGTCCGTTCCCCCCCAGCAACCACTGACCAGAACTCTCTCAGCCTCCCTGTGCCCAAATTCCGAGTAACCCGCACAGTATTGGTGACCCCCGTGCTCACTGTATCCCTCTCTGACTGTTGCCCTCTTGGTGTTCCTCCTCCCCACCAATGCTCCCTGCGTGCTCCCCTGGATCCCTTCCAGTGATCCCCCTGCCTGTTCTTCCTTGGCGCCCCCTCCCCCTGCCGGTGCCTCTCCCACTGTTCTTCCCGGTGCTGTGCCAGTGCTTCCTTGGACACCCGCCCTGCGCGGCACAGTGCTCCCCCGGATCCCTGCAGTGACCCCACCGTGACGCCCCAGCGCTCTCCCCGATACCTCTGGCGCTCCCCCAGATCCTCCCCTCTGCTGGCCCAAGAGCCACCCCCGGCTGCCCTCCCGACCCCCTGCTCTCCCCGGACCATCCCCGAGGCCCCTCTGGTGCCGCCCTAAACACTTCCACTCCTACGCCCGACTCAATCCCCGGTACCCCCGCCCCGTTTCTCCCGGGATCCCCCCAAAGCTCTCGCCGGTGCCCCCTCAAGCTTCTCCCTGCAGCTCTGCCACGGTCGCCCCCGGTTCTCCCCCAGACTCCCTGCCCGTGCCTCCGCTGCTCCCCCGGCCCCGCGCCGGTCCCCTGCCGGTGCACCCCCTTCAGGCACCCCCGATGGCCGCTCCCGGGTGTCCCCCACGCCCCGCCGGCACCGCGGGGGTGTCCCCCCGGCAGCCCCCCGCCTGTACCCCACTCACAGCAGGCAGAGCGCGTAGGCCCCCGCCACGCTTTCGCTGTCCCGCACCAGGAAGCTGCCGTCCCGCCCGGCCCGCGCCAGCTGCTCCTCGGCCGCCGCCCGGCTCAGGTCCCGGTGGTACCAGGGGGGCACCGGCACCGGGGCCGCTCCTCCCGCGCCCCCCGCGCCCCCCGCGCCCGCCATGCTCCGCCGCCGGGGCCGCGCCGCGGGGCCGCGCTCTGAGGGGGAGGGGGAGCCGAGGGGCGGGCAGCGGGGCGGGGAAAGGTGGGGGACGGGGACATCTCGGGGACAGGCAGGGGCTCCGGGGGCTGGGGTCGCCGAGGGCCCCAGGGGGGCACCGATGAGGCACCCGGGGGCCCACGGGAGAGATCCGGGGGTCGCCACCGTGAGAGGCGAACGCGGGAGGGGACCCGCGGGGATCCTGGGGCAGCAGCAGGGGGAGCTCGGGGGAGCACTGGTGGGGTCCTGGGGGGCGCACCCGAGAGGCACCGGGGCAGATCAGGGGCCGTGAGCAGGATGTTCAGGGGGGCATCGGGGGGTCTGACCGAGGGGCAGCGGCACCGAGGGGCGGAGAGCAGCGGGTAGCGGCAGCAGCAGTGGGGAGCACCGGGAGGATGAAGAGCACCGGGGCGGGGAGCACCTGGCAGGGGGAAGCACCAGGGGAGCACCCGGGGCATACCGAAAGGAAGAGCCGGGGCACGGTGCTATGAAGGCACCGGCAGTGTGAAGGTACCGGGGAGCTGGGCACTGGGGAAAGTGGGGCCGCGGTGGGGCAGGGCTGGGGCTGGGGGCTGAAGAAGTGGGAGGCGCGACCCGGTTTGGCCACCAAAACCGGGGACTCCATCAGCCAGGGATCAGGACGGTGCTACCCCACAGCTGGGAACGCAGAGCATGTGGGGGGAAAAGGGACAACTGGGGTGGGCTCCGGGCCAGCAGAACTCCCTTGACAACCATGCTCCCACCTCAGGGTCCCCGGGATATCCTCCCCTATTTGCCCATAATTTTTCCAGTCTCATCCTGCGCACCCCAGGGTGTCAGTGACACCTGGGGCCCTGGAGCCATGTCAGGTGCTAGGATACATTCAGCGATCCCATCCTCCTGGGCCCCAGTAGCAGGCAGCTGTGTGCCTGGACAGTGGTTTGGGGGAGGCAGTGCTGGGTAGCCAGGTTGGTTGGTACAAATGAATAGGAATGATGTCTGCTTCATCTCCCCACCAGAAGCAGCATGGGACTAGCAGACATCCCCAGGTCCCTCAAACATCCTATTGACCCCCACAGCCATCACACAACACCCAAGACCAAGCAGGGCAGCAGCATTTATTCATGGGCCACATGCCTTGGGGCGGGGGGACACAGCTTGGGGACATCCCATGAGGACACACAAGGCAGCCTGTGGACCCCCTGACCATCTACTGCCCACTCCTTCCTGCAGCCCCTCCTCCTCAGAGCAGGGCCAGCAGGGTGAGGGGCAGCAGGGACAGCAGGATAGAGGACAGGAAGTTTGGGGGAGCATTGCCATGGGCATAATATTGGGCAACAGCAACGTTGGGGTTCCCCTGAGCGGGGTCAAACCACATCTGGATGCAGCGGCCGCTGCCACGGTGGTGGGACGTGTAGCGGTAGGAGCCAGACCAGACCTGCTCGCAGAGCGCAGCCGCCGTGGGGAACACAAACTTGAACTTCTGGCACATGGCGCCCTTGGGACACTGATTGGTGCCTGGGGGTGGGCAGGGGGTGAAGTGGGTGAGGGCTTTGGGAAATGGGTGTTGCTCCCCTGTGCATGGGGTGCACATGGGTCCCACTGGCATTGCTGGGGAAGAGAGAGCTGACCTCAAGGCGGCACAGGGTCTCACATTGCATTACCCCATGAGGACCCTCACACCCCCTGACCCGCTCACAGCCACCAGGGAGGGTGGGCACAACTTCCCCTGCAGCAAGATGGAGGGTGACTGGAGACCCACAGCAGGGTCGAGGCATGATGGGGGGTGTCCTGCAACCCCCACTCACCTGTAGTCCAGTTCCAGCCCTTGTGCCAGTTGACCTTGCAGGTGACAGCATCCTGGCAATCCTCCCACCACTGCTCACAGTCCTCCTGGCACAGTGGCACATCCCGGATCCGCTCCTTCCGCCAGCTGGTGTCTGCCTGCAGGGCCCCCAGTTTCCCCCAGTTTCCCCCAGCTCACCCCAAGGATTCTGGTGGGTGGATGAGGGCAGGATCTGCACCTACCTGGTCGATCCATGGCCCCAGGTTAGGGGAACACTCATAGAGACACGTGTCCTGGATGAAGTGGCGCTTGCACTTCTCTGGCATGGCCCCACAGTGGTCCCAGTTGAAGTTGTACAGGTAGGACTGGTCCTGGTGAGCTTCCAGACTGGTGTTGGCAGTGCAGCAGGCATTGTCCTTCCAGAGGACACACTGCACCGGGGCAGCCGGGGCTCAGCTGGGACCCATCAGGAGCCACCAGGGCTCAGCTGGGACCTACTGCAGGTCCAGGGAAAGCACCAGTGCCCGTGGGTGGGTGACACCGGGTGCTGGAATTCATGTTGGGGCACAGAGCCCCCCAGCCTCCATCCTGGTGATCCCACAGCAAGTGACACCAGTGGGTGCTGGTGCAGTGGTTAAGGACCGTACCTGTCCGTAGAGCTGCCCCTCAGGGCCAGGCTCTGTTTTGTGGTGCTTGGCATCCATGCAGACATTCAGCAGCGAGTCCCGTGTCACCGTCACTGCTGCAGTGGCAGCTGGCCAGGCCACCAGCAGAGCCAACACCGCTGCCATTGCTCTGCCAGGGCAGGAGCAGGTCAGGATAGCAGCATGGAGAGACGTGGTGACAGCAGGGACAAAGTCCCCCCGCCGTGCACGTGGAAGCGCAGCAGCACATGGTCACTGCCCACGACCACCAACAGTGGGGTCTGGGATCTTACCTGGGGGTGCCAGGGCTCTTACCTGGGGGGCAGCTGGGCTCCAGGTGCCGTGGGACGAGCACAGCTCATCTCAAAGGTCGTGGTGCAGAACAACCCGTGGCCACTGATCACGGGACGCGGGAATGCAGCGGATTGGGCAGCACTGAGGGCATGGAGAAGACAGTACACCCCGCCCTGGCTCCCCACTGTGTCCTGGACTGACACTCGTGCCCATCCTGGCCCCTCATCAGCCCCACATGCAGCTGGGATTCATCCTCCTGGCGCCGGGCTGGGGCCAGCACCAGCCAAAATCCACTTATGGCTGTTTTTCCTTCCCTCCTATGGGAGGTGGCCTGATTCCCTGACACCAGCACAAGGGGAGGACCTGGCCCCCCAGCACCACAGGACCCCTGTGAGTGACTGGTGGGGAACAGCACAGTGGGTAAGAGATGTTGCTGAGAGGGACAGGTACCTTGGCAGGGTCACATTTGGCCACAGGGTAGAGGCAAGTACCCCTCATTGAGTTCCAGGTACTCAGGGGATCACAGATCCCATGGAGGGGGAGCAGATACCTGGCGGGAGAGCATTCACTGTGGCTCGGGAGGGACAGAAACGCTGCAGAGTGAGACATGCCGGCTGGGGGAGGACTAGGAGGGAAGACATCTGTAAGGGACAGATACTTCCAAGGTCACACGTGATGGGGGGGCAGACATGCCCCGGGGATCACAGATGCCCTGAGGAGGGGGGAAGATACCCCCCTCAGAGATGACAGATACCGCCCTCACAGGTGACAGATACTCCCAGCCATGGATGACAGCTGCCCCCACAGGAGCAGATACCCCACCAGCATCACAGATACCTCCTCAGTGTGGTCACTGGTCCCTGTGGGGCTGACATACCCACCATTGGTCACAAATACCCCACGGGGGGCACAGATACTCCGTGGGGATCACAAATACCCCCTGACGGAGGTCACAGATAACTCGGGGCTGCTCACCTATGCCCGGGCCAGCAGAGCAGCCCCACACTCACAGGGGCCCAGACCACCGCCTGTCAATCAAGCCGTACCCCGCCCCCAGACGGCGTTCTAGACCACGCCCTCTCCCTAGCCCCCTTTTGTGCCTGCACGCCCTCTGCGCATGCTCCGTGCGCTGTAACTGGTTCCGGGTCGGCCTCCGCTTCCGGCAGGGCGGCTGGCGCCGGCCTGGCGCTGTTCCCGGTGCCCCGCCATGTCCACGCTGTTCCCCTCACTCCTGCCCCGCCTCACCGAGTCCCTCTGGTTCAACCTCGACCGGCCGTGCGTTGACGAGACCGAGCTGCAGCAGCAGGAGCAGCAGCACCAGGCCTGGGTGGGCACCGGGGCGGGGGGAGCCGTGAGGCGGCGGGGCCGGGTGTCAGAACCGGGAACGGGTTCGGGGCCGGGGAAGCGGGCCCTGCTCCTGCAGCGGGCACGGCCGCGGTGCTCGCTGCAGCCCGGGTGTCCCGGGACACGGGGCTGCTCCGCTGCGTAGCTCCCCACGGGTGTTCACCGGCTGTGCCCGTGTTTCAGCATCCTGTGCCGGTGCTGCCGGCTCGGGCACCGCTGCTCTCGTGTCCGTCACCCGTGTGTCACACCGGCTCCGTGCGGGCTCTTACCGGGGCTCCCCGGTTACCGTGTGGGAGTTAATGAATAAGGTGCTGCTGAACCGAGGCTCCTGCACTAGCTCCCAAATAATTAGTTAACTAATTTCCCGAGGGAGGCGAGGAGCGATTTCTGATCCTGGTAACTGACAAGTGTTTGTGCTGTGAGCGTGGTTCGGTGCTGCAGTGCCTCTGAGTATGGGGGGAAGAACATCTGTTTGATTAAAGTTTAAAAAAAATATCAGTAATTAAGCTTTTATGATTAAATAATAAAGTTTAAATCAATTAAAACCCCAGCACGTAGAAGAGGTTCCAAGTCCCTCTGGGTGGGAGGTGCTGACGTATTTTAATTGAGCTTTAATTATCTGCTGTGGTTGTGTTTGTCTGGCTGATCAGATGTCCCAGATTTGGTTATTTTTTGATAAAGAAGTACATAAGCTTTGTATTTGGGCTTCTGATGCCACACATGGGGACACCTCGACCCCTCTCAGCACCAGAGTGTCACTGGGATCCCCCTGCTTGGTGCCAGGGTGTTGAGGCAGGGTGTTACAGCTGCTCTTCCCTGCTTGGCTGGGGGATGCCAGGGAGGCAGCAGGACTCTGGGCATGGTCAGTCAGTCACACAAGCCAGCAGCTGAGCCAGGAGGGCCTGTTTGCTGGGCTGTCATGGAGCTGTTGGAGTGCTCACCCTCCTCTCTCCCTTCCCCAGCTCCAGAGCATTGCTGAGAAGGACAACAACTTGGTGCCCATAGGAAAGCCAGCGTCCGAGGTGGGTGTGTGCACAGGGAAGGGGGGTGTCACCGGGCTTGAGGGGCAGACAGGATTGCTGGAGCTGTTGTGTCCACAGCACTATGATGAGGAGGAGGAGGAGGATGATGAAGATGATGAAGACAGCGAAGAGGACTCAGAAGATGATGAGGACATGCAGGATATGGATGAGATGAATGATTATAATGAGTCTCCTGATGATGGGGAGATCAATGAGGTAAATAGTGTGAGACCCCAAAGCAGGGGATGTGAAGTGTGTGGGACCCTGAGCATGAGCTCCAAGGGCCTTGTCTCCTTCACATCCTCTATTTTTTCTAATTAAGTTCTTGCTCTGGGGGAGATCTCAAACCTCTTTCTTTCCCAGGTGGACATGGAGGGGACAGAGCAGGATCAGGACCAGTGGATGATCTGATTCTGCCACAACCACACCAGATCAGAGGCTGGGGGAGAGCCTTTGCCCCACAGGTCTGGGGAACAGTTCAGTGAAGCTTCTCCTGCCACGGCTGCTGTGTGGGGCAGGAGATTCGGAGCAAAGCCCTCCAGGGGAGCCAGAGGGGACACTGCCACCTGGCATATTGGAACTGACACATCTTTTCTAATAAACTCAGTTTTCAAGAAAACAACCCCAAATCTGGTGTCTGAGGCCACCAAGGCAGGCAGAGGGTAGGGCTGCTCCCCACCACGCACTGGTGTTCCTGGCACAGCTCCCTGTGCTGTGCAGACAGGAGCTCTGTGGGGAATGAGCCCCTCCCTCATTACCCACCGCCCCCAGCACAGACCACAGCAGCCAGCACGTTTCCTGCAGAGCTCTTGTTGAAGCCCAGGCTAGGTTGGGGACCTGGCACTGCCACGGTGACCGTGGCACCACGGGGCAGGAGGTGCCTGCTCAGTGGGTGCCGGTGTAGCGGAGCTCGGCGATCCCGTCGGGAATGGCGCGGAAGTACTCCAGGCTGGCACGGTGCACCTTGCAGTGGTATTTGCCGCAGGTCTTGGCGTACTGCAGGAAATGGGGTGCCCCAGGGAAGAGGACGTTATCCGCCAGGATGGTGGCCCCCTCAGCCAACAGCTGGTGGCTCTCCAGCAGCCGCAGATCCCGCAGGTAGCTGCGCTTCCAGTGATCCATGAAGACGAAATTGGCGTTCACCAGGCCGTGCTTCTCGCGCAGGTGGGGTATCACCTCCTCCGAGGGGCCCACGATCAGCTCCACCTGTGCTGCACCCCCTCGGTCACTGGGGTGGGGGGCACGGTGCCCACCCACCCCCCTGCTTCACAGGGTGGTGAGAGATCCACGTGGAGCAGGATCAGGGTGCCCACCCACACCCCTGCTTCACATGGAGCAGGATCTTTCTCTTCCCACATTCACTACCCAGCAGGTGCCTCAGTCCCTGCAGCAAAGGATCCCACCCCATCTCCTCCCCGGTTTCCCATGCAAAGCTAGGCTTTGTCCCAGTGCCAGTGCTCACCGTCTCCTCGCTGAAGCCGGCCAGCCGGATCACCTTCTCGGCCACGGCAGCGTGTCGGGGGTCGCCCTCGATGGTGTAGAGGCGGGCGCCTGGGGGCAGCCCCTGTGCCAGCAGCACGGTGCCATAGCCACAGTATGTGCCCAGCTCCAGCACCCGCAGCGGGGCCCGCTCCAGCAGCACCCGCTCCACGATCCGCCCTGGCATGGCATGTGCCTCTCACCACCAATCCGTGCCACCCAGCCCTGGGCAGGGCAAGGGTGCCAAGCAGTTCCCAGGGCCCAGAGGCATGGAGGAGAGCCATGCCAAAAATGCCACAGCCAGGTCAGTGATGCCACAGCCATACCAACAGTGCCATGGCTCACTGATGCCACAGTCATGCCAACAATACTATGGCTATATCAACAATGCCACTGCATGCTAATAGTGCTGTGATCACACCAACACTATCACAGCCATGCCAGTGGTGCTGTGGCCATGCTGGCAATGCCATGGCCATGTCAGTGGTGCCATGGCCATGCCCAGCGCCATGCCCTGTGTGGTGAGGACAAGCAGGGGTGGCACTCACCTTTGTCGGGCCCCACACAGCTGAGGTGCTCACAGTGGTAGCACCACTGATCAAAGGTCTGGAGGATGTGGTGGGGGTCCCCAGGGATGGCGTGAGCCAGCACGTACTGGAAGGCGCGCTGCTCCCGCGAGGTGCCGGTGAGCCGGTCCCGCAGCCAGACCACCAGCACTGCCCGGTACAGCAGCACCAGGTAGTGCCGGTACCGGATCAGCAGGGTCACAATGAAAGGGAGGAAAGCCAGGGCAATTGCTGGAGACACCATCACAAACCAGCGAGGCTGTGTTTTTTGTTAGTTGACTTTGTTCGTTTCGTACTTTTCTTGGGAGTTCTGCCAAATGGGAAGTTTTGCACCCTTTGTGTCCACTATCAGTAGCATAACCTTGGGCCCAGGCTTTGAAAATCTCCCCTGTGCAGAGATCACTAAAGCATTGTGAGCCCTTAAGCCATAACAAGGCAAATCTATCCTGTCATGGGATGCTGTGATAGGGTATCCTTCCAGGGAACCTCACAGCTCCCACTCATGCCAGGAATCGGCTGTGCTGTGCTGTGCACCCCCTGGAAGTGCCCCTTTCCCTGGGCTCCAGTGCTGCTGGGCCTGTAGGGCTGGGGCACCCCAGGATGCTGTGGAGATCCTTGTGCCAGGGCTGGGGAGTGCTGGGGACCCACCTGCCAGGGTCCAGATATTGGGGTTTGCTGGGCTGGCATCCCAGGGGATTGTGCTGCTGTGAGGGGCCCTGTTCAGCACAACCTTTTGCACCCCCTTGATCCAGCTTTGCTGCTCCCATCCCCCATATTCTGTACCTCGCCCCCTGCTCCCCACACCCTGCTCCCCACACCCTGAGCTGTTCGGGGTGCCCAGCCACAGCAACAGGGTAGGGCAATGGGGGTGGCACCTACCTGTCCCCTCACTCCAGGCAGGCAGAGGCAGGCAGTCCTGTGTGGAGCCCTGCTGCCACTCAATTATTGATGGTGTCACCACAGCTGCAGCTGCTATCAGAGCTCCGGTTACCAGCTCAGTGGGGCTGGCAACTGAGACGGGGCCAGGCTGGGGCGGGGAGGTGGTCCTGGGCTGCACAAGGGGGGCTGGGGCTGGGGTACTGATACTGGAGCTGGGGTGCTGATACTGGGGCCTGGGGTACCAGTATCATGGCTGGAGTCCCAATACTGGTGTACTAGGAGCTGTGGTCCTGATACTGGAGCTGGAGTCCTGTCACTGTGCACTGGGAATACTGGGTACTGGAAACACTGGGGAACGGGAGCACGGGGTGTCAGAAGCACTGGGAGGACTGGGAGCCCTAATCAGTGGACTCTGGGGACACTGTGGGCCCCGGGAGCATGGGGGCATTGGCAGCACTGGGGGTCTGGAGGGTTGGGGCACTGGGATCTGTTGTGGTTTAGGAATGGTACTCCCCTGTTCAGTGCCTCCACTGAGACCCTCCAAACCATGCCCATTCTCTCGCTCCCCTGCTTTCCTTTCCCCCTTCCCACAGGGGCGGGATGGAGAGGAGGCACAAAAGGTAAAGATCTCAGGTTGAGATAAGAATAATTTACTGGCTATAATAAAGTGAACAGTAACAGCAACAATATTAATGACAAGGGATAAAAGAAAATATTCACATGGGAGACCCCCTTCCAACCAACAGACAATACCAGAAGCTCCCTCTGCCAATTTACTCGACAGTGAGCTGGTGTATGACAATGGCTCTGTACAAACTTGTGCCACGAGGACTGTGTACACCAGACATATGGGCCTAAAGGGGACTTTGTTATTTGAATCCCTGTAGTAGGCTCAACCTCCAGCACCCCTAATTCTCTCCAAGACACTGGGTACCTTGCTCCATGGTGTTCCACACATCGCAATGCACTACTTGATCATCCCTGGGACTGTGCCTTTCCCTCACACTTGGCAGGAGTTGCCTTCAGAGCCTGAGAGTTTTTGTGCTCTTCCCAATGCCTTTGTCAGTGTTCACATCCCAGGACAAGGATCCCAGCTGCTTGGCTTCACTACCATCCCCTTCCATATGGGCCAGGATACCCCAGCACTGGAGTAGCCAGGTCACCAGGGGCTCACCCAACTGGTGGCTGGGCCTTCTCACACATCTTACAGCTCACCTGGGGACATGGGCCAGGTGATTTTCTCTGGCCCTGCCTCCTGCCCCTGTTCTGAGGGCCCTGCTCTGCCCTCCCTCACTAACTGAGCTGGTTTTCCCTTGGATTCCTTGTTCCCTGCAGGGGTGGCTGCTCCCAGCATGGGCTGTTCCCTGGCTCAGCTGCAGCTGCTGTGGCCGTGGTGCTGTTGCTGTTTCCTCCTCCTCCTCCTCCCCTGAGGGTGCTCTCCACTGACCACTGGTGTGCAGTGAAAAGTAGCCAGGGCCCAGCACACTGCAGTAAGCTGCTCATCTCTGCAACTCACACAGCATCTCCTTGCAAACATTCTGGCACTTTAGCAGAGGCTGCAGTTGTTCAGGGGTGAACTCCCAAACCACCAGAGCAGAGAATGTCTCAAAAAATTGGCCAATTTTCTGGCATGTTCCATGCCACTCATGATTATTCCCCCTCAGGACAGGTCCCTGAATGGCCTTCTTGGAAATCTCTGTTCTGCCCCCAAAGGTGACTCTGAACACAGTGAGGACTGCACTGAGACCAACAGGAACAGGTTTTCTTACCATCCAAAGGGAATTAAAAATGCTCAAAAGCTGTTGTAGCAGGCCCAAAAGAGGAAAGGGGGGAGGGAATGGAGAAAATCATCCTTCCCTGTTCCCCCCTGAGACGAGGTATGGTTATTAATGGGCTTCAAAGGGCAGGAGAGCAGCACTGGATACACATCCCAGAGTGCCCTCATTGCCCTTGGTGTTGCTGTGTCATAAACTCACCTCCCACAGTACAGCAACAAAGAAATGCTGATCCCTGTCCCTGCTCTGTAAAAGGTCACCCCGAGGAGCACACACAGGAACAGAGCCAGGGTCAGGTACCAACCCACATGGACAGACCAAGCACCACTGTCACCAGTGGCCCTGGACTATTACAGCAAATGCTGAGATCAAATTTGTTTCCAACCTACTCTGTTGTTACCTCAACCCTTGGTGCCCCATGCTGGGTGACAAACAAGGACAGTCGTGGTTCAGTAACCAAGCCCAACCCATCTGCTTGCCCACTCCCCCATCAGAAAGATCAGGGAGAGAATTGGAACGGTAAAAACTGGAAATCTTGTGGGTTGAGGTTAATACAGATTAATAGGGAAAGCAAAGACCACTCACACACAAGCAAAGCAAAACAAGAAATTAAGTCACCTATGAAAAATGCCAATCACTTGTTTTTAAAATTTTAAAAGTTTAATAGTAATAAAATGGTTATAAACATAGTAATACAATTAGGGTAAAAATAATTTGACAAATTGAATGAGGACAATATGAGACAATAGAGACAAAGAGTTATGGACGTCCGGGTACCTTTTTCTGGGCAGCACAAGCCTGAAAAGGGACCCCCATTAACAAAGGATTAACCCTTAAAAACAACAGCCTGTTGCATATTCATACACTTCATACATGATGCATAAATTCCATTCAAACACAGGATTCTGTCTAGTCATTGTCAATTTCTCCCTCTTAATCCTAACAGCGGCTTCGAGGTGGGAAAAAATTAGTTTCTTCTGATAAGAGGGCAATAAATTCTTTTTCTCTGAAAGATTTAGGTGTCCTGTGGCTGCCATCTCAGTGCGAGTCCTTTCTTAAAAAAAAAAAGTATCCTACGTAGCATAGTTTCTATTTTAACATTTTTTACAACCTAAAACTACATTTAACACGCTACTTAAGAGATTTAATACAGCATTACTTTCTAACACAACATATATAATATTCATTTTAATATTTGCGAAAAACCAATCATAAAACACATGCATTTTTCACATCTGCATGGGCAAGCAGGTGTTCAGCTATTCCAGGAGAGCAGGGCCCCATCACACGTTAGTTATCGGGACAACACACACCATCACTCCCGGCATCCCCCTCTCCGTCATTGTTGCCCCACTGTATATTCTGAGCACCGGAACACCGGGGAACCCGGGGGCACCGGGAATGCCGGGATCCCTGCGGGCAGGCCGCCCGAGCGCGGGAGCGCGCCCGGGGGGGCGGCGCCCTGGCAGCAGCCACGTGACCCCGCCCGCAGGGCCGCGTGACGCAGCCCACGTGCGAGCAGCGCTCCTGCCCACGTGACGGTCCCGCGCGCGCCCCCGGCGGCGGGCGCGGCCGTGTGTCTGTCTGTGCGTGTGTGTGTCCGTGTGTCCGGGTGTTCCCCGCCGCTCACGTGACCGGCGTGACTCGGCGCTCACGTGACCGCGCGGCGGCGGGGCCGTGCCGGAGCCGGGGCCGCGCTCGCCATGGGCTGCTGCTACAGCAGCGAGGCCGAGGCCTCCGACCAGGTGGGCCTGGCGCCGGGGGAGCACGAGGCCCGCGGCGGGGGTGGCGCCGGGAGGGACGCTCGGCCCCGCTCCCGGGGCTTCCCGGCGGGGGGGGGGCAGGCGGCGTGCGTCCGTGGCGGGGCCCGGCCCTTGCCCGCTCCCGGGCAGTGTCTGAGCGCCGCTCCCGCCTGTCGCCGCCTTCGTGTCGCTCGTTCCGCGCGTGTCTCCCCGGTGCCGCGTGGGGCTGGAGGCGGCGGCTCGGGGGTCGCGCCAGCCCCTCCCGCCGTCCCGCTGTAGGTGTAAGCCCAAGGCCTCACACGGCACCGGCGGGAGCAGCGCCAGGCTTTCCTTCTTGGGACAGCGGGACTGCCACGCAACTCGGGGCCGGGACAGAACTGGGGCTGTCACCTGTCCCGCGAAACTTAATCCGAGTGCGGCGGGAGCTGGGTTGTGACAGCCCGTCCCAGGGGGAGCCGAGCCCGCTTCCACTTGTGTGGCGAGAAAGGAAGGACAAGGGTCTGGGCTGGAGTATGGCAGCAGCATTTCCCAGCAGGAGGAAGGGGAGAGCAAGCTTCTGGCCGGGGAAGGGCTGGAGATGCCACTGACAGCATGTGTGGAGAGCTGGTTGCACTCCCAGTTCACCATGGGTCACAGGCTGAGCATCCTTTCAGGGCAAGACAGACATGGGCTTGAGCATATCCAGAGAAGGAAATGGAGCTGGAGCACAAGGAGTGGCTGAGGGAGCCGAGGGGGCTCAGGCTGCTAGGAGGCTCAGGGATTGCCTTCTCACTCTCCACAACTCCCTGACAGGAGGGTGGAGCCAGGTGGAAGTCTGTCTCTGCTCCCCGGGAACAAGCAACAGGACAGGAGGACAGGGCCTCTGGTTGTGCTATAGAAGGTTTAGGTTAGATATTCGGGAAAATTTCCCTGAAAATGTTGTATAGCTGTGACACAGGCTGCCCAGAACAGTGTTGGAGTCCCCAACCCTGGTGGGATTTAAAAGCAATGTAGACTTGGCACTTGGGACATGGTTTGATGGTGGGCTCAGCAGTGCTGGGAGAACAGTTGGGCTCAGAGGGCTTTTCCAGTTTTGCTGATTCTGTGATCTTGTTCTCATGGGTGTTTGTGCCCATGATCTCCCTGCTGGGCTCTGCTCAGCACCCCTGCAGCACCATTCAGCCAAGCCAGAGGATCGAGGGCTGGGTTGCAGCTCTGCACCTCCTGGAGTGAGTGGAGGAACACACCCTGTGGCTCTGGGAAGCCCCCACCCCCGTGCCTGGGCTTTGGCAGGTGGGGTTCACCTGGCTCAGGTGAGCCCCCTGCTATGCCAGGGTGGGCTCTCTGTGGTGCCCAGGCAGGGGTGGGGCACAGTGGGTCCACATTAGCTGTGGGGTTTAATGCAGGTTGATGCTGGCTGCAGACTCCTGCCTGCAGGATTGGCCACTCCAAATGTGCTGCCTGATTTCAGCAATACTTGCTGCCTTTGTGGCTGGAGGGGCTTCATCTGGGAAGAAGCAAAATAATTGGGTAAAGAGGTGCCTGGCAGAGCTGAGGCTGTTTTGGGTTACACTGGTATGCACAGGGAGCCCTCCTGGCTGGTGAGGGAAAGGTGAGACTTGCCTCATCCCGTGGAGTTAATGCTGCTGGTGTGGGGAAGCCAGGGCTGATTTTCCTCTTGCCTTTCCCTCAGGAGGAAGAGACAAAGCGGCTGCTGGAGCCGGCAGCCAGCCCGCCCAACAAGGTGCTGAACGGGGCAGAGCAGAGCTACCACAACCTGCCGTCAGCACGCACCGATGAGCAGGCCATGCTGTCCTCCATCCTCGCCAAAACAGCCATGTAAGCCTCAGGCCGTGCCCTGGGGCAGGCAGCACCCTCAGGCCATGCCCTGGGGCAGGCAGCATATGTTGGGGACAGTGGTGACCCTGGCTGGGGCTGCCTGGCTGTGGGCCCTGGTGGTCAGCCATAAGTGCTGAGGGGAAGGGAGGAGCTGTGGCAGAGCCCCCCATGTCCCTCTGCCCTCAGACAGCCCCTCCCTCAGCTTTGAGCCCCATGGGCACACAGAGAGAAGACCTGAGGTGTGAGGTAACCCTTCGGGTGCTGGGCTGGAAGTAGGGGCAGGGTTTGCGTGAGAAAGTGAGTCCAGGGGGATGTGGAGAGGGTGGCTGGAGGGGCAGCAGCACTGCATCCCCTTCGGAGGAGGCTTTTCCTCAAATGCACGGGGCAGTGTGGGGAGAGGGCTGTGTCCAGCCTGGCTGGGAGGGCTTTGGGATGCTCATAGGCCCCTCTGCTCCCCTGCCTGACATGGCAGAGCTAGTGGCCACTGTGTGTGTCCAGCATGCAGGGCAGGGCCACAGCAGTTCTGAGCACTGCTCTGCTCTGGGGTGCACACAATGGGGCTCAGCAGGGCCCTGGGTAAGGGCCCAGGTCCTCTCTGAGCCCAGGGCCTGGTACAGGGGCTCTCAGGATATCTGCCAAGGGCATTGTCCTCCCAATGGTTCCTTTTATCTCCAGGTGGCTGCATGCCAAGCTCCTCAGAGCCCAGACCAGCCCCCAGCTTCCTGCAGCCTCTGCCTGCCTCCCTCTGCCCCAGGGCAGCTGTGGGCAAACAGTCCCTGTCATTTCCTTCCTGGCAAGCAGCCAGCCCAGCCTGGCACACTTGTGGCCGGGCAAGTTTGGCCTTGAGATGTTTGTCTTGGGGTGCTGGACTTTGTCTGCCCTGGTCAGAGGATGCTCTGAGATGGGGAGGGAACTCAGGGGGAGCAATGAGCCTCCAGTGGGAGCCACTGTCTCGTGTCTCTGCAGCAACATCATCGACGTGTCGGCAGCGGATTCCCAGGGCATGGAGCAGCATGAGTACATGGACAGAGCCAGGCAGTACAGGTGGGAGCTGCACTTCTCCCCTGGGGTCCCTGCAGTCCTTCACAGCTGTGTGTGTCCCTGGGCAGGTCCCAGGGGTTTGGGCCTGGGGCACTGAACTCGGCATGGAGAAGGGCTGCCTCATCTCAGAGAGCAGCGTGTAGCTTGCTCAGGGAAGGCTGATGGCAGTGCAGGCAGCAGAGCCCAGGACAAAGGGCTCCTGTGTTCACCCAGCCCTTGGGGCAGATGGTGGGGGGCTGGATGTGACTTCTTCTGCCTGACAGGTGTCTGTGTGGGAGAGCTGGAAGCTCCCTCACCCTCCTGCTGCAGGGAGTGAAGAGGGCGGGATGCTGGGAGGGCAGCACCACTGCTCTCCCTTTCTCCCCCTGGGGGTGCAGCACCCCCTTCTGGATGTGCCCATGTCTTGGCATGGCACTGATGTTGGCTGCTCTCCCTTCACAGCACACGCCTGGCCATGCTCAGCAACAACCTGACGCACTGGAAGAAGCTCCCACTGCTGCCATCCCTGACTAACCAGCCGCACCAAGTGCTCGCCAGCGACCCTGTCCCCTTTGCAGACCTGCAGCAGGTGAGCAGGGCTGGGCTGAGCCCTGAGCCCTTGGGATGCTCCCCAGGGACATATCCTCATCCTGGAGGAGCAGTAATGCCCAGAGCCCTGACACAATTTGTTAGAGCTGAGGGCAAAGCCTAGGTCAGGTTTAAGGCCTTGTTAGAGGTGGGGGCAAACCCAGGACAAGCTTAGGGACTCCTTAGGGCTGGAGGCTAACCTGCAGCAGTTTCTTTGGGATAACTTGGAGTTTCAGTGGCCATCAGTGATACAGCCATGTCTTTGTGCCTGCAGGTGTCCCGGATAGCTGCCTATGCCTTCAGTGCGCTCTCACAGATCCGTGTTGACGCCAAAGAAGAACTGGTTGTACAGTTTGGCATCCCTTGAACCTGCCCCCACCACTGCTGCTTCAGTGCTTTGGGTTGTTTTTGGTTTTTTCCTGATTTTTTTTCTCTTTGTATCCCTTCCCTCCCCATGCTGCTGCCACAGAACTTGGACAGATACCCTGTTTCCTACTAAATGCCAAGGCACCCATCATTGGCATGTTGAGCCCACCTGCATTGCTTGAGGCTTTCTCCTCCTCGTGGGTGGGTGGGTGGGTGGGTGTGTGTGCGTGGGGAAGAGGCTGTGTCAGCTGGATGCTGCCTTGCACAGGGACAAGCACAAAGGGAACAGCTGGTGCAAGGAGGCCCTGGTGTGGGTCAGCACCATATGCCAGGTCACCAGGATGGGTGGGCTGGAGCCAGGCAGATGTGATGCTCTGCATGGGGCCTGGTGGCTCCAACACCATCCCTTCTCCTTTTTACATGTTTAGACCTTTATTTTGGTTGTTTTTTGGTTTTGTTCTTTTTTTTTAATTATTATTTTTTGCCACAGTAGATAAAGCCACGTTCATCCAGTGCCTGTCTCCACTGTTCTCTGTCGGACACAGCATGGACATGATGGGGGGAGCCATGCCCTGGTGGGGGGGTACACACATTTGTCTGACCCCTGTCTCCTCTTTGATCATGTCCCATGGGGGCAAGGGGACAGGGAATGCATGATGACCCACCTTTAAGGGGAAGGAAGCACCTGAGATTACTAAATGCTCAAGATTGAAAGGAATGTCAAAAGTCAGGGTTTGCAAATAATCAGAAAGTTTCATTAGTAAATGACACACTTGGCATGGAAATTGCAGGGTACCTTTTTATGGATAGGTTTCCGCAGCCTGAAGAGGATTTCTCATTTTCTATGCAAATTAGTTATCATGCACAGTCAGTTCTTTCAGGTCTACCTGGAAATAGATCCAACAGGTTTGGGGGTCTTTAGTCATCTTAATCCTACCCACCTCGTGCCACTCATGCTGTTTTGTCTTGTGCTTATCAGCAGGAACTACAATAAGGATGTTTTTCCAGGGCTGTCCTGTCTCACCTTGACTCCCTTCTTCAGCCATATCTTTTTCTTTTTCATGGTGTGTTAATATCAACAGTGTTTATTACCAGCAGTCCTTGGTTGATTCCACAGCCATCCAATTATCTTTGTTTGAGACATATGCATTAGCTCTCCTATGTTCTGGGAAGAGAATGCTCAGTGAGACTTACTTTGGACTGTGGTTTATAGGGTCATCAGAGAGTGGGCTTCATTATGCATTAGCCCTTTATAATTGAGAGCTCAAAGGGTCTCACTTTGGATTGCTGTCTAGGTCCCATGAGAGTGGGCTTCAGTCATAGTAATTTTCCATCCTGGCCACAATTTGAGTTGGTTGAAGGTGCAACAGCAAAAATACTGTTCCACTTAGGTTGTGACTCAAGCAAGAAAAATAAGTTTCCAAATCTGTTCATTAAAAAACAGATGCTCAATAAACATCTGTTAGTTCCTTGGTACAGATTGTATCCAATAAGCTCAAGTGGGGCTTAGTCTGGGTTGTCTTTGTGAAGGCCAAGGCCTAACAAGCATTTCTCAGGTCTTGGTGGCTCCTGGGTGGTGGTGGGGACATGTGCCACCACAGTCCAGTCCATGGCTAAACTTACTTGGGCCTCTACAGGATGAAACAGGGCTGTGGCCACAGGGACAAGCGCAGGACCCCCCAGGTGAGAGGAGGCCCCACTAGTAGGTCAGGACAGGTTTGGGGGCTGCTGAGGACCCCTGTCTAGCTGGCACTGCAGGGCTGAGTGGGGTGTCTGCATGTGACACCCTGCTAGAGTCCCCCACGTGCCCCCTTGACTCACTGTGGGCTTCCAGTACTCCGTGTGGCCCCACACAACCCCCTGTCCTGTGTCCACCTCTGACTGGGTGGACTGTGGCTTGAGCCCCACACTCCCACACACCCCCGTGGTCCGATCTGTGTCACTCTGCCTTCACGGGTGGCCCCTGCCTGTGTTCTCCTTGGCCCCAGGCAGCCCTATTACCCCCCCCGACGCTAGGGCTTCCCACGCTTGGACTGCAGCACGTGTCCCGCAGGTAGCCCACGGTCCCGGCAACCGGCAAAGCGCTGTCCCCTCCGGTGCAAGGCGAGAGCCGGACGCCGCGATTCGCGGCCTGCCCGCCCGCGTGACGCCCCCGGCCCGGCGGTGCCCAATGGGCAGCAGCGGGGGCGGGCGCTGCCGTTCGAATAAGAGCGGCCTCGGCCCGGGCCCTGGCGGCTCCGGCGTGAGAGAGGATCGTCAGTACTGCTGGAGCCCCGGCGACACCGAAGCCGAAGACGATCCCCAGCCACGGTCACGGTACGGGGAAAGCTGAGGTGACCTGCGGTGGGGGGCCCGGTGGTTCCCTCGGCGGGCGCTCAGGGCCGCAGAGCGATGCTGTGCCGAGGTGGGCAAGGTGCGGAACGCTCGGGCGGGCGGGGCACGCGTGTGGTACAGCCTCCGTCTTGGGCCAAGCGGCGTCCCCGTCCCTGAGGGACGGGGCAGTCGCGGCCGGAGCGCTGTGGCTCGGGCGTGTGGTTCTTCATTTCTCGGGGCTTGGCAAAGTCGGAACCTTCGCCAGCGGCACTCGGCGGCCGCGCTCCTTGCGAGTTCCTCTGCTGCCCCCAGCGCCGGTTTGAAAGAACCTTCTGCTTGTGCCCTTCCTGTGCCGTGCTTGGGACAGCCCCATCCTGCGGCCCTGTGCCTCCTGAGGCAGCCCGGGCGCTGCGGAGATGACTTCCGAGAGTCTCCGGAACAGCAGCGAGGGGTGAGCGTCCCTTCCTCGCCCAACTCCTCCCTGGTCTAGCTGGTGACCCGTAGGGTCCGGTTCCCGTTCAGTCTGTGTCTGCGGGGTGTGTGCGTATCGGGGGTAGATATTCAGGGTTAGCTGGATGTGACTCCAGTCAGGTTAGAAGGAGACGTAGCATCGGGGGCCATTCTCTGCCGAGCCCCGGCTTCCTTGAGCTGCGCTGGGGCCGGGAGCGGGTCTGTGCCGGCCCCACCGGCTCAGCTCTCCGTCCCTCGGCCTGGGCAGGGCGACGGCAGCGAGTGCGTCCAGGCTCGGACGATTCCCCTCCCCGTGGCCAGGCGCCGGAGGTTTCTGTGCCGTGTGCCTTTAACGAGCGCGGCCCCGCCGCGGTGACGTGGGGTGGCGCAGGGCCAGGAAGGGGAACCGCCGCCTGCCAGCCCCGCCGAAGAGAAGCTCAACAACTTTCTTTTGTGCGTGGCCGCTGGCTCCCCGGCCCTTCCCGGCTTGCCAGCGCTCATGGCGGATTAACCCCAGCGAGCCGACGACGGCCGCGCGGCTCCGGTAAGGCCCCAACAAAGACTTTCTGCCTCTTCCTTGTTTTGTTTTCAACGGGGCTGGGAGGGGGGAGCGAGGCGGGGGCGGCGAAGCTCAGCTCGCCCAGCTCCGCCGCCTCGCCGCAGCGTACGGCTCCCGGCCCGGCCCCTCGCCAGCCGCCGAGGGGTGTGGGTCCCCCGGGCCGCGGGTGCCGCGCCGGGCTCGCCAACATCCGGGCGCTCGCGCCGGCGGCTGCTCTCCCCCTCTGCCCCGCGCCTGCTGCGGGCCCGTCCGTGCCGGGGGTTGCCGTGGCTCTCTCTCCCCGCCTGGGTGCTTCCCTCAGCCGGACCCTGGCCCGGGACAGCCCGGGGCCCGCGGGCTTTGCGTGCCCCGGAGCGTTGGCACGGCGGGTGCTCCGGAGCGCGGGCTTGCGTAACGCCGTGTTGTGACCGGAGCGGCGCAGGGAAGGAGGGGAAGGACAATGCCGCCGCCGCCACCTCCGGAGCTCGTTCCCCGGTCCCCGCCGCCCCCCTGCAGGCGGGGATGCAGCTGGAAGGCGCTCACGGCCGCTGGCGGGCTCCCGACCGCTTCCCGCCTGCCATCACGAATGGCACGTCCTCACGGAGGGTCATGGCGCTGTTTCAGGCGCTCAGGGTGGCCCGTGTCACCAGTGACAGGCCAGGCTGGGAGCGCGGCAGGAGCGGGTAGCCCTGCCTGCCCGTGCAGGTCTCACACCAGGCACCAGTGTGTTCGCAAACTGGTTCTGGTAAAACCCAGCTCAACGCTGGTGGGACACGGTTTTCACCCCGGATCGTGCATCCAGCGCTGCACGAATGCTTTGCCCGGTGCCTTTGGGTGGATTTTTAGAGAGAGGTCTTGGCTGTGCCACCAGGGGGAGGGACAGGAGTTGCTGAGTGACCCAGCCGTGGGACAGGGAGCTGGGTTTTAGCCAAATTGGAGGGAGGACCTGTCCTGCTGAGGATCCCATGTGTCCCAGCTGCACTGACGGCAGTGGGAGCTCGTGTTTGCTGAGCAGCTGCAGATTCCAGCCAGGCTCCTGGCCCGTCACGGTGTGGGTGTCCAGGTGCAATAATACAGGCTGAGGAGCCTCCTCCTCACCTGGGTGACTTTTTGGCTCCCAGCAGTCCCCTCCCCTGGAAGACTGCCAGGGTGGCACCGAGGGCAGCCAGCGTGGAGGCAAAGGTCGCTGTGAAGGGGAGCTGGCAGTGATCCCAGATCCCGTCAGGGCAGCTCATCCCTGCTCCCACCCAATGCAGCTGTGAGCTCCCTGTGCCCCCAGCAGGTGGTTCTTTCACTAGCAGCAGTGGAAGGGGAGCTGGCAGCTCTTCAATGGCTTGGCCACTGCCTTGCTGAGCCAGAAATGTTAGTGACATTTGGAGGCGAGGGAGGGAGGAAGGCACAGCAGGAGAATGAGGAGCCCGAGCAGCAGTTTTCCACTGACCCCTTGTCAGCATCTTAATCTGTGGGAGTGGACCAGGCTGCTGCTCATCATTGCTCCCCACTCTGAGCCTGTGGGGAGGCAGGAGGATGCTGGCTGCTCCTGCACAGCTGGCCAGATGCAGGGACACATCCTTCCTTGTGGGCACAAATGGCTGGTGCTGGGCGCCAGAAATTTAGTAACATAGTTACTATAGTTTACCTTTTTTATCCACCCTCCCCCTTTGTTGATGTTTTTAGGTCTGTGCAGGAACCTGATAGGCTGGCCACAATGTCGCTTCATGGTGAAAGAGTTGCTGCTCTCCTGGCTTGGGTAAGTCCCCCCTCCTGTGCTGGAGCTCGCTGCATGGGTGGGACATACTGCTGCCAGCTCTGGCAGCTTCCAGCCTCGATGCTGGGGCTCGTCACGGGAGGGATTGTGGCTGGGGCAGGTCCTAGGGTAGTCCAGTTCCTACTGTTCCTGGGCAGGTGGGTGTTTGCAGGAGAAGCCTTGCTCAGCCTTCCTGTTGAGCAACCAGAAATGCTGGAATGGCTTGGTCTGGTCATGGAGACTGCCTGGGAGATGGAGCTGAGACTGAAGCAGGCAGCAGCTGTACTGTAAAGGTGTTGTTGGATCTGTCTCACAAAGCACTGGTGTGTCCAAGTGAAAACTCCTAGAATGGTTTGGGTTAGAAGGGGCTTTTAAGCTCATTCAGCTGGAATGCCCTGCCATGGGCAGGGAGACCTCCCACTGGACCAGCTTGCTCCAAACCACATCCAGCCTAGCCTTGAACACCTCCAGGGATAGGGCAGCCATGGCTTCTCTGGACAACCCTCACAGGGAAGAATTTCTTCCCAATATCCCATCTAACCCTGCTCTCTTATCAGTGGGAAGCCATTTCCTCTTGTCCTGTCACTCCAGGCCTTTGTCCAAAGTCCCTTTCCTGCTCTTTTGAACCCCCTTTAGACACTGCCAGGGGCTCTAAGGTCTCCCTGGAGCCTTCTTTTCTTCAGGCTGAACACCCCCAGGTCTCTCAGCCTTTCCAGGGAAGAGGGCTCCAACAGTGTGATAAATGGGACCTGTGCCAGACCCCCAGATGTGGAGCTGTGGGGATCATGTTCATCTGTTCCCTGGGAAGGGGTGGTTTAAAGGGGTGGATTTACTTTCACCCCCAGACCAGTTGTGCTGTCCCCTGCCAGGACTAGAGGTGGTGAGTGGCACAGCACAGTGATGCCTTGGTTTCTGCCTTCTGACTTTCCCACCCCATTTCTAGGTGAACAGCACCAAGGTTTGTCCTGATCCCATCAATGATCTCTCCCAGCTCCAGGACTGCAGTGTCTTCATCAGAATTATCCACAAAATGTGAGTATGGGGAGCTGTGTACACATTTCAGACCACACAGCTGGGTCTGTGCTGTCCCTGGAGCCATGCCTCAGCCCCCAGGAGCTAAGGGCTCCTGTCTTGGGCAGGGTGGGAGTGAGGGGTCTTGGGGTATTTATTCCTCCTCTGGCCTATGAAATGCTGGGATCTGCATCTCCTCTGTGCCACTGCACAGCTGGGGTCTGCCTGCAGAGCTGTTGGGTCCCACAGAGCTGCCCATGGAATGTTTTGGTCAGAGTTCCTGTCCTTTGAGACTTGTTATCACATCTGGCACTTAACATCTGGGTTCACTCCTGGCCATGTAGAGAAGACCTGAGTGCTGCTGCCAGTACCACAAGGGTTCCTGCAGCTGCACAGGAGATTATCCATTTCTGTTGGTGCTGCTTTGGTGAGGGAACACCCAGCAAGTTTTCCCGAGTGGCAGCCTTGGGATCCTGAGGAAGCCTTGTATCTGGAAAGCAGTGTAAAGAATGACAGTTTCTGCCTCATGAGGTGCTGCAGCCTGGGGATGTCAGGCTGCTGCTGAGTATGGTGTGGTCAGGACGGAGCCTGTGTGCTCTGCCTTGGGACCTGAGGTGGCTGGGCAGGGGTGGGAGGAATGCCTCCTTCAGCAATTGTGCTTGTTCCCTGGGAGCAAGGGGCAACTAAAATCTACAGGCCATAATGGGCATCAGAGGTGGGACAAAGCCTGGTGGTTGAGGAGCTGGCAAAAACAAATGGAGAGGGTGTGAAGCTGCCATGCATTGCTTTCAAGCCCTTCCGGTGGGAGGCTCACTGGGAGCCTGTCTCCTATAATTACCTCCTGCGCAGGGTAAGGAGAGCCTGCCTGGAGCAGGGATCTGCCTGCAGTGGGTGGGGAGGAAGGAGCTGCCTGCACCACAGATATATTTAGTCAGACCTGGTTAATCTCCTGGCTCTGTGCTCCAGCTGGGATTAGCAAGGATCCTGATGGCGTGTGCTCTCTAAAGAGGCCTGGCCATTGCTTGATAAAGTGGGGTGGCAGCAGGGCAGCTGCCACAGCAGCTGGCTGATCTGAGAGCTCCTGGTGGCACAAGAGGAAGTCGGTGAGGAGGAGCAAATCCTTGTGGCAGCCCCTGTCCCAGGCCAGGTTCTTGGTTTTGGCACGTTGGGAGTAAGTGACAGTACTGAAGCAGTGCTGGTCAAGCATGATTGGTGTGGGTTTTGGGCATGCCATTTCTGAGCAGCAGTTGGGTTTAATAACCTTTGTGGGTCTCCTCCAACTCAGGATATTCCATGAACCGGTGGCTGCTCAGGAAGAGTGTAGTCACAAATAAGTGCAAGAGGAAGCTTCAGCTTCACAAAATCCAGCAAGAAAAGCCTGAGGCTGCATGCACGGACTGGCCCCTGTGGTGCTTCCCGGCCAGTGGGGCCACCACAAGCTCCCTGAGCTGTGCTGGATGCTGGGGCTGGCAGGCAGAATAGGAAGCAGTGCCAGGGGGGTGTTGGCTGCCTGGCTCCAGCAGGGGGATTCCAGGGGATTCTGCTCCGTGTGGTTGGTCCTGGCTCTGCTGGCCCTGGTGTGGGGGCAGAAGGCACAGCAGTGCCCCAGAGCCAGCCCTGGCTCAGCAAACCCTGCTGCACAAACCTCAGCGTTGGTCTAATCCCTCCAGAAGGAGTTAATGCAAACCTTGCACTCTTCCAGCCACGGGAGCAAGGAGGGGGAGTCTGTGCTGGAGCAGCCGCTGCCAGAGAGGATCTCCTTCATCCATGGTTTCCTGCAGAGTAAGACCCTCCGCTGGTGCTGGGGAAAGGGACTGCCCCTGCTCGGTGCCCCTGACCTCTGAGAGTCTGGGCTGCTGTCTGCAGCTTCCTCTCCACAAAGTGACCCCCTCACCCCACATCAGCATCTTTGTGAGGTGCCAGCAGCTTTCCTGCAGCAGCCTGTGGAAGGGGAAACTTCCAGATGGAAATCCTTATCAGGAGGTTCTGGATGTGAAGGGCAGGGTGTCAGTGGCTGCTCTGGTGATGCTGCCTGGAGTAATTTTCCTAGTTGGGTACCTGCTCTTCAAATCCCAGTTGAAAACCTTTACCCAAGCAGAAATCCTGGGAAGGGAAATGGCAAATATCTCACACTCTTGTTCAGTGTGTTATCACATCTGACACTTAACATCTGGGTTCACTCCGGGTTCACTCTGGTTTGGTCTTTCCTCGAGGGAAGACTCCATATCCCACCTCATATCCCACCTAGAGATGGAGCTCTCTGTTTGTGCTGATGTTGGGGGGGGGAGATGCCAAGGTGGGGAGGCTGGGATTTAAGGTGGAGTTCCAGGGAGCGGAATGAAAGTCAGTCAGAGTTAATGGCCAAGGCTGACCATGGGGATCTCAGCTCTGGAGCCCATCCTGCCCCATGTCCCTTCTCCCTGGGGATGCATTCCAGTGCCCTCCTGGCCATGAGTGCCAGCTCAGGGGAGGCAGTGTGCCCAGTGGCTCCTGCGTGACTCGGAATTCTGCTTCATGTTGCAGAGCACTGCCGGCACAAAGTGGCTGCAGAAAACCTTGTCTCTGCACAGAAGCTCCTGGATGGAGAGGAGCTGGCCCTGGCCAAGGTAACTGTGTGCTGTGTTTTAGTCCCAGATGGCACCAATGTGCTTGTGACTGGCCTGGGGTTACTCATGCTTTTCCTGCCTTGCTCAGGTGGCCGTGCTGCTCCTGTATCACACCTCCATGAGTTCCAAGGATTCTGGGGACTGGAATGAACTTGACTACAAGACCCAGGTAATCCCTTTGGGGTTCCTCCTCTGGATCTGGGGTGCAGGGGGAAGCAGCAGTTCCTTTGGGGGAAGGTGCTCTGGGACTTGCACTCCTGGGTCTCACTGAAAGACGGTGTGGAGTGGGCACTGTGGTGCTCACTGGTGGTTTTGGGCTATCAAAAGCTTGTGGCAGGCAAGTGTGGGCAGCAGCACAGGCAGGCAGGGAGCTGCCCCACGCCTGCTGTGGTGCTGCCTGTGACCTGCAGCAGAGCCACTAACTCTGCAGCTCCTCCAACACAGGTTGAACTGGCATCAATTGTCAAATTTGTGCTGGATAACGAGGAGTGCCTGAATGAGAATCTGGAGCCATTTCTGCAGAGGAAAGGTAAGTGCTGCCCTGGCTTTTCCTCCTGTTTGTGCTGCTGTAGCTGCCCAGCTGTAAAGGCAGCTGCACAACCCAGATGTGCTCAGCTACAAAACAGTCCCCTGTAAACTCCCAAGCATAGGGCTACCTCAGACCTGCTGGCTCTTCCTACTCAGCAGTACCTCAGCCTTTCCCTGGGGGAGAGGAGTAGGTGGGATGCTGACAATCTTGTGGGAGCAGAGTTGCTGGGAAGGCCTGTGGAGCAGGAGGGATGAGGATGTAGGGCAGGTGTTTGGCTTCCTCAGTTGGCTATTCCATCCCTACTGGAATTTGTGGTTCCTGTGCCCCTGAGATTTTAGCTGCTCAGCCTCTTAGATATTAAAGATGGCAGCCTTCTTCTCCCTTTTTATTTCCAGCAGAGGCACCCTTGTCCAGTGTGTCCAGCAGCAGCTCTGAGGAACATTCCCCACTGTTCTCTCTCCCTTACAAGAGAGAGGTGCATTTCCTGGAGCTGCAGAGGATCGCCTCCTTCCCCACCACCAAGTACGTGCCCTGCCTCCTGGCTGCCAGGGGAAATGGAGGAAGGGAGGGGTGGGTGGGGCAGCTTTTGGGACCCACAGGTGTAGCCAGGCTCATGCTGACTCCCCGGAATGCCCTGTTCTGCCTTGGTGCTTTCCTGCTGCACGTTGCTCTGGCATGATGTGGGGATGGATGATGGAGGTGAGCTTGGGCTCCAGCTCCTTTTAGAATCATGGAATCGTTCAGGTTGGAAAAGCTCTCTGAGACCATCGAGTCCAACTGTGCCCTCGGCTCTGCCAAGGCCACCACTAAACCATGTCTCCAGTGGAAGCATTTTTCCATATTTGCCCCTGGAGACCTCCAATGGAAGACCAGCTTTTATATTACCTCCTTTATGGAAATGGTTTTGTCTGTGTGTTGTTTTGTTCCTATATTTTGAAGGCAGCAGTTCCTTGGGGATGCGGGCAGCAGAGCCTGCCCCAGAGATGGAGGTGCAGAGTGGGTCTGGCTGCATGGGGCCTGGGCTGCCTCAGGATAATCCAGCTTGTGTGTGTGTCTCTCTCCAGCCTCCCCAGCACTCCGTCTTCGCCCATGGGGGACATCATGCAGACCCCCCAGTTCCAGCTGCGGAGGCTCAAGGTGCAGCTGGCTTTTGAGAGAAAGAAACAGGAAGAGCTGGAGGTGGAGATGGTGGAGAATCACAAGCTCATCATGGAGAAGGGTCAGTACCAGCACATCTTGGGGTGCAGGGAGGGCTCTGGGGCAGAGATCTCCCCTTGTTTCTCTGACTTTTCTTTCGTGACCCCACCACAACTCTGCTCATGCATGGTCCATCCTGCCATGCCACAAGTGAGACTCCAGGTTCCTTCTTCCATCTTGTATTGCCTTATATAGTGTGGGCAACAAAAGCCATGACTGAAGTAACACCTATGCTGAGCAGCAGCACTGGTAACCCGGCTCTTTGCTCTCCTGCTGCAGAGGGTTTCTGTGCAGAAATGCTGTTGTGGGGGCTTCAGGTGACATGAAAAGTTGGTAATGGGCACTTTATTGCCCCCTTTCCCAGATGCTCAGATCACCAAGATGCAGCAGCAGATTGATCGCTTGGTAAAGCTCAATGAGAAACAAGCTGAAGACCTGCTGGAGCCCAAAGAAATGGAGGAGCTGAGGGAGAAGAATGAGAGGTAATCCTCCAGGAGCATCAACTCCTTCCTCCTAGGTGGGATCTTGTCACTCCCACATCCCCAGACTCTATGTTGTCTGTCTCTTCCCTAGCAGTGCATGAAACAGGGGAGAAAGCAAACCTGGTTCCTCTGCTGCTGGGGAGAAGACAGCAGGCACAGAATCAAAAAAGGGGCTGGGTTGGAAGGGAACTGAAAGCTCATTTAGCTGAAATACCCTGCCATGGGCAGGGCCATCTTCCACTAGACCAGGTTGCTCCAAGCCCCTTCCTACCTGGCCTTGAATCTCTTCCAGGGATGGGGTAGCCACAGCTTCTCTAGACAACCTGTTCCAGGGCTTCATCACCCTCTCAAGGAAGAGTTTCTGCCCAATATCCAATCTAACCCTGTCCTCTGTCAGTGGGAGACCATTCCCTCTTGTCCTGTCACTCCAGACTGGTGTCCAAAGTCCCTCTCTGGCTGTCTTGGAGCCCATTTAGGTGCTGGAAGGTGCTCTGTGGTGTCCCTGGAGCCTTCTCAACATCAGGCTGAACACCCCCAGGTCTCTCCAAGTCTGTCTCCAGAGCAGAGGGGCTCCAGCAGCCCTTGGAGCATCTCCTGTGGACTTGCCCCAGCAGCTCCACATCCTTGTGATACTGAGGACCCCAGAGCCAGAGGCAGCTCTGCAGATGGGGTCCCACCAGAGAGGAGCAGAATCCCCTCCTCCCCATCCCTTGCCCATGCTGTGGGATCAGCCCTTGACACAGCTGTGCCACCATCACGCTGCCTGTGCCCTCGGGGCAGTTATGGCCTGCAACCCATTTTTATTGCAGTGGGCATGGATCCAGTCCCAAATCATGAAGCCTGTTCTAACAGCCCACTCTTAACCCAAATCCTGCATGGAAGCAGTTAATCCTGTTATGTGTAAAGGGTGTGCTGCCCTTGTGGGTCTCACCTGCCCTGGAAAAGGGGAAGTTTTCAGGGTGATCCTGGAACTCCTGACTCCAGCCCATTTCCCAGGCCTTTACTTTGATCCCATGTGCTGGGCTTTGTCACACACTTGAAATCACCTGTCACACTGCATCCTGGTCTTTGCTCTGTCCCTGTGCCATTGTTTACTCAGGAAGGCTGCCCAACCTCCACTGGAAGTGCCATGTCTTTTTTTGTCCTTTCCTCACTTATTTCCCTTTGCAGGGGGGTGGCTGGAGTCCCACAGCTGCCTCTGCTCTCAGTTTGGAGCAGCTGGGCATCTGCAAAGCACAAACATTGCTTATCTCTACTTTGCTTTGCCAGCTGTTGGGACCCAGTTTTAGAGCTGGGTTTGATGGTAGAGTCACAGCAAGGCATGGAGATCCCTTGGAACCTTTAGTTTCCGTGGCAATATCCAGCAGCAGTGATCCCTGGTGATATCCTTGTCTGCTGCCAGCATGCACCGCCTCCTTAAGCACCTCCTTTCCCACAGCCTGGTGGGGCGCCTGCACGAGGCTTTCAGGCAGTGCCAGGACCTGAAGACTGAAAAAGCCCAGATGGACCGAAAAATCAACCAGCTCTCCGAGGAGAATGGGGATCTTTCCTTCAAGGTACGGGGTGCAGTGTCCTCTGCATGTCCCCACAGCCCAGCTGGTTGTGATGGAGCCCGGGGGGAGGATTTGATGGCAGTGCTGGATGCTGGGATGTTTCTGGTTCTGCTAATGCAATCTTTGACCAAGTGAGCAAGCCTGCCTTGGGCTCTGGATCCTGATCCAAATAGGAACTCTGATGGGGGAATGGCGGCTGGGTGGAGCTGCCTGCATCTGGTGAACACCCAGAACCCAGGATGCCCATGTGTGCTGCAGCTCTTGGGAATGGGGAGTGGGCAGAGCCCTGAGCAGCAAAGTCACACTCTGCCTCTCTTCTGGACTGGGTGGATTTTCATTGGCAGCTGCGGGAGATCGCCAGCAATATGGTCCAGCTGCAACGAGCCCTGAATGAGCTCTCAGAGGAGCACAACAGTGCCATGGCACAGTCGCAGGAAAAGCAGCGGCAGCTGGAGAAGGAGCTGCATGCAGCCATGCAGGACAAGGTCAGGGGGCTTGGGGAGTGGTGGGTGCCCCCCTGTAGTTTCCCCATGGTCCCCCCCAGCTGGGGGACACGCCAACTGCAAGCAGGGTGCAGCAGCCAGGAGCCCTCCTGCCCATTTTGCCAGCACACAGGGAGAAGCTGTTTAACTGTCAGCTCCTGTGGGAAGCCTCTGCCTGAAACTAAGGAAGGGTTCCCCAGGGTGGGAATGGGCTGCTGTCCTTGGTTGGTTGGCTCTTGTGTCTTGCACCATACTCAGTCCCATCTCTGTCTCCAGAAATGCTCAGAAGAGAAAATTGAGATTCTACAGGGAAAGATTTCAATGCTGGAGGACCAGCTGGCCAAGCTGGAGGAATGCAGCACCCAGGAGAAGGGAGAAGTCATGGGAGACATTTTGAAGGTACATTGGGGCTCCTGCAGCTTCAAGGGCTTGAATGGTAGACGACTCCAGTTGGAGAGAGCAGCAGGTGCCAGGAGATGCATGGCAAAGCCATGTGGGGCAGAGCCTGCTGCTCTGTGCTGCTGGATAGGGGGTGTGGGGCTGAGCACTCTGGAAGAGCTCCTTTTGGGCTGAATTTGCAAATCCTGCTGCCAGGGAGCTAGTGCCTTCCCCAGCCTGCCACAATATGAACTGGTTGTGAAGAGAGCATCTCCTGCATGGTGAAAAGAAGGTGTTTGGTCCAAGGGAGCAGAGTGGCACAAGGCTGAGGGAAAAGCAAGAGGTGCCCTTGGGGTGTGATGAGAGGGAAGGCAGGCACTGGGCAGCTCCCAGTGGAATGCAGCACATGGGGCTCTGGTGAGCATGTTGGCTACAACTTAAGTAATACCTAGGGGGTGCATGTTTTGTCCCTGTAGTAGTCTGACCTTGGCTGGGCACCAGGTACCCACCAAGCTCTGCTATCACTCCCCTTCCTAGCAGGACAGGGGAGAGAAAAATAAGATGGAAAATAACTAGTAGGCTGAGATAAGGCAATTTACTAAAGCAAAAAGAGTGAAAGCTTGTGTGTGTATAAGCAAAGAGAAAAGCAAATCTCTAGTACCCATCAGCGAGTGATGTTTAGACACTTCCTGAGAAGCAGGGTTTCAGCTCGTGTAGTGTCTGCTCCAGAAGGCAAACACTAAAATAATGAGTGCCCTCCATTCCTCCCACGTCCCTTTTATATTTGACCTGATATCATATGGTGTGGAATATCCCTTTGGTTAATTTGTGTCACTTGGCCTCATTGTGCCCACTCCCAGACCCTTGCTGGGGGTGGGGGTTAAGAGTTCATTTTCCCTTTCACAGTGCTGTGCTTTGCATGGGTAGCTGGAAAGGTGTTGATATCACAGCAGTGTTTTGGGTACTGCTGAGCAGCACTATCTGAGTCAGACCCAACAGAGTCTCCCTGCTCTTCTGTTTGCCAGCTGGAGGAGCTGAAGCAGGAGGTGTCCAGCCTCACGGCCAAAGGACTACAGCTGGAGGAGGCGAAGCAGCAGCTGGAGGAGGCGAAGCAGCAGCTGGAGAAGGAGAAGCAGCAGCTGGACAGCCTTGTCACCAGCCTCCAGAGCTCCCTCTCTGAGAGCCAGCGGGCCCAGGAGAGGCTGAAGCGGGACCTGCAGGCACGGGCTGCTGAGGAGCAGGCTGAGCGGCTGGCTGCCCTGAGCGCCCAGCATGAGCAGGCCCTGCGGGAAAGGGACTCTGCCTTGCAGCAGCTCCAGCAGGCCAACACATCCCTCAGCAGCCAGCTGCAGGCCAGGGATGAGGAGAAGGCTGCGCTGAGCCGCAAGGTGGGCGAACTGGAAGCCCAGATCCTGGAGCTTGGTGCCCAACGGCAGCAGGGAGTGGCAGCAGAGGCACTGAAAGCCCAGCTGCAGGAGCTGGAGGGCAGGCTGAAGGAGAGCCAGCAGAGGCTGGCTGAGAGGGAGAAGCTGGCCCGGGAGAACAGCCGCCTGCAGGAGCAGCTGCTCTTCCTGGAGGAATCCCTGCGCAACACTGAGGGAATATTGGAGGACGAGAAGAGACGGGCAGCTGAGTGCCTGGAAGGCAACCTGGCCAGGATTGCTGAGCTGGAGGCAGAGAGACAGCAGCTGGTTCAGGGCCGGGAGCCAGCCCTGCTGGAGCAGGGTGAGGAGCTGGCCACACGCCAGGTGTCACAGGAGAGCCGGGAGCAGCCCGTGGGAGCCTCTGCTGCCGCCCGAGGGGAGGACGAAGAGTGCAGGCGGCTGAAGGAGGAAATGCAGAAGCTGAGCCAGGAGCACAGCCGGACCTGTCAGCAGCTGCAGGCTGAGCAGGAGAAGGTGGCTGTGCTGGAGGCCCAGGCAGAGCGGCTGGCTGGACTCCAGGCTGACTTGTCCAGCGCTCAGTCATGGGCAAAGGAGAAGGAGAAAGAGGAGCAGAAGCTGAGGGCCGAGATGTCATCCCTTCAGGAGAAGATGGCTGTGGCAGAGCAAGCAGCAGCCCAGCGTGTGGCCAAGCTGGAGGCGGATGCCCAGAGAGCTGCTGAGGCACTGGAGGGAGTCTCCCAGCAGCTGTCCCAGGAGAAGCTCAAGTCCAAGGAGTTGGAAGGCACCATGGATCAGCTGCGGATTGCAGAGAAGGAGCTGGTGGCCCTCCGCTCTGCCGTGCAAGAGAAGGAGAGCTGGAAGGAACAAGTGTCCCAGTGTGTCCAGGAGATGGAGAGGAAGAACAGCCTGATCAGCAGCCTGGAGCAAGAGGTCTCCATCCTCCATCACCAGGTGAAAGAGAAGGAAGGGGAGAGCAAGGAGCTGAAACGCCTGATCCTGGCTGAGTCGGAGAAGAGCAAGAAGCTGGAGGAGAGGCTGCGAGTGCTGCAGACAGAGATGGCCACCGCAGCCTCCCGGGCAGCCGAGAGGTGCTCCCTGATGAAGGTGGAGGTGCAGCGGTGCCAGGACGAGATGGAGAAGCAGCGGATGACCATTGAGGCGCTGAAGAGGGACCGCCACAGCCAGAGCGAGCGGGAGGATGAGCTGCGGCAGGAGGCAAAGGTCTGCCAGGACAAGTGCCTGCAGAAGGAGCAGCTCCTGGCTGCTCTGCAGCAGGAGCTCGACAGCGCTCGGGCCAGGCATGCCTCCCTAGAAAGCCAGCAGCGCCAGGACCTGGAGCAGAGAGCAAAAGCTGTGTCCACGCTGCAAGGCGAGCTAGTGCAGGCCAAGCTGGAGGCGGCCAAGGTGCCATCGCTGCGGGAGCAGCTGGCAGAGAAGGAGCGGGCTCTGCAGGAGTATGAGAGCAGCAAGGGGGCAGCTGTGGAAGAGAGGAAGAAACTCCTGGAGGAGACGCAGAGACTGACAAGTCAGGTAGGGATTCCACTCCCAGCAGGAGGGATGTGGATGGGGGTGCCCTCCTGGAAAAGGGATGTGTTCAGCCTTCTGCACACCCCTGAATCCATGTCCTGCTCAGCACAGGGACTAGGGGTGTGGGACACATTTCTAGGTGTGAAAGGGACTGTCACATTCAGGTGCTGGAGTGCTTCCAGAGAAGGGCAGCAATGCTGGGGAATGCTCTGGAGCACCAGTCTGATGAGCAACAGCTAAGGGAGTTGGGAGGGGAGCTAAGCCTGGAGAAAAGGAGGCTGGGGGGGGGACTGTCTCTGCCCTGAAAGGGTGAAACAGCTCCCTGAAAAGAGGATGCAGCCAGATGGGGATCTCCCAGGTAACTTGTTCTGCCAGTTAACACGTGGCATGACAATAGGAAATAGTTTCAAGTTGTGCCTGGGAAAGCTTAGGTTGGCTATTAGGAAAAAATTCCTTCCCTGAAAGGGTTGTCCAGCCCTGGCACAGTCTGCCCATGGCAGTGGTAGAGTCCCTATCCCTGGAGGATCCCTGCACTGCCAAGACCACGACTAATCCATGTGGACATGGATTAGTGGTGGTCTTGGCAGTGCACTCAGTCTCAGAGGGCTTTTCCAACCTAAATGACTCCATGATTGTATGAAAAACCGCCTATGTCTCAACTGTGTACTCACCTCTGCTTTTTGTGCTTGTGGGGGGAGATAATCCAGAAGGACCAAACTAAGCAGGTAACACACACCAAGAGCTGGCTGCTCAGTGACAGTGCACAGCCCTCCTTGTTTGCCACTTCCTGCTGGAGCCACCCTCTCCTCTGTACTGTACTGTGAACTGTGGACTGTACAGTACTGTGAACTGTTCACAGCATGGACCCAGCCATGGGGCACTTGGCTCCAAGTCTCTGGGCACCTTCACCTCCAGGGAGCAGCAACTGGGCTCCCATCCTGCCACCGGGTCCCTCACATTAGTGCCTGCAACTTGGCCTGGCTTCTCACACGCCCCATGGCAGCACATGCAGCAAGTGGCTGCCAGGAGCATGCAGGGCTCCTCAGCATAGGACTGTCTCAGTGCTGGGATGGCTTTTCCCCCCACCTTTAACCAAGCCCAACTCTTGGCACAACGGATAGGAACAGCTGTGCTCAGGCAGCATGGCCCAGATGTGGCTAGAGCAGCATTGATCTCAGATGTAGTAGGAGTTAGCACTTGGGAAACAGTGCTGGAAAAGCCACATTTTCCTGTCCAGTCCCGGCCAGAGCTGCCCAGGACTCTGCAGAGACCTTGTGGCTATGAGCAGGGGGCTGAGGGCTCCTTAAGCATCCCCTGGAGCAGGGAGAGCATGGCCAGGCCAGAACTTGCAGCAGCCAGCTACCTGTGTCAAGAGTGCTGGACAACCTGTGGGACTCCAGATTGCAAGTGCTTGGGCACTGGGAACTTAACATGGGCTGTGCTTCCAGCCCATGACTGCTCCTTATGCTTGGGTAGTTGCAGCCAGCCTTGCTGTAAGGATTAACATGGGGTGGGTGACTGTCACCTTGCCATGTCCTGGGATCTTCCTTGGCAGTGGGTGGTGCTGAGCAGTTGCCTTGTGGCAGGAAATTTCTTCATTGTGCCCTAGAGCTGGCTAGAGAGGAGTGGCTGTGCTCCTCCACAGGAAGATTGTAGTTTTGTGCCTGGAGCTGGTCTCACCAAGCCATGTTCTTTCTTCCAGGTGGACGAACTGAATAAAAAGCTGACTCAGCATGAGAAGGCCACCTGGACCCAGCAGCAGAGAGTTAAGGTAAAGAGGGACCAAAAGCCTGGGGGCTGAGCCCTGGAGCTGTTGGTGCTGCCAGGGGGCTCACCTGGGTTGCCTCTAAGCCAGTCTCTTCCCTGTCCACAGGCACTGGAAGGGGAGCTGCAGACAGCAGTCAGAAGCCATCAGGAGAAGGTGGCAGAGCTGCAGGTGCAGCTCACCCAGAAGGAGCAGGCAGCTGAGCACTACAAAGGGCAGGTATGCTGGGGGCTAGTATGGCCTTGCTGTCCCTGACACTGCTGGGAAGCTTGACAGGATTCCTCTGCTTTATATCCTAGATGGAGAAGGCAAAAAGAGATTATGATGCCAAGAAGCAGCAGAACCAGGAGCTATCAGAGAAGCTGAAGGTCATGGAGAACCTGCAGAAAGAGAACACAGAGCTTCAGAGCAAATCAGAGAGGCTGGCCAAGGAGCTACAGCAGAGCATCCTGCAGGCCAAGGAGTCTGAGATGAGCTGCAAGAATCTTACCAGCCAGATCTGCAGCCTGGAAGCTCAGGTGGGTGTGGCATAGTTGAGCTTCACCCTCCTTGTCCTCGCTTCCATCACCACCTCGCTTGGAGGATAGATCCATCCATTCCTCCCTGTTTCCCATTCAGGTGCAGGAACTCAGCAAGTTCCAGGGGAAGACTGCCACAGTAAAGGGACATGAGGCTTCCTTTGAGAGTGTGGCTGACCAGAGCACTGATAGCCTCGATGAGGCACAGCAGCTCAGCTCCTCCAGGTACCAGATCAATCTGTTTCCAGCACCCCAAAAATCCACTGTTCCCGATGGCCTGGTCAGCCTGCTGGTGCTACCCTCATCCCCTGTCTCTGCAGGAAGGCTACCAGCTCTCAGCTGGAAGTCTCAGTGATGCCGTCAGACAGTGAAGAGTCACTGCTGTCTCAGCGGCTGCCCCGGACCAAGTCATCCCTGGAGAGTCTCTACTTTACTCCCATCCTCTCTGAGACGCGGTCACAGCTCCAGAGCAGTGCCAACTTCCCGGCAGACTTCTCGCTGGACTCTGGCTGCAAGACCCGCTCTGCCCGGCGCCGCACCACCATCAACATCACCATGACAGATGTGAGCAGGGGGCCCCTGCTGGGGGATGCAGGGATCAGGAGCAGCACTGCAGAGGGACCCAGCAGGCTGGGAACTGAAAAGCTGAACATGACCTGTTAGTGTGCGCTGGCAGCCTAAAGTCCAGCCATGTCCTCAGCTGATCCACCCCCAGCACAGTGGGTAGCAGTGCAATGTGGGGATTTTGCCCCTCTGATCCACTCTGCATGTGAAACCCCACCTGCAGAGCTGCTTCCAGCTCTGGGGCCCCAAGATCAGAATGACATGGAGCTGCTGGAGCAAGGACAGAGGAAGTCACAGAAGCTCTCCAAGGGATGAAGTCCCTCTACTTTGGAGATAGGTTGAGAAAGTAGGGGGTGTTCAGCCTGGAGAAGGCTCCAGGAAGACCTTAGAGCCACTGCCAGTGTCTAGAGAGGCTCCAAGAGACCTGGAGAGGGACTTTGGACATAGGCCTGGAGTGATAGGACAAGGGAGAGTGGCTTCCCATTAACAGAGGGCAGGGTTTGATGGGATATTGGGAAGAAATTCTTCCCTGTGAGGTTGCCTAGAGAAGCTGTGCCTGCCCATGCAGCTTAGAGCAATCTGCTCTCACCTGGAAGGTGTCCCAGCCAAGGGAAGGAGGAGGTGGAAGGAGATGAGCTTTAAGGTCTGTTCAACCTAAACCCTATCTATGGATTTTTCTCTCCCAGAAACAGGGAGAGCCTGAGGAAGTGGTCTGCATCAAGAACATCCCATTGGCTCCATCCACAAAAACATCTTCTCCTGCTAAGGGCCGTCTGCGCTCAGGTGCCTCCACCCGCTCCCTCACCAGCTTCCCCTCCCAGGAAACCCTTGAAAAGCTGGAAGCTTCCTCCCCAGAGAAGACCCCTGGCCATTCAGTACTGCTGGGCCTCCCTGGCTACCGACCAGTCACCCGTAGCTCCCTGCGCTTGCAGCGGACCAGCAGCTCCAGCCTCGGTGTGTATGGGCGGGGAAGGCACTGGGACTGCTGGCTGTGGGGTTCTGCCCTGCCTTGGCGGAGTCAGGTCTTACTTGGAAGCCCCCTAACCCTTCCTTGCTTTGGATTTAGGCCAGAGCACCATGAAGCTGGGCATGTGCCAGGATGAGCCGGAGCAGCTGGATGACTGGAACCGCATTGCAGAGCTGCAGCGGCGGAACCAGGCCCGCCCCCCCCACCTGAAAACCAGCTACCCCCTAGAGAGCATGGTAAGGGCCAGAAGGGGGAGGTCAGGCAGCCCTTTGTCCAGAACTGGGGTTTGGGAGGGGGTCTGGGAACGGACAGTGCCCCTCAGCAACATCCCCACATCCCCTTCCCAGCCCTCCACCTCCTTGGGAACCATCACGGATGAGGATGTGAAGATGGGGGACCCAGAAGAGACGCTGCAGCGTGGCAGCAGGCAGTCCTCCCAGCCCGTGGCCACCAGCAGGCAGCGCAGCAGCCAGGCCGGCAGCGTCACCACCCGGCAGCGGAGGAAGCGCCTCTCGGAGGAGACCCACCAGGGCCCCGACACCCCCCCGGTGAGCTCAGCCCAGTCCCCCAGCACAGCACCCTACTGGGAACAAGGAGCTCATCACAGCTCCCACTGGGAACAAGAGGTGTTCCAGGGTTTGAGGGAGCTGCTGTGGCCTCCATTTGCCACATGTTCCCAATGATCCTGGATCCCAGTGCCCAGTATTCCCAGCATCCAGTGGTGTGTCTGGTACTCGTGATGCTCCCAGCGCTGGCAAGGAAGCCATTCCAGAGGCGAAGGGCTGAGCCTTCTGCTTTCCCTGGGCACAGCTACCCTCAATCACATCCCCTCCCTGTGTCCCCTCAGTTCCCTCATTGCTGCCAGCCCCACAGCAGGCTGACCCCCAGATGGCAGTACTAGCTGGTCCCCTGTTTTCCAGTCCAAGAAGCCAACCAGCTGCTTCCCACGGCCCCAGAGCTCACAGGACCGCAGTGCACAGAGTGGCTCCCAGGCCAGTCAAGACAGCGAGCAGCAAGCCCCAGCCACACCAGTAAGCTTCAGAGGGAAAAAGAGGGATCAGGAGGGACCCCTGTGTCCTGCCCCACGCTGAGCTAATGGTCCTGCCCCTCTTTTGCAGGCTCAGAGGCGCCAGTCGATGGCGTTCAGCATCCTCAACACCCCCAGGGAGCTGGGGAGGCGCCTGCTGCGCCGGGCAATCGCCCAGAGGAGCACTCCCACATCCTCCAGCGGCACCCGCCGCTCGTCCCGCATCGCCACCGCCAAGTCCCCAAAGGGCAAGGTAGGCACTGCCTGACCCCCTGGGACGCTGCTGAGCTCAGGCTCAGTGCCTCCAGCTCCTGCCTTGGCTGCATACAGGCCATGGGGACAAGGGGCACAGTCCTGCTGGGCCTGCGGTGCTATGGCAGCAGCAGGTCCCAGCATGGAGCTGGGTCACATTCATGGTCCCTAACCTCCCATCTTCGCTCTGTCCTTTCCAGGCCGGTCGCCAGTCACGCAAGGACAAGCAAGCCTGAGGTTTCCTCAGTCTCTGCGTGCTGGCTCTGCCCTGGCCTCCCACCTGCACCCCCTCACCTCTTCCTGCCCCCCCAGGGCCCAGGAGCACTGAGGATGAACAGGTGGGGCCACCCACACGACTGCCTTGCATATCCCAGTGAAAACTGTGGGGTGCCCTGGGCAGGGCAAGGCCCCCTTGCCCTTCCTGTAGCCATTGTCATCCTTCCGGGACCCAAGGCAGGGGGATGCACCGAGGTTGAGGGCTGGAAACACACAGGGGTGCAGGGGCTGGCACCAGGCTGCAGCTGGAGGAGCTGAGCTCTCCCCAGGGATATTCTGCAGCCTCAGGTACAGGGACAGAGGTGAAACTTAGCATCCCTCGGGCCACCACCTTTGCTCCCTGTGTGTGGGACCCCCCCAACCTGCCCGGTCCTCCTGCTCCTCCCAGGGAAGCTGAGGCAGCATTTTTAAATGTTTCTACTTGTAAATAAAGTGTATTTTTCACCTGCTCTGGGGGTCCTGGCTTCCTCCTCCTACAGTCCACATGCACTGGAACCCTCATCAGGACTTGAGGGAAGGAAAAGCATGAGCTCCTCCTTGCCCTATCACTGAACTATACAGGGTGTCCCAAGGCAGGATGCTCACCCATGGACCCTGCAGTACCACCAAGCAGTCATTGTGCAGATTTCTGTCTTTCTTATTTTTCTCCTTGAACTTACTCTTCTCCAGTACCAACCCCCGCCATTACAGTGCTTCAAATCCCACCAAATCTGGCCATGGGGCTGGAAGCACCTTCTCCATCCTCACACCAGCCTTGCCACAGATGTTCAAGGAGCTGCAGTGTGTCTGCCTCTTGGAGTGCTGCAGGTTCAGCCCTCAGGGGTGGTGACACAGGGTTTGTCCCCAGCTCTGCTGTCCTACTGCAGGCACTGGGCTGAGGACAGGGCCCCTGGTGTCTCCCTGCAGTTGCTGGCATGCTGCTCCCCCTCTGCCATGCCAAAGGGCAGCTGGCAAATGGGGCAGGGCACCCAGGTATCAGGGGACAAGGAAGGCCAGGCCACAGTAGGTTCTTCTCCACACTGGGAGGCGTGTGGGGAGCAGATTCAGCAGGAAGTGGCCTGTGGAAAGGGAAGGTGATATGGCTGTCACAAGCTCACTAGTGTTGGGATGATGGGGGATTTGGACTGACACCCTCCCTGATGGTTCGCACGGCAGCCTGGGAATACACTGTGATGCCTCTCCAGTGCCAGGGCACCAGCAGGAGTGATCTGTCCCAGCTACAGAACTGCCACCACTGTGCCCATTTACTGCCCACAGAGGACACCCCTGCCAAGCAGCCACCTGAGCAGATGGGGCAGACACCGTCTCCCCATCACTGCTGGCCTATCCTCTGTCATTTCTCCTGACTTGTCTCTCTTGGGAATCACAGGCTTGGGCTGTTCCTTTCACCCTGGGTGTCCTTGAGGTGGCAGCTGGAGCCCTGCACAGGGGTAACATGCTGGAGACACCCTATGCCACATAGTGCCAGCCCAAAAGAGTGAAGGGCAGTGCCCAGAACTGTCTGGGAAAGGCTGAGAGCAGTAAACAGCCAGGTGAGGGCAGGAGAAGGCAGTGACCCATGGGATTACCTGCCAACAGGACTGTGGGCACAGTGCCTGTCCAGCTGCCTGCAGCTACTCAAGGGAGCAGCAGGCACATGCAGTGCAGAGCCTGGGGAAAAGCAGGCAGGAATGACAGAGGCAGAGGGCAGTTTGGGTTGGAGGAGATTTTACAGCTCATCTTATTCTAAGCCCCCCCCCCCCCCCCCCAACACTGTGGGCAGGGACACCTTCCACTAGACCAGGTTGCTCCAAGCCCCATCCAACCCGGCCTTGGAACACTTCCAGGGATGAGACAGCCACAGCTGCTCTGGACAACCTGTGCTGGTGTCTTACCATCCTCACAGGGAAGAATTTCTTTGTAATATCCCATATAACCCTGTCTTCTGACAATTTGAAGCCACTACGCCTTGTCTTGTCCTCCCAGGCTATTGTCCCTCTCCAGTTCTTTTGGAGCCCCTTTAGGCAGTGGAAGGGGCTCCAAGTTCTCAGAACCTTCTCATCTCCAGGCTGAACAGTCCTGGATGTCCCAGCCTGTCTCCAGTAGAGGGGCTCCAGCCCTCAAGAGGATCTCCACAGCTTCCTCTGGACTCATTCCAGTTGCTCCACACTCTTCTGATGTTGGGGGTCCCAGAGCTGGAGAAGCTCTGCAGGTGGGCTCTCACCTGAGCAGAGCAGAGGGGCAGAATTCCCCCCTGCCCTGCTGCCCACAGTGGCTGGGAGCCAGCCCAGGACACAGCTGTGCAGATTCACTCACCTGGCACTGCAGGACCTCCCACATCCTTGGCCAGCAGCTCCAGGTGACGCCCCAGGGTGCTCGTGCCAGCTCTGGGCCTCAGGGCCTGGTTCTGGTTCTGTGTTGTCAACAGCTCCATCCAGGCAGAGTGGCTGATGTGGGCTGGGCTCCAGGCAGCCCATCCAGCTTCCACAGCTTCCTCTGTGGGGATAGGGAGGGGCAGCCTTGCAGGAGGGTGTCGCTATCAGACACGAATAGCGCACAAGCTGTTCTCAAGGGGAAGAAAAAAGGGAAGTTTATTTTCTGACTCCAACATTTATAATTTTCCAAGAGTGACAGTGGATTGGAGGGTGACAGTGCCACCTCTCCAATGACACTGGACAGACCAACAATCCATCAACTTTCTTGTCCTCCATAAAGGAATGCAAAACAATGAGTTATTTACAGAAAGTGTGTGAGAAAGTTCACTACTAGAATATCAACATCAGAAGGCTTAGAAAATCTTATAAAACCATGGTGACAGGAGGACAAGGCTGGTGGGGCTCTGGGCTCCAAGGAAGCACCTCAAAGGGCTCCAGGCCACACTGTGCAGGGACAGGATGGGGTGGACCATGTCAGGCCATATAAATGCATGATTCAGGAATGAAAGTCCTGTGAAAGGCAGAACTGGATCACCAGGGTCTGTCAGAGCTCAGCATCCTCCTGTGGGGCAAGGAGAGGCCCCAGGCAATGGACACAGGTTCTTTGTGCCCACCACTCTGGGCACAGCCCCTAGCTCAGCCCAGCAAGCACCTCCTGGGCTTTCCGTGGGGCACAAGTGGTGTCCGTGGAGGAGCAGCCCCTTCCTGCTGCCTCCCCACGGAGAGGGACACATGGAAGTCTGGGAGACACCCACTGTGTCCAGGGGTGGCTGTGGGGGGTCAGATTCCTGCCCCTGTGGTTTGTGCAGGCAGATGTAGCAGAGCCCAAAGCAGCTGCATGGACTGAAAGGCTGGCTGCAGGTGAGCTGAAGACTGTTGGAGACAAGCACAAGACTGAACACACTGAGTTCCTGCAGCAAGAGCCAAAGTTTATTGGTGGGTACCCCCTTTTACAGAGGCTTCAGAATTCCTGCACTTGAACATCTGATTGGCTGGGGTCTCAACCCCACCCAGCTCACTGGGCAGCTGGTGCCTGCATTCAGGATTGAATGGGACTGGCTGGGCTCCCCTGCTGGAGTTCCAATCCTACTTATCACTGTCTTACCCAGGAACTTGTTTACCTCTACTCTTTAATGTACCAGGCTGGTCAAGTTGGGGTCTGTTGTGGCCAATTTTAACTGTGCAGCTCCAGACCAGCTGCAGCTGTCACAGCACGTGGTCCCATGTCTGCCCCATGGTCAGCTCTGAGCTCTGCTGTGGGGAAGGGCACTGGCCACTGGCCCAACAGCACTCCTACCTCTGCTTGTTGCTCTGTTGCTGTGCCACCCAGGACATCTGGGGGATTATGGGCACAAGAGAGGGCAGGGAAGCAGAGCTGGCACAGCTTTCCTGAGCCCATAAACAACCCTAACCCCTGGTCTACCTGTCTTCTTCCCTACCTGTCCTTCTACCCTCCTATCAGCCACATCCTACTGCCAGCCCCATTCCATCACCATCCCCCCAAATCAGCTCCATCCCACGACCAGGCCCACAGCTCTTCCCTATGCCCTTTTCCTGTGGATCAATCCTTACCTTCCTAAAACATCTGAACCCTGCAGCGATTCTGGTCCAGCTTTGAGTCAGCTGGTGCCATCAGTGGGCACCAAGGTGAGACGGGGCCACGAGGAGCATTCCACCTCAGCCTGCAGAAAGGCACAGCTGTAGTTCCCTGGGGAGCAGCGAGAAGGACAGGGGCAAGGGGGCTCAGAGCTGCTGACCCCACTGTGGGACGTGGCTCTGGCTCCTGCACGGGAGTGGGGAACAGGGAAGTGTCAACGTCAACACGGCCAATGGGACTGGCTCTCTCCAGTCACAGCCCCACTCTCAGCTGCCTGCTGTGACCCTTGGGGCAGCCAAGCCAGGGCTGTGTGCTGTCCTCACTCAGCAGGTTCTCTGCCTTGGGGTACTTGGGGTCCTGCACACACACCAGGGACACAGCATCAGGTACCAACCCCTCCCTAAACACCCTCCCCTCCAGCTCTGGCTTGTTCTGGACATGGGGAGAAGCATGGAATTCTCTGGTAACCTACAGGAGCAACATCCCATTTTGAGAGAGCAAGAATGATGTGAATCCTTGCCCTTCTGCTTAACAAGGTGAGGTAGCACTGCACCCTGTGATGGCCTGACCCACCTCTTCCAAGACCCCAGCAGCTCAAAGGGATCAGCCCCACACCCAGCCCCCCAGAGGGAGCCCCCAGGCACCTGGGAGGAGAAGGACACCACTCAGCTGATTTTAACCGGAGCCATTCAGGAGCCTTTGGAGACAGCACTGCCAGAGTGTAACTTTCCTTCGGATGCCTCCAGTGCCTGGTGGGGAGAGAGGAGAGCCTGATGAGCTTGGACATCTCCTGGCTTTGGTACCATCCAGCAGCTCCCCAGTCCCACCCCACCGCCTCGGTGCCCCCCAGAGCTGCCCCAGCACCCCTCAGGTTCCCGTCCCCAGATCTGAGTCACAATTCCCCAGCTCAACCCACAACGCCCCATTCTGTCACCCGGGTACCACCCACACGCCCCAGCCCTGCTCTCCAGTGCCCTCAAGCGCTCACCCGCAGCTCCACGGGCCGTGTTCCCAGACGCACGAACACCGCCTCAGCGCCATTCCGCTATCGCTGTAGCTCCCCAGTCGTTCTCCACTTTCCCAGCCCTGTTAAAGCCGCGCTCTGTCCCACAGCCTCTCCCCAACCCAGTGCCTGACCCCACAGCTCCCGACTCACTGCCCAGCCCCATCCGCGCCGATCTCGGCCGCCCAAGTGACGCGAGCCCCGAACACCGCCGCTCCCGCCTCCCATCAGCGCCTCTCCCGAGCGCGCTCCGGTTCGGGCCGCGGCCGGGCCCGCCGCGGGGCCTGACGGGACACGCAGCCCGCGGGGTCCGGGAGAACGGGGTAGGGATGTGCGCTGAGGGGCTCGGAGGGTCCCTGGAATGGGACAGCGGCGACTCTGGGTCACTTTGATCTTGTAGAGCTTTGGGGAAATGGGTGCGGGGAGTGTTAGGAGAGATCCTGGTGTGGGAGCACAGGGGCAGGGTGGCACTGGCAGCTCCGGAGGGCCCATGGGGCAGGGACAGTGCGGGCTCTGGGGGCAGGAGGGCAGCCATGGAGGCACTGCTGTTGTTCCCGTGCTGGCTTTAAATGTTCCTGGGCATGAAAAATTACAGAACTGGAAAAAAATCTTTTTGGAAAGATGGAATTGTAAGCAGGGTGGGTGCTCTGTCACAGGTACGTGCCACTTTCAGGCACTGCTGCCCCGGCCTTTGCAGTGGCTTTTCACCTTCCCCTGTGCTTCGTGCATGGGGGTTTTTTTCCCAGTTGTAGAGAGCCAGGAACTTGGTTCCATCCTGTCTGCACTGTGGGAGCAGCTGCACAGGGGTCATGAATTTGCTTAGCTTGTGCAGTCAGGTAAATTTTTGGTGCCTTTCCTCAAGAACTGGTGGTGTGGCTTAAAAATTGTCAGATGCTGGTGGGTGTTTTGGAGAAGATTGCTGGCAGGGCCCAGTTGTGGAGATTCCCTAGAGCATGGCTGAGCTGTGGGAGCTTGTACCTGCCCTGTGCCTTGTGTTGCTGCCTGAGAGTGGTGCAGTGGGGTGATGGGAGGATTGAATCCCAGACCAGTCACTCTTGAGTTGCTGCTGGTTATATTTTAAGATACTCCTTGGTGACTTTGTATGTAAAAATGTGGAAGATCCAAATCACTGATCCTCAGAAGTGAAATTCCCATTTTTCATTCCATTAGAGCCTGGCAGCAAGGGCATCACAAGGAGGCAGCGAATGAGGAGGTGCATATAGGACTGCTTATCCCTGTCATTCAACAAATTGTTGTGGCAAAACCTATCTGCTTGTGCTGTCCTGTGGTCTTGGCAGCTCTTTGGGCAGAGCAGTTTGCTGATGAGCCACTCATGGTGGGGACCAGAATAAAGCCAAGCGTCCCATGGCCCTGGCTCTGCCAAGGCCACCACTAAACCATGTCTCCAATGGAGGCATTTTTCCATATTTGCCCCTAGAGGCCTCCAATGGAAGACCAGCTTTTATATTACCTCCTTTATGGAAATGGTTTTGTCTGTGTGTTGTTTTGTTCCTATATTTTGAAGGCAGCAGTTCCTTGGGGATGCAGGCAGGAGAGCCTGCCCCAGAGATGGGGGTGCAGAGTGGGTCTGGCTGCATGGGGCCTGGGCTGCCTCAGGATAATCCAGCTTGTGTGTATGTGTCACGATCCGTCCTTACAAACAGGGTTCGTGATGGTTCGTGGATTGATCTCAGGGTGCAAAAGAACCAACACGGCAGAGGGGATTTGCAGTAATAATCAAAACAAATGCACCTTTATTCAATGACCACAGCAAAATGCGATATAGGGATTAAGGGAGAGAAAAAGACAGAGAAAGAGAGAAAAGAGAGAGAGAAAGAGGGGGGTATAGCTACCAAACGTAGAGACGAAGTCCTTTGGTGCAGTCCAGTCGAGGATCCGCCTGCTACGTTGGAGAGATCTCAAAATCTCTAGCTAACTCAGAGGTTTTTATTATGATAACTCTATTGAAAATTGTGAGAGGGGGGAGAAACAGATACAATAAGGAATAGATGTACCAGGTAGTCCATGTTCTCAGCAGTAAACGAGAGCCATTGTTTTCGTGGTCCAGTGGTCACATCCTGCAGGCAAACATCTCGCTTTGGTCAGCTTGCCTGCCCCACACACCTGCCCCGGGCTGGGGGTTTCAGTCCCAGTCCTTGGAAGGAGCAGAGGGGCCTTTTCACACAGGGGTTTCATGTCTTGGTCTTTGATGGAGAGGCTCCTTACATCCCACTCTGTCTGTCATGGTGGTTGTAAAACAGGTGAGGATCTTCTGTGGGAGACCTCCTGAACTCAGGAGAAGTCCAGCCAGGCTGAGATGTGGGACAGCTTCCAAGGCAATTGTTGCAAACAGGGCACGGTGCCCCCTCCTCATTGGGCTCAGTGTATCATACAGCAAACAAAACCTGTGAAAACAATAACTTAGCACTGTGCTCTCAGGTCTCAGGGCCTTTGGCATGTGTAACTTTCTCCCACAAAGCCAGAGATTTTCACATGGGGGGGGTGGTGTTCTCTTCGGTGGTCTCCCCGATGAGGGTCACGAGGCAGATGAGCGATATTTCGGACAGACTCTCACACGACCCCGTGACTCACGATTGTCTTGAAGGGATCTTCATCAGCAGGGCTCTGAAATGTCACTGATAGGTCTTCAGGATTCGCCATACGTTGGTAGCATAACCCGGAAAAAATAGAGACAGTTTGACAGAGAGGGAGAGAGAGGGAGAGAGAGAGAGGAGGAAAAGAAAGGATAGGAAAAAGAAGGGGAAAAGGGAGACAATAAACGTAATTAATATTGATTATCATAACAATTTTCACAAATGGTTGATTAATTACAACAATATAATTTTTATGACGATTTTTAAATGGTTGAAACAAATCACAAATAATCAAAAGCAAAAAGCAATAAACAAATCATAATACAAGTAATAATTTAAAAATAATTTTCTAAAACAATTCACTAAAAATTGAAAGTAGTTCTCACAAAATCATAAAGAGGAATCAGGATTTACTCTAAAACACATATGCCTAATTCATAATTGCTTTGTGTCAAATGTCGCGGGGATGTTCACATCAGCCAAGTTGTGTGCATTAACTATAGACGTCAATCTTGTCAGCTGTCTTTTCACCATCTTCTAACTCATAGCGACTAGGACTGCTGATAAAATAAAACCAAACAGAATTAAAATCAAAAGGATAACAATGGGATGACACACACTGTTCAAGGCACTCATGGCAGTAGGAGACCACCCCAAAAAGAGTATCCCACCACTTGTGCTCAGCATCTTCCTCCACTCTTTCCATGACACGGTGTATCTGTCTCACATTGTGATGAACAGCTACCAGAGTTTTCTGTCCGTTTTTCTTAATCTTCTTGAGGATTTCAACTAAGTCTCGATAGAGCAGCAGTTGTCATACCAAAGTGAGAGTCATCCCAATAGGAGTAGGCATCAGTTTGTGAATCAGTGTGTAGTTAGATTGCAATAGGTAGAGAGAGGTAACTGGAGCTTCATAAGAGAAATCACATCCTGTAATCTTGGTGAAGTTACAGGCCCAAAAATTTGAATGATTTTTAGTATCTACTACAACATTTTCTACGAATACAAAATCACAAATGGTTCTAAAGCATGCACATTATTGCCTATGTATATAAGAACTGTTTCAGAAGTCTTGTTAGGATGAATTTCAAAATGACAGATATTTTGCTCTGTGTCTAAACAAATGTCTTGAGCTATGATTGCATTGCTTTCACAGATGAGCCCTTGTTTTTCTCGGGCAATACAAGATTCCAAATTTACAGTTTGCCATTTCTTACCAATTTGACGGGCCCATTCTCTATGTTCAGAAAGATAGAGAATAGCTCCGTCGTAATTCAGTTCTAATGCTTTACCAGGGAAAATCAAGTGCACTGAGGCATTGTGTATGGTTAACACAAAAGCTGTGTCTGTGTTTCAAATGGGGTCATAGGTCAAAATTCACTAGGTTCCACCAGGACTGGAATTCTCTTTCAAATTCAGTAGCACTGTCCCAAATTATTTTCCAAATTTCAGTGGGAAAAGTGCCTTCTTCACCTTCTCTTATAATTGAAGCAGAAACTGACTGCATCCACAATTGTGCCTGGATACAGCTAAGAGTCAAAGAAACATTGTTTTGTGTAGCACTGAGTGCATCGATTACCAATTTGTGATCATTTACATTTACCTTCTCCCAATTTGGTAATATGTTTGATAGCAGCCACTGGTGTGTTCACAAAAGCCAATAAGAACGACTGCAGTGGTTGCTGTAATTTGATCAAATCTCTAATTATGACAGCCAATTTATTCAAGTTCAGTTAATTTACATGTCATGTGTAATATCATCCCCTGGTGTTACCATAAAGGGAAGGGAAAACATGATTTCTGTTGTCCATCACTAGTGTTATCATGGTTTTTCAGGTCTTCATGTCCCTCGGAATTCTTCTGTAAAAGTAAACACAACAGACTCTGACACAAAGAGGCAGAAAAAGTTAGAACAATGGAATTGTCAGAGAGATTTTGAACAGCAGTGGTACTTCCCCTCCTGCAGCGAGGGGTCCACCAAAAGCAGGTTGCCCAGGGTAATGTGCTGGGTTCTTGAAATCATCTGGTCTCTATAGTGAAGGAATGATGCTTGGAGTTGTCGGGCAAAAAGCAGTGATTTTGGAACACTCATTTAGCCCCCATCTATAGTAAGAGGTGTGAGAAGTCTATTTAATCTTTTCACCTTTTGCCCAATCCTGCATACATTTGACAGTAAAGTGAGAAATATTATGAGATTGAATTTCCAGTGGTTTTAGAAAAATTCCAAAGCATCCTTGCATTGCTTTAACAGTATTATCTCCTGTAGCTCTTTTAAAAGCATCAGTCAGGAGCAACCCAAATATAAACATAGCATAGGACTTGGTGTAAATACAGACAAGAAAATAATTTTGTCCCTCACTTTGGAAAATACACCAAACAGTTAACTCCTGACTCCAGCCCATTTCCCAGGCCTTTACTTTGATCCCATGCGCTGGGCTTTGTCACACACTTGAAATCACCTGTCACACTGCATCCTGGTCTTTGCTCTGTCCCTGTGCCATTGTTTACTCAGGAAGGCTGCCCAATCTCCACTGGAAGTGCCATGTCTTTTTTTGTCCTTTCCTCTCTTATTTCCCTTTGCAGGGGGGTGGCTGGAGTCCCACAGCTGCCTCTGCTCTCAGTTTGGAGCAGCTGGGCATCTGCAAAGCACAAACATTGCTTATCTCTACTTTGCTTTGCCAGCTGTTGGGACCCAGTTTGAGAGCTGGGTTGATGGTAGAGTCACAGCAGGGCATGGAGATCCCTTGGAACTTTTAGTTTCCGTGGCAATATGTGGGAACTCAGCAGATCCCTCCGGATGTCCAGAGTTGCCGAGAACCCCGTCGGGGGGCTCAGAGACCCTAGCATTCTGCCCAGAACACCTGGTGGCTTGATTTTGATCCTTCCAATGAATTGTCAGCTTGGCATGGGGATGTGAAAGACACACAGGTTTGAATGGTGCAGTAACAGGATGGAAATGTAGATTTTAGGATTTTTGGTATAGGGGTTATGGGGACAAGATGGAGGAATCAGGGCGTGTCTAGTCCTTCTTCTTTCTTCTTCTTGTTCTCCATTTTCTGCTGTGATGTTGGCATTTGGGGATTGGTTTAGAATAGAAGTGCACTGTCTAACATAGGTAATGGGTATTGGAAATAAAAAGTCAATATGATATACGTAGTTTGTAGTATAAAAGGACAGCACCACCTCGGGGGTGATCAGAGTGCCTGTGGCTGCCTTGCTGTGCAGACCTTGGCTGGGCAAAAAGAAAATTTTGTAGATAAGAAATAATAAACAACCTGAAGACTGAAAAAGTGAAGAGTCCAGACTCATTTTTCAGAGTGCGGGCTGCTGCAGAACCATCCCACATATCTCAGGGCTGAGAACAGACAGCTGACCTGAGATCTTGGCGTCCCTGGGTGGGCCCGAAGGAGGCAGCTCCCAGGCTGGACTCGCTCCCAGGAGGGCACTGATAGACCTCCTTGGGAAGCAGCCAGAACAGCCCTGAATAATAGGCCAAAGAAGCGGCAGCCACTCTTGAGATCATTGCACTCCACTTCTGCTGAATAGACTCGCAGCAGACCAGTCCGGAGCAGAGCCAGAAGGTTCCCTGGATCCACTCTCCTGAGAACTGCTGGCTGGTGACCCAGGACCTTTGGACTGCCCTGACGATTCAAATTTGGTGAGAAGGTCAAAATCAAGAACATGGGGGGCACATATTCCCAAGAACAGTTAAGGATTTTTTCCACCTTACAGGGCATGGCAGAGGCACATCCCATTGCAATTTTAAAGAAAGAACTTAAGGATCTTTTGTTATGGGCACGCTGTAATTATCCATACTCGGAAACACATGTGTTGTTTGAGGTGGGATTTTGGCAGGAAATTAATAGGCATCTTTATCATTCAGCTACTAGAAAGGATGAAACGGCCATGAAACTTTTACCACCTGCACGGATGATGTTGGAGGCAACCTCAGCAAAAGCTAGGAGGGTTGCCAAACAGCACCTTGTTAAAACTCCCACAGGGGAGGGGAGCAAAGCCAGAGAAGGAGGTTGGCTCTAGTCCCAGTTGTCCTGGGGGTGACAGCTCCCGTAAAAGGGGAGCAGGTGGAAATTTCATCACCTCCAATTCCACCACCCTGAAAGTCCATGGGACCTCCAAAACGCCCAGAAACTCCAGATATTTCAGGGTTTTTGGGCTCCGACTCAGACACCATCTCACTCCTGGGAGAGCTCAGGGTTGAAACTTCCCCAAGCGAAATCTAGGAGTCGGACTGTGCCATTATTGGGGCGCGTCCTCCCGATTCGCAGGAGCCAAAGGGACACAGGAGAGGGAAAACAGTAGTTGGGAAGGGGCGTCGAAGTGGGACCAGAGGGGGAGGGGGAAAAGCTCTCTCGTGGCAGGCGTGGTTGCGCAGCGATGGGCAGCTGGCAGCAGCAGTGATTTTTCCCAACAACATACAAAAAGAAAGCTACATCGAAGAAGGCAACAACACAACAAATGGAGTATTCTTCAGCTTCAGAATTTCATGAAGCTCAAGACACTTCAGATGAAGCATAACCACAAGAAGACATAGTGCACATCACTGCATCAGGAATAATGCCAGCATGGATGTGTTCAGCAGCGGAAGCAGCAAAGCATTTACTGTGATCTTTTGATACAGCCAAGAAAGCACAATCACAAGAATTTCAGATTTTGGATTTGGGCGCAAGACCCAAGACTTCATCATGGCAAAGGATGTGGACTTTGGAGACACCAATGACTTCTACAACTCCACTGTACATGCAAATACCAATGGAGTTTCCAGAAGAAGAGGAAGAGAAGCCAGTGAAGACAATGGATTGGAAACACATCAGAAAAGAGTTATCAAAAGAAAAAGACCTATTGCAAGGTTCAGGAGATCTCACAATGCCAGTGGCATACGATGCACAGGGTCAGAATCCAAGGTGGGACAGAATGGATCATGATGTGATCATGGAATTAGCAAAGGCCATCAGAGAAAATGGGCTGAATTCACAATATTTTAAGCAGCTCTTGAAGGGGACTTTCAGTATATACGATTTTACACCTTATGACATCCGATGCCTGGTGTCAATGATTCTCACCGACACGCAAAATCTCATATGGGACAGAAGGTGGAGAAGGTATCTCACAGAGTTGAGGAATGGATACCAAGGCAGGCCAAACGCAAACCTCACAGTGTCACAGTTATCAGGGGATCCTGCAGATGACAATCCAGCAGAGCAAGCAGTGAGATTGCCAAGGCGAGTGTTGAATGACATCAAAAAAGCAGCACGAAGAGCGATTCTGCAGATTGCTCCAGCAGGAGTTCCAGACGTTCCATTCTCAAGCATCAGACAAGGTCCCACAGTGTGGGATCTCAGCACCTCAGGACTGAGGTGCTGAGTCACCGAGACCACCCTTGGGGGGCTCGGGAGTCCTGGAATGTTGCCAGAAGTGTCTGGTGGCTGGACTTTGATCCTACACAGGAGACGACACCTGTATGAGGATAGGAGGATTTCACCGGGGTGAATGGTGAAGGGATCAGTTAGTTAGAGAGTGAGACACAGAGTTTAGGATTTCTGTACAGGGGGGTTTAGAGAAGTAAGATGGAGGAATTGGGGCATGTCCTGTCCTTCTTCTTCTTCTTCTTCTTCTTCTTCTTCTTCTTCTCCTCCATCTTCTGTGGTGATGGTGGCACTTTGGGATTGGTCATTACTAAAAGTGCACCGGGCAATAAGGGTAAAAGGTATTGGGGAAAAATGATAAATATTGTACACGTAACTTTGGGTATAAAGATAGGTGACTGCCCGGAGGGCGACACAGTGTGCTCATGGCTGGCTGCTGAGCAGACCTCTGTCGGGCCGAGAGAAAATCTTTTAGATAAACAATTAATAAACACAGAAACCGAAAGAAGAACTGAAGCCTCTTCTCGTCCTTTGATACGCGGGCTGCCCCAAGGCCACCTCGGGCCTTTCCAGGCCCTCCAAACAGCCAAAAACCGGACACCACAGAACCATATTCATCATTCATAGATTTGCTCACACAAGCTGAGATTCAACAGGTGACTGATGAGGTGGTGAAGAGACCTCTCCTGGAAAGTCTAGCCTTTGGCAATGCCAACCTGGATTGTCAGCGGGTCATCAGCACAACCCCTGGATGGCCATCCTTGGCAGAGTTGGTGCAGGCATGCAGCAAAGTGGGAACACCTCAGCATGTTACATCCATCGTGAAGGGAAGAATTGCGAGGAGAATGGGAAGACAAAGTGAAAGGACAGTCGGAAAACAAAGTGCTGGAAAAAATGCTTCAACAACAGAATGAGAAGATGGACAAAGTTCTTGCAAGCATTCAAAAGAAGAACAACTCATTAGGAGGACAATACTACAAGTGTGGGGCGTTTGGACACATGAAGAAGAACTACCCACAAGTGCACGCACAAGCACATGCTCCAACGCATATGCCAAAGACGGAAAGGCCACTCTGTCCATGATGGGGGAGAGGAAGAAATCTTGCGAAGGAATGTTATTCTCAGACGGATGTGGAAGGAAATCCTTTGCCGTATCCAGGAAATGCCAAAAAGAGCGCGCAGCATAGTCAGTGTGCGTCGACACAAGTGATGGCAATGACACAAGAGCAGGCAGCACAGTCATTGGACAACGTCAAGCAGACGCCCTCAGCAAAGTCCTCAGCAGACTTCCCAGTGATCCAGAACTCCTGCCACCAGGAGCAGCTTCCAAGTTAATGTGCTTCTTGGATGGAAGTCACGCAGTGATACCAACAGGTGTCAACGGGGCTTCACCCAAGAGACAAGTGTTCTTACCAATAGGTCAAGACAGAAATAGTATCCTTGGAATTGTTGTTTATCCTTCAGTCATCTCAGTAGACAAGAATGAAGATTTGGAGAGATTGATTCTGTGGGCCTGAGAGCGAGGTTTTTTTTCGGACCCTGTGAAGGCGTTCTCTAAGGAGGTGTGGTCTCTCCTGGGGGTCCACCTCATGGATGCCCTCTGTTGATGATTGCACTGTAGACGTGGGACTGCTAGTGGAAGAAATGTGAGGAGCTTTGGCAGGGGTCTGGTTCTTGTACCCCTTGGAGTTCCCAGGGAAGCCCTTCTATCTCGGATGTGGATGAGGAGGAGATTGAGCTCCTGTGCAATGTGGAGTTCCCTTCCCCATCCCAGAACAGTGTGCTGGGGAGTGGCCATTGTTCGCCCGGGGTGGATTGGGCTCACAGCCAGCTGGTCCCGGGTCCGGGGGGCTCCCTGGATTCAGTGGGCCGTCCTCGCCCCGTGGGTGGCAGGGCGGGGGACGGGTTGCCCTCTCTTTGTGCCTTCCCGGCCTTTGAGGGTCAGCCTCCGCCTCGACTTGAGGCTGCTTCGGTGACGACCTTTTGTCCGAACTGCGGTGTGTCCACCATGTTCCCACTGAGCGCAGTGGGGCTGGGTTCTCCCACCCCCGAGTCGGGTTCCTCAGCGTGGGGGGCGATTTCGCCCGCCTCTGGGTCTGTGCAGCCTGCTGGGCATGCACAGTGGGTGAAGGCAGCCGGGGGCGGGGCGTCGGTTGGTGCTCCGCCCGGCCCCGCTCCGGTGGGCGGGCAGCCGGCCCCTCTCCGCTCGGTGGGGCGGTGCCCGCTGCTGGACCTTGCGGCTTGGGGAGGGCTCTCATAGGGGGCCTGCCTGGCTCCCTTGTGCTGCCCCAAAGTGACGCGGCTCCGCGGGCCGTGCCTCCCTCGGCATCCCACCCTGTCCCCGTATCGGGGGATGGGGGCCCTGCAGCGGTGTTGTCTGTGGCCACGCCGGTGTCGTCCGGGGCCGCGCCGGATTTGCGGGCCGTGCTGGCACCTGCGGCCTCCAAGGCAGCCCCTGCCGGAGCTGCAGCGCCGCAGGGGACTGGGGTGTTTACCTTTAGCGCAACTGCTGACACGGCCGGCGGGAGGCCGGTGGGTGCCCGGGGCCATGGCACTTTCTTGTCAAGTCATTGGACGCTTCCTGCGTGCCAGGTGACCGTGCATCCGAAGTACCCTGAACATTTCTGGCGAGAGGCAAAAACCAAGACCGATGAGATGAATGAACCTCTCTCCTCACAGCATCTGCAGGGTCACAGGGCAGATTCCTTTGGCTCTGCCGGTGCTGCAGGGGGCACAGGGACGAGTGGTGTTGCCCCGGCTCCCAGTCAATCACTCCCTCTTGTCTCTGGGGAGCCCAAGGATCCGGACACAGCAGGTGCGGTGGCTTTGCCAGGGGGTCCCCAGGCTTTCCCTGTGCTCAGGGGCATCACTCATAACACCTATGAACCCCTTGCATATAAGCTGGAGAAGGAACTCCGTGAAGCGGTTGCTCAGCATGGTTTGGGGTCTGCTGAGGTTATGCACATTCTTTGGAGGCTTGATCAGGACGTGCTGACACCTCACGATGTCCATTGTGTGGCACATTCTCTTTTTGACCCTGTGCTATTTGGTGTTTTTGAGACCAAGTGGGCTCTTCTGGCGGCCCAAGCGGTGAGGCGGAATGCTGCACTGGCGCCGCAGGACCCCAGGCATGGAGTTGTTGTTGACATGCTGATGGGGACAGGGTGTTATGAGAATGTTCAGGGGCATGTTGGATACAATCCCCTTGTGCTTCAGCAATGCAACACGCTGGGCATGGGAGCGATTGTGCAGACCCTGGAAAAGGCTGCTCTGAAGCAGCCGTTTTCAACTGTTGTCCAGGGGGATGATGAACCTTTTATGGTATTTGCGGCGAGGTTGATTGCCTCCGTGGAGAGGCAGGTGCCTGATCCTCTGGTGAGGGACGTTACAATTGCAAACCTTGTCAAGTGCAATTGTAATGAAGCTTGTAGTAAGGTTATAGCGGCTATGCCTGGTGATCCTAGTATCTGGGAGATGGTGGAGGCCTGTGCGAGCATCATTCCCTCACGTTGGAAGTTGGCCGCTGTGGCTGCCGCTGTCCAGATTCGCATCCCACAGGTATCATTGGTCAATGGAGTGACAAATGGTCTGATTCCTTGCACGTTCTGGAATGGGTTTTCCTGCCTCATCAGCCACAGAAGACGGCAACTACATTGTTTGAGCTGATTGCTCGCTTGATAATCAAATGCTGACAACGGTGTTTGCAGTTGATGGGTGTGGATCCTGCAAAGATCATACTCCCGGTGCAATGGGAGGATTTTGACTGGAGCTTTGCAAACAGTGTGTCCCTGCAGAGTGCTTTGGAAATTTTTTCAGGGCAGATCACTTATCATCTGCCCAGCCATAGGCTGTTGCATATGGCGAAATCCACATAAATTTCTTTGCGGCCCAAGAATAGTCAGGAGCCCGTGCAAGGACCCACCGTCTTCACTGACGGTTCAGGGAGAACAGGAAAGGCGGGAGGGACGTCCCCTGGAGGGACAGATCTGAGTGGCAGGTTCTGGAAGGCCATGAGGTTGGGTCAGCTCAATTGGTTGAACTGAGGGCTGCTGTCATAGTATTTGAGAAATTTTCCCAGGAACCTTTCAACTTGGTCATGGATTCTGCCTATGTGGCTGATATCGCACAGCGGTTGGGTTATTTGGTTTTGAAGGAGGTCAGTAATCCTGCCTTGTTTCATTTACTGAAGAACTTGTGGTGTGCCGTTCAGGCCCGAGTTCATCCATTTTACGTTCTGCATGTGAGGAGTCACACCGATTTGCCAGGTTCTATAGTGGAACGTAATGCGAGGGCTGACAAGTTGGCTAACCCAGCGTGGGTAGCGCCTCAGCCTGATACACTCGCGCGGGCCAAGGCATCGCATGGGTTTTTCCACCAAAAAGCACATACCCTGCAGAAGCAGTTTCAGCTGACGCCAACTGAGGCTCGTGACATTGTTGAGTCATGTGATGACTGCCATGCACTTGCTCCGCCTCTGCCGGCAGGGGTAAATCCCAGAGGCCTTAGGGCCTTGGAGCTTTGGCAGACTGATGTCACCCAGATTGCTGAGTTTGGCCGGCTCCAGTATGGGCATGTCACTGTGGACACGTTCTCCTCTGCGATGTGGGCTTCGGCTCACACTGGGGAGAAGGCCCGTGATGTCCTTGCCCACTGGAGGCAGGCCTTTGTCGTTCTGGGCATACCTTCTGCTGTGAAAACCGACAATGGTCCTGCTTACGCATTGCAAAAGGTACGACAGTTCCTGCCGTTGTGGGGTGTCTCGCACAAGTTTGGTATCCCTCATTCTCCGACTGGTCAAGCTATTGTAGAACGCGCTCATGGTACTCTGAAGCAGGTTCTTCAAAGACAAAACTGGGGAATGCAGGGTGAAACCCCGCAGAGTCGGTTGGCAAAAGCTTTGTGCACAATCAGTCATCTCACTGTGCCACAGAACTCAAATAACCCTGTCATTTTCAATCACCATCTCTCGTTGCAGGCTGCGGACGGGGCACATCAGCCTCGAGCAAAGGTTCGGGTGCGGAATTTAGTCACCAAGAGTGGGAAGGTCCCTATGACCTTATTGCTTTGGGGCGCGGGTATGCTTGTGTATCCACAGATACTGGGGTACGCTGGGTACCTTCAAAATGTGTTCGCCCTGACCTGCGATCGCAGAGACAGAATCCAGCTGATGAGCAAGATGGAAACCGTGACCAACCTGAAAGGCATCAAGCGGGGGAATCATTGAGTGATGATTCGGATGCAGATGTTGAGAGTGATCACTCCGATGATTCCTCTGCAAGTGGACACTGAACATTGCTCATATTTTCCTTTTCACATTGTTCATTTCTTTTCCTTTTTCTTTTTTAAATGGAAAAGGGTGAGATGTCACCCTGTTTTTTTAAGATTTTCTAAGCCTTCTGATGTTGACATTCTTGTGTCGGATCTCAAGATCTCAGTCCTGAGATGCCGGGCCCCCAAGACCACCCTTGGGGGGCCCGGGAGTCCTGGAATGTTGCCAGAAGTGTCTGGTAGCTGGACTTTAACCCTACACAGGAGACGACAAGGATGAGGGCTTCACAGGATGAATGGCGAAAAGATTAGCTAATTAGAGGGTGAGAAACAGGGTTTAGGATTTATGTACAGGGGGGTTTAGAGGAGTAAGATGGAGGAATTGGGGTGTGTCCTGTCCTTCTTCTTCTTCCTCTTCTCCTCCATCTTCTTTGGCCACGGTGGCACCTTTGGATTGGTTATTACTGAGAGTACACCGAGTTATAAGAATAGATGGTATTGGGGAAAAATGATAAATATTGTATACGTAACAATGGGTATAAAGATACGTGGCTGCCCGGGAGGGCAGACAGTGTGCCCATGGCTGACTGCTGAGCAGATCTCTGGTGGCTGAAAGAACATCTTTTAGATAAACAATTAATAAACATAAAAACCGAAAGAAGAACTGAAGCCTCTTCTCGTCCTTCGATACGCGGGCTGCCCTAAGGCCACCCCGGGCCTTTCCAGGCCCCTCAAACAGCCGAGATAAACCGGACATTTGGCGTTCCCTGGCTGGGCTCCACCATCACAACCTTTCGGGGGGGGGCACCCTCAAAGCCCTGAAGACTAGAGAGAAGAAGAAAACAAAAAGCCAACAGAGACTGCAAAAAAACAGCAGTCACTGAGGAATCCATCTCTCAGTTTCTGCCGAAGACAATTCGTAGCAGATCAGCCCGGACTGGAACCAGAAGGCGCCCTGGGACCACCTCTCGTGATCTGCTGGACAGAGACCGAGACCTCCAGGCTGCTCTGACGAAAAATTTGGTAAGAAAGCCTGAAAATAAGAACATGGGGGGCACACTTTCCCAGGAACAACGGGAAATTTTGTCCGCCCTACAGGGTGTGACAGAAACGTATACAGAGGGAATTCCAAAGAAAGAATTAAAACAATTATTACTATGGGCAAGGCTAAACTACCCACTGGCAGAAACGTGCCTGCTATTTGAAGTGGGGTTTTGGCAGGAGATAAATAGACACTTATATTTCTTAGCTACTAAAAAAGATGAGACAGCGTTGAAGCTGCTGTCTCCTGCAAGAATAATGCTGGAAGGGATTTCTATGCAAATGAAATTCCAGGACCCCCAGACGCAGCAGACGTCCGGGGGGGGGGGGGGGCCTCTCTGAAAGAGGGGGGGGGCAAGGCTCCAGGAAAAAAAAATTAGGTCTGGCCTTAAAAGGCCGAGAGGAAAATGCTTTTGGAGAAAAAGAGCAAGAAATATTATTAAAACACCCGGTCCCAAAACCCAGAAACCCCGGGAAACTCCCAAAAGCGTACTGAAAGCCCAGAGAGCATGGAGGACTCAGGAGCAGAGGGGCAGCGGGGGGGGAGAAAAAGGGTTCGGGGGAGGCGCTTTCTCGCGGCAGCCAGGCAGCGGCGGAGCAGGCGGGGAGCGCGGCTGAAGAAAAAACAAGAGACGCGTGTTCAGATACGGCTTTGCTAAGCTCAGGGCCGGGGGCGGCAGCCGCCCCGGGGGCCGGCAAGGTAGCAGAAACGCGCGCGGCGGGCAAAACTCGCAAGAACCCGGGGCAGAATCACAAACCAACGCCAGGGCGTCTGACCCATGCAGCGAAATTAGGGGAAATTGCGCAATCCCAGAAAGGCTGCCGTGAGACGCAGGAGGCGCGCGGTTGTGACGCAAAAAACCCGGTGCGAGTCGCGGCGGGCGCGGGTGCCGGCGGGGGCGGCCGGCGCACACTGACGAAGGGCCACACACACACAGCGTCGGAGGAGGAGGAGACAGAGTCAGGGGCAGACCGAGGGGGAAAATTCAGAGGCGGAACAAAAAGGGAGAGGGAAAAATTACCTCGGGAGAGACAGGGAGCGGCTCGGAAAGCACGCATGTGCAGAGCGCGGGCGGGGGCGGGCCAGACCCCCGGTGACGTCTCAGGCGAGGAGGGGCCCTCTCCAGACTTGGTGCCTTTGGTAAAAACCCTCGTGGAGTCCAAGCCTCTCCCCTCCTGGGGAGGCGTGTGTTCTAACCCTATTGTCAGTTGAATCAAAAACCAGGTAACCCCTGAGTGCACGACATGCCGGATCGGTTCAGCAGAGCTACAGCATCATCTCGTAACGAGTCTGCAACTATGCAGCGATTTTCCTCAACAAGATATAAGAAGAAACGAATACTCAGACAAAAGTCGGGACTCAGACTGCAAAGGATAACTCAGAAGAGAAACAAGAGGAACGGAAAGACTCTGGGGGGTTTTCTCTTTGGGGTCTTGAATATTTCTGTATAAGGACCAAAGACTCTGGGGGGTTTTCTCCTTGGGGTCTTGAATTGCAATAGGCAATGGGGTAAATTTACCTATTACAGGGAAAACTGACAAAGGATCATATATTGATCAGCTGGTAGATTTCTTTGACATTTCTCCCATTTGGAGAGGAATTTTAAGGGCAGATTTCTTTGACATTTCTCCCATTTGGAGAAGAATTTTAAGGGTAAGGTTTTATGTTGTAATAGTTCTCCTAGTCCTCATCCATGTCGTCCCAGATGCCATGAATCGGATTGTAAAAGAGGGTTTCTTGGTGCAAACAGAAGGGGGAGATGTCGGATCTCAAGATCTCAGTCCTGAGATGCCGGGCCCCCGAGACCACCCTTGGGGGGCCCGGGAGTCCTGGAATGTTGCCAGAAGTGTCTGGTAGCTGGACTTTAACCCTACACAGGAGACGACAAGGATGAGGGCTTCACAGGATGAATGGCGAAAAGATTAGCTAATTAGAGGGTGAGAAACAGGGTTTAGGATTTATGTACAGGGGGGTTTAGAGGAGTAAGATGGAGGAATTGGGGTGTGTCCTGTCCTTCTTCTTCTTCCTCTTCTCCTCCATCTTCTTTGGCCACGGTGGCACCTTTGGATTGGTTATTACTGAGAGTACACCGAGTTATAAGAATAGATGGTATTGGGGAAAAATGATAAATATTGTATACGTAACAATGGGTATAAAGATACGTGGCTGCCCGGGAGGGCAGACAGTGTGCCCATGGCTGACTGCTGAGCAGATCTCTGGTGGCTGAAAGAACATCTTTTAGATAAACAATTAATAAACATAAAAACCGAAAGAAGAACTGAAGCCTCTTCTCGTCCTTCGATACGCGGGCTGCCCTAAGGCCACCCCGGGCCTTTCCAGGCCCCTCAAACAGCCGAGATAAACCGGACATTCTTGTAGTGAACTTTCTCACACACTTTCTGTAAATAACTCATTGTTTTGCATTCCTTTATGGAGGAGGAGAGAGTTGATAGACTGTTGGTTTGACCAGTGTCATTGCAGAGGTATCACTGTCACCTTCCAATCCATTGTCACTTTTGTAAAACTATAAATGTTGGAGTCAGAGAATAAAACTTCCCTTTTTTCCTTCACCTTGAGAGCGGTGGTGTGCTTGTCTTCTTTCATGTCCTTCAGCGACAGGTGAGATTTAATTACCCCTTTTCAGAGACGCGTCTGTTGTTTGAAGTGGGTTTTTGGCAAGAAATTAATATACACCTTTATCTCTTAGCTACAAAAAAGGATGAGACGGCCTTGAAATTGCTGTCTCCTGCAAGAATTATGTTAGAAGCAACCTCAGCACAGTGAAAATGATTGGCCAGGCAACAACTTGTTGCAAATCCCACAGGGGCAGAGGGAGGAGAGCAAGGCTCGAAACGAGGATTGGCTCTTATCCCAATTGGCCTGGGGGAAACAGCTTCCGAGGAAGGGGAGCAGGGAGAAATGTCATTGCCTCCGGTCCCACCACCCCAAAAACCCAAGAGATCTCCAAAATGCCCTGAAACCTCAGGCAGTGCAGGGGCTTCAGGCTCTGACTCAGGCACAGACGATACCATCCCAATCCCAGATGAGTTAAGGTTTTCTGCCAGTGAGATCGAGGAAGCGGGTCGCTCCTCAGGGGCGCGCCCTTCCAGCTCACAGGGACCAGGGGGAAACGGGATGGGACAAGCAGCGGAGTCGGATGCGGGGGTTGAAGGGGGACAAGAGGGCAGGGGGGAAGTACTTTCTCGCGGTGAGCACAGTGGCGTGGCGGCGGTGCGTGGCGGTGGTGCAAGCCAGCGATGGAGGACGTGAGTTCTGGTGCGGCTTTTGCGAGCACAGCACTGGGAGAGGAGGCTGCCTCAGCCGGCGTGGTGCCAAAAATGCGTGCGAAGGGCAAGGCTTGCGGGACCTCTGGGGAGGGGTCTAAGACTGACACAGGGGTCTCAGACACTGGCAGCGAGCTTGGAGCAGTTACAGAGCTCCAGCCAGCTGCCGTAGGGAGATGCAGGAGACGCACGGTCATGACGTCAAACCAGGAAGACAGGACGGATTGCAGTGTGGGAAGGGGCAGTGGCAGGGGGCGGGCTACGTGCACCGGTGGGAGGTGTGGGTACAGCGTCAGAGGAGGAGGAGAGAGAGCTGGGGACAGATCATAGGGAGGAGAATTTGGAGGCGGAATGGGAGGGAGACAGTGATGTCAGTTCAGGGGAGACAGGAGGCATTCCAAAATGCACCCGTACGCAGAGGGCAGAGTGCGGTCGGAGGCTGGTCCGATCCCCTGTGACGTCTCGGTGAGGAGGGGCCGTGCTCGGGGTTTGACATCCCAGGGCTCCACCCCCTCTCCAATCCCAGTGCCTTCAGTCCCAATCCCTGGGGTCCAAGCCTCTTCCATCCAGGGCAGACACTCACATATTCAACCTCCATTGTTAGCGCAATCAAAAGCCATGCAGACTCGATCTCAAACAAAATCGTGGACAAAAACCAGAAAAGCCAATTTGTGCATGGTGCGGAAGAGGAAGGCACTCTGTGAGAGAATGTTATTCTCAGACGGACGTGGAAGGAAATCCCTTACTGTAAAATCCGGAAAATGGAAGAAGGAGCATGCCCGTAAATTGCCAGCGCAAGCAGACACAAGTGATGGTGGTGACACAAGAGCAGACAGGACAGTCATTGGAGAGCGTCGAGAAGACGCCCTCAGCAAAGCCCTCAGCCGATTCCCCAGCGACCCAGACCTCCTCCCACCAGGAGCACAGTGCACATTAGCAGCCTTTAAATTAGTGTGCTTTCTGGATGAAAGTCATGCAGAGAAACCAGCAGGTACCCACGGAGATTCGTACAAAAGACAAGATTTCTTAACAGTAGGACAAGATAGAAGTAGCATCCTCGGACTCATTGTTTATCCTTCAGTTGTCTCAGCAGACAAGAATACAGAATTGACAGTTTTGGCAAAAGCGCTTCTTCCACCGTTGACCGTGCCAGAAAACACTCTAGTCGCAAGAGCTTTTGCCTTGCCACCACACGCCATTGGAGAGGTCATGTCAATCTTTGACGAGAAGAGTTTCCTTTGAAGGAGCATTTCAAAAATTCAGGAGGTCGAGCCTTGAAAATATCTCGGGTGGAAGATCTCAGAAAAACCAATAAGACCTCAAAAGATGGAGGTCAGCACAAAAATCAACAATCTACATGATTTACAGCAACTTCTAGGAGAGATCAACTGGATGAGACCGATTCTGGAAATCACAAACAGCGACATTCCAGCGTTGCTTGATCTTTTGAGAGGAGACATAGAGATTTGATCTCCCAGGACACTCAGGCAGGAAGCGAGAAAAAAATTGGAGAAAGTTACAGATGCTATACAGAAAAGGCAGGCACATAGATTTGTTCAATCATTGCCTTTTCAGTTGGCAGTGTTGGGAAAGAAAACACAGTTCCATGGTTTGATCTTTCAATGTGTGGAAGGGGCTAACAGCGGTCCTGTTAGCTAAGGGAGCGAGAAGAAGCCGAGAAGTAAGAAGAAGCTGATAAGGAGCTTTCTCCAAGGCTGTAACCAAGGAGATCGAGAGAAGAAAGATAAGAGAACATTGCAGCTGGACTAAGCATTTTTAGAAAGTTAGGTGAAGTCACTATAACTTTTCACCAATAGCATGGTATTGACTTATTGTGGCCAATAGTTAAGGTAGAAGAAAGGTAAACAATTGGAAAGTGTATAAAAGATCAGCCATGTTCACTAATAAAGTGTTGCCAACTGAGACTGCTTGTGGTCTCTGCTTTGTGTCGTGACTGCCTCAACTGCAACATTTGGTAATCCCCAACATGATAAGAACATAGTTGGTGGGGGCCCATATGGGGTCCTAGCAATTGGCAACTGTGACCCACTGGGACGCAGTGGGGGAGGCGACATTGGTGCACCTGAGAGCGGCAAGTGGAAGCCACAGTGAGGTCTGGACCTGATTGCCTCCAATCAAGACACTTGGAAGTTGGTGAGCCACCAACTAGTAATAATGGGACATAATTTATCTAAAGAGGAAGAAAATGTTCTGGCTACATGGAAAGTTTTGTTAAGAAATAAGGGGAATGATACGTCAGATTATGCGCTGCGCAATATATTGCTGTGGGCTAAATCACAGAATTTTGGCACTGATCTCGACACAGCATTTAGTGTTAAGGCACGGAAAAAAGTCGGGGACAGACTTTGGCTGTGGCATCTCAGCACGGCAGTCCTGATGTGCAGGGTCACCGAGACAACCCTTGGGGGGCTCAGACATCCTGGAACGTGGCCAGAAGTGTCTGGTGGTTGGACTTTGATCCAGCACAGGAAACATCACCTGTATGAGGATGGGAGAATCACACGGGGATAAATGGTGAAGAGATAGATTAGTTATAGTGTGAAACACAGGGTTTAGAATCTCGGTACAGGGGGGTTCTAGGGAGACAAGATGGAGGAATTAGGGCATGTCCTGTCCTTCTTCTTCTTCTTGTCGTCCATCTTCTGTGGTGGTGGTGGTGGCACTTTGAGATTGGTTCTTACTAAATGTGCACTTGTCAATAAGGGTGAAAGGTATTTGGGGGAAAAGGTAAATATCTTATACATAGTTTTGGGTATAAAGATAACTGACTGCCCCGAGGGCACGCAGTGTGCTCATGGCTGACGTGCTGTGCGGACCTCTGTCGGGCCGAGAGAAGATATTGTAGATAAAAAATTAATAAACACTGAAGACCGAAACATCCTGAAGACTCCTTTCGTCCTTTGGAGTGCGGGCTGCCCCAAGGCTACCCTGAGCCTTTCTAGGCCATCAAAACCAGCCAAGAACGGGACAACTGGCATCCCTGGGTGGGCTACTCCCACCAAAGAGGGGGATATCAGCCCTTAAGAGCCGAGACTGAAGAGCCGAGAGGACAGCTCCGGATTTGGACGAATTCCCAGGAGAACACTGATAACTCCTGGGGAGACAAGCCAGAAGAAAAAAAAAAACGGCCAAGAGAGTCTGAAAAAGACAGCAGTCACTGAGAACTACACCTCTCAGCTTCTGCCGAAGAAAGTTTGTAGCAGAACAGTCCGGATTGGAACCAGAAAGGCACCTCTGGGACCATTCTTCTGTGACCTGCTGGACGGAGATCAGGAGCCCTTGGACTGCTCTGACGACAGACATACGGTAAGAAGGCCAAAAAACTTAAGAACATGGGCAGCACACTGTCCCAGGAACAGCTGGGAATTTTATCTGCCTTACATGGTGTAGCACAGACATATACGGTCGGGATCCGAAAGAAAGAGCTGAAAGAGCTCCTGTTGTTGGTGAGACTTAATTACCCATTTTCAGAAACGCGTCTGTTGTTTGAAGTAGGATTTTGGCAAGAAATTAATAGTCACCTCTATCTCTTTGCCCAGAAAAGGATGTCACAGCTTTAAAATTGCTGTCTCCAGCAAGAATTATGTTAGTAGGCATTTCTGCGCAGTCGAAATGACTGGAGATGCAACAGAATGTTGCGGGTCCCTCAGGAGCGGGGTGAAGAGAGCAAGGTTCTCGGCAGAAATTGGCTCTGGCCCCAGCTAGACAGGGAGGAAAAGCTCTTGAGGAACAGGAGCAGGGAATAATGTCTTTGCCTCCAGTCCTACTGTTGGAGATTTTTTCAGAAATGGCTTAGAAGGCAGCTGTGAGGAGCAAATTCTCACAGCCTGTTTCTGTAAACAGTAGAAGTTCTCAGGTTGTTTTTAATTACAAGTAAAAGTGACAAACATGAAGGCCTCGAGAACCTTGCATACCAGAGTTCTCAGGCAGCTTTCTCATAACAAGTAGATATTCTATCTTTGGCTGTTTTGGGAAAGTAAAAGTAAGTTTTGAGAACACAAATCTTGGTATTGGAAACAAAAGGAGGGGTTGGTGTGTTATCTCTGACCTATTGTGAGCTCGGGTTTTGCAATATGCATGAAGTGAATTAACACTGTTATAAAAAGTGACTGATTGAGTCAATAAACGGAGTCAGATGCTGAACCAACAAAGGTGGGTCTTCTCCCTCCACTTCAATATCCTACCACCTAGGAAACCAAAGAAACCCCTAAAATGTCCCGAAACCCCACAGAATACAGAGACCTCAGGCTCCGACTCAGAAGTGGCGGGGTCAGAAGTGGGGTCAGAGGGGGAGAGAAGGGGGGAATGGAAGCGCTTTCCGGCGGCGCGGCGGCGGCGATTTGCAGTGGCACGGCGGCGGCAGTACGCGGCGGCACAGCGTCAGCGATTTGCGGCAACGCAGCGGCGGTGGTGCAGACTGAGGGGGGGGGGTGTGAATAAGGAGGGAATGGAAGATACGGTTTCTGGTGCAGCTTATGTGAAAATGACGCCAGAAATGGCAGCTGCTCCGGCCGGCATGGTGCCAAGAACGCGCGCGAGGGGCAAGGCTCACGGGAACCCTGAGGGGGGGGGTCCCAAACCAGCACGGGAACATCAGACACCGGCAGTGAATTGGAGGAGACTGTGTGGCCCCGAAAGGGCGCCGCAGAAAAATGTAGGAGACACGCGGTTGTGACGTCAGACCCAGAAGTAGGCGTGCGGAGATCTGCTCGAATCGCTGAGTGGGCCCGAGTGCCGGCGGGGGGTGGGCTGCACGCACCGGTGGGAGGAGTGGATACAGCGTCAGAGGAGGAGGAGAGAGAGTCAGGGACAGACCAAAGGGAAGAGATTTCAGAGGCGGAACGGGAGGGAGAGAGTGACGTCAGCTCAGGAGAGATGGGGAGCTGCTCCGAAAGCACGCATGCGCGGAGAGCAGAGCGCGGGCTGGGGCGGGCTCGTTCCCCTGTGACGTCTCGGGCAAGGAGGGGCCGTGCTTGGGGTTCCACATCCCGGGGCTCCACCCCCTCTCCAGTGTTGGTGCCTTCAATCCAAACCCTTGGAGTCCAAGCCTCTTCCCTCCAAGGGAGGCGTGCAAGTATTCTAACTCCACTGTCAGTTGAATCAAAAGCCAGGCAGCCCCGGTCTCAAACAAGTTTGCAAACACGGCAATCGGCTGAATGGGGGGCAGTTGAATTTGTGCCGTCATCCGGGCCACGGAGCCCGGTGACAGCGCCACCTCGTAGGGAAATAACAGAAGTGCACGGCATGCTGGATCTGTTCGGTGGAGCCACAGCGCCATCCTGTGGCGAGTCTGCAACAATGCAGTGATTTTTTCCAACAATACATAAAAAGAGTACTTCTAAGAAGACAACGATAACACAACAAATGGATTATCCGTCAACTTCGGGATTTCGCGAAGACTATGAAAGTTCAGATGAAGCACAGCAACAAGCAGAAGACTTAATACGGATCACAGCATCGGAAAGTGTTCCGGCATGAATGCGGTCAGCAGCAGAAGCAGAAAAAAACTTCTAACATGCCATTGATACAGCAAAAAAGAAATATCAACAGAATCCTCAAGTTTCCTTTTTGGATTTAGGAGTGAGGCTGAAAACGTCAAAGCAAAAAATGAAGTACAATGAATCACCAATGACCTCCACAACCCCATTATTCATGCAAATTCCAATGGAATCTCCAGAGGAGGAATTTCAACAGCTGGTGAAGACAATGCATTGGAAGTGCATCAAAAAAGCGTTGGCAAAAGACAAGCATTTATTTCCAGGTTCAGGAGATTTGACAATGCCGGTGACATATGATGCCCAGGGACAGAATCCAAGATAGGAAAGGATGGGTCACGAAACACTCAAAGACTTAGGGAAGGCTGTTACAATGTGTTGTAATGTCCTGTTTTAGGTTTCCAGGTCACCTCCCAGGTGTGGCAATACCTGTTCCCCTTCCCCCTCACCATTGCTGAGTGAGTCCTGTCAACTAGGCTTAACATTCCAACAAGGCGTCAGGTGGTTTGTCAAATTCAAGGGATGCCCCTCAGGCCTGGGGGTCATTGGCCTGTGTCGTGGGGTGACAGCCTTTATCCCAATATCGTGTGTTGTGTCTGGCAGCTGTGCCTTTCCTCTCTCCCCCCCCCCCTGCCCGGCCGTCTTGCTGCGGTGGGACGGGGAAGAGAGGAGGGAGTGTGTGACCAGGCACTTTCACTTTTGGCTTTTGGCTGCTTGGCTTGGCTAGCCGCTTGCTTGCTTGCTTTCTGCTTTTTTTTTTTGCACTGTTTTTTTTTTTCCTTTTCTTTTGTTCCCTCTTTCTTACCCTCCCCTGAAGATACTGGACCGGCTCCGGACCTGACGTGAGAGCTCGAGTACACCCGGAGCTTGCGAGAGAAGCTCAGCGCCCTTCACAACACAGACTGGTCTCTTTCCTTTTCTTGTGCTGGGGAGTGTTCTTTTGTTACTTGTAAATAAATAGGTTTTGTTTTCCACTTTGCTCCTCCGAGAAATTCCTTCCCGAACCCGGTGCTGGGGGAGGGGTGGTTGGAGGTTTGTTTTGTTTTGGGGGGCTCCCTTTTAGAGATTCCCCTCATTTGTCCTAAACCAGGACAGTACATTTTTTGGTGCGTTGGCCGGGAAAGCGGAGGCCAAAAACAGTGGAAAAAAAACCTATAACAATAATATTTTGGTTTTGGTTGTTTTGTGGGCATATTGGTGATTCATAATATCATTTGGAGTGGAAGCTTGCCGGTTTTTCTGGTCCCTAGGGGTTTTTGAAGTTTTAATACCTTTGTGGTCCCTAGGGTTATTTCCTTACCCAAAAATAGCTCTGGTGTTGTCCCTAATAAGTAGCTTTTGTAAGCGGGGGGCACTAACCAGAGTAGTCATTGTGCTGGTCTTATGTGTGATGATGTGTTGGATAAAAATGCTGGACTTTATTTCAGTAATGTATGGATTGTTGTTATGGCTGTGTACTCAGTTTGTTTGGGGAGAAGAAGGGGAAGGGGCTTTTCAGCCTTTGTCTTCCTTCTTCTCCTCCAAATTGTTGACATCTCTATTAGAAAATACTGAATTTGCCCTGAGTTTGAAAGAAACCATCTTTCTGGCATTTAATTTATTAAGCCTTTTCTATACTGTCTGGAGTGTATATAAAATGAAAGCTGAGATTTCTAGAGGGGTTAGAGAGACTCCTGATTCAGGAGTAAAACAAAGCAGGAAAAATCTTGACTGGAGTGGGAAATGGGAGGGTATGGGCCAGACTTTAAAGGAATTTTCTGATCCTATAGACTGGGATTTTCCATCTGATCAAATTCAGAATCCAGTCGAGGTGGCAAAGTATTTGAGGGAGAAGCACCATGGTAATACTAAGGAAGAAAGGATTACTGAAGTGAGCTGGGCCTTGGCGTTTGTTTACCGTACTCTGCTAGATACTGTGGAGCAGCAGATAGCAGAAAGGGAACAGGGAGATAAGTTAGTTACTATCCCAGTGACCCAGGCTGCAGCTAACATCCCAGGCTCCAGGCTAGCAGCTGAATCAGACAATAGGCCCCAAACCATGGCTGTTGCAGCTAATACAAGAGGTGGAAAGTGTAAAGGCAAGACCGATCGAAAGGTGGAGGATGATGAGGATGATGCGACCGATCGAAAGGTGGAGGATGATGACGATGATGCAGGAGAAGGACCCTCACCAAAATCAGAGGCCACATCAAGGGGCACAGAATCTGGAGCTAATATTGACTCCTTTTCTCTGAAGGACCTCAGAGGCCTAAGAAAGGATTACAGCCGACAACCTGACGAATCTATTATTAGTTGGTTAGTCCGCCTTTGGGATGCTGCAGGGGAGGTTACGATTTTGGATGGTACTGAAGTGAGGCATTTGGGATCCCTGTCACATGATCCTGCCATCGATCAAGGTATGATGAGGGGGGCTAACCCTCACAGCCTCTGGGAACAGGTCCTAAGAAGCGTAGCAGAACGATACCTGTGTACGGATGATCTCTATATGCAGCAGACACAGTGGAAGACCATAGAACAGGGGATCCAACGCCTGAGAGAGATGGCGGTGGCAGAGCTCATTTTCTCAGATGACACAACAACTAGGAATCCGGACCTAGTACCATGCACTCCTGTAATGTGGAGGAAACTTGTGCCACTTGGGCCACCTGAATACGCTTCTGCCCTAGCAATAATGAAGCGGGATGATACATATGAGACTGTGCTCGATATGGCAAAGAAGCTTCGAGCGTATGCAGATGCTGTGCATGGCCCAACTCATGCCAGAATTGCAGCAGTGGAAACCCGACTGCAGAAACTAGAGGACAAAATAGAGGAGAATCATAAGAAACTCCGGGAAGAGATTAAGGAGGACCTCATTCAAATCTCAGCTGTACAAATTAGAAGCCCTGGTGTCCAACGCTGGCGCTCCTTTGATGGGGAGAGAAGGTACATCCCACGGGCTGAGTTATGGGTTTTTCTGCGTGAGTCTGGAGAGGACATGAGGAGATGGGATGGAAAACCCACCGCTGCTTTGGCACAACGGGTGCGTGATTTGAAGAAAAGAGAAAGTATCACCAAAAAGATAGCAGCTCCGGTCGCTCGTAGCCAAGATGTTGAGTATGATGATGACGACGACATGTCCGATCCCCTTGAAGGAACTTCTAAGGCATATGCCCAAGGAAAGAAGGACAATCTGGCTTAGAGGGGCCCTGCCTCCAGCCAGGAAGAGGCACGGGAGAACCGGGTTTTTTGGAAGGTGTGGATCAGATGGCCTGGCACATCAGAGCCACAAGACTATGAAGCATTGGTTGACACTGGATCACAGTGTACCTTAATGCCATTGGAACACGTGGGGACAGAACCTGTTTCCATTGCTGGAGTGACGGGGGGATCACAACAGTTGACTTTGTTGGAAGCTGAGGTGAGCTTGACTGGGAAGGAGTGGCAGGAACATCCAATTGTGACCGGTCCAGAGGCTCCGTGTATTTTGGGCATAGACTTCCTCCGGAATGGCTATTACAAAGATCCTAAGGGATTCAGGTGGGCTTTTGGAATAGCTGCAGTGGAGATAGAGGGTATTAAACAATTGAATACCTTGTCTGGACTATCAGAGAACCCATCTGCAGTAGGACTCTTGAAGATAGAGGAGCAGCGAGTGCCAATTGCCACCTCAACAGTGCACCGCAGGCAGTACCGGACGAATCGAGATGCCGTGATCCCCATCCACAAGATGATCCGAGAGCTGGAGAGCCAAGGGGTGGTCAGTAAAACCCACTCACCCTTTAACAGCCCTATCTGGCCCGTGCGAAAATCTGATGGAGAATGGAGATTGACTGTAGACTATTGTGCCTTGAATGAAGTGACTCCACCACTGAGTGCGGCTGTACCGGACATACTGGAACTGCAGTAGGAGCTGGAGTCCAAGGCAGCAAATTGGTATGTGACCATTGATATAGCTAACACGTTTTTCTCCATCCCTCTGGCAGCAGAATGCAGGCCTCAGTTTGCTTTTACATGGAGGGGAGTGCAGTATACCTGGAACCGACTGCCCCAGGGGTGGGAACACAGTCCTACCATCTGTCATGGACTGATCCAGGCTGCACTAGAAGAGGGTGAGGCTCCGGAACATTTACAATATATTGATGATATCATTGTTTGGGGGAACACGGCAATAGAAGTGTTCAAGAAAGGAGAGAAGATAATTCATATTCTCCTGGAAGCTGGATTTGCCATTAAGAAGAGCAAAGTCAAGGGACCTGTCCGAGAAATTCAGTTGTTGGGGGTGAAGTGGCAAGATGGACGGCGTCAGATTCCTGCGGATGTTATTAACAAAATCACTGCTATGTCCCCACCTGTGGGATCTCAGCACCTCAGGACTGAGGTGCCGAGTCACCGAGATCACCCTTGGGGGGCTCGGGAGTCCTGGAATGTTGCCAGAAGTGTCTGGTGGCTGGACTTTGATCCTACACAGGAGACGACACCTGTATGAGGATAGGAGGATTTCACCGGGGTGAATGGTGAAGGGATTAGTTAATTAGAGAGTGAAACACAGGGTTTAAGGATTTCTGTACAGGGGGCTTTAGAGAAGTAAGATGGAGGAATTGGGGCGTGTCCTGTCCTTCTTCTTCTTCTTCTTCTTCTTCTTCTTCTTCTTCTTCTTCTTCTTCTTCTTCTTCTTCTTCTTCTTCTTCTTCTCCTCCATCTTCTGTGGTGATGTTGGCACTTTAGGATTGGTTATTACTAAAAGGGCACTGGTTAATAAGGGTGAAAGGTATTGGGGAAAAATGATAAATATTGTATACGTAACTTTGAATATAAAGATAGGTGACCGCCTCGGGGGGCTGGGAGTGTGCTCATGGCTGGCTGCTGAGCAGAGCTCTGTCGGGCCGAGAGAAAATCTTTTAGATAAACAATTAATAAACACAGAGACCAAGAAAAGATCTGAAGCCTCTTCTCGTCCTTTGAAGCGCGGGCTGCCCAAGGCCACCCCGGGCCTTTCCAGGCTATCTAAACAGCCGGGAATCCGACAAGTGGCGTCCCTGGGTGGGCTACCCCCCACCAAAACCTTTCGGGGGGGGAGCAGCCTTGAAGCCCTGAAGAGCTGAAGAGCCAAGAGGGCAGCTCCGACCTAGGACGAGCTCCCAGGAGAGCACTGATAACTCCTGAGGAGAGAAGCCTGAAGAAAAAAAAAAAGAAGAAAAAAAAAAAACGGCCAGGAGAGTCTGCAAAAAACAGCAGTCACTGAGAATTCCATCTCTCAGCTTATGCCGAAGACAATTCGTAGCAGAGCAGCCCGGACCGGAGCCAGAAAGGCGCCTCTGGATCATCTCTCGTGACCTACTGGACGGAGATCGAGAGCCTCCGGACCGCTCTGACGACAGATTCGGTGAGAAGGTCAAAAATAAGAACATGGGGGGCACACTATCCCAGGAACAACGGGAAATTTTGTCCGCCTTACAAGGCGTGACTCAAGCATACACAGAAGGGATCCCAAAGAGAGAATTAAAACAGTTATTGTTATGGGCAAGGCTCAACTACCCACTTGCAGAAACATGCCTGCTATTCGAAGTGGGGTTTTGGCAAGAAATTAACAGACATTTATATCTCTTAGCAACGAAAAAAGATGAGACAGCGTTAAAGCTGCTCTCGCCAGCAAGAATTATGCTAGAAGGCATATCGGTGCAGTCGAAACGCCGGGAAAAGCAGCGAAAGGCTGCGGCACCCTCAGAAGGAGGGGGGGAGCAAGGCTCCAGGAAAAAATTAGTTCTGGGCTCAAGAAGCCAGGGGAAAAGGGCTCTCGAGAAAAGAGAGCAAGAAATAATATTAAAACCCCCGGTCCCAAAACCCAGAAACCCCAGGAAACTCCTAAAGCATCCTGAAACTCCAGAGAGCACAGGGGATTCAGGATCGGAAGGGGGGAAGCAGGGGGGAGAAAAGGGATCGGGGGGGGCGCTTTCTCGGGGTGGCGCGGCGGCGGCAGAACAAGGCGGCCAGGCTGCGGCGGTGCAGGCGGGGAGCGCGGGTGAAGAGATAACGGGAGACACGTGTTCAGGTGCCACTTTGGTCAGCGCAGCGCCGGGGGCGGTGGCCGTCCCGGCCGGCAGGGATGCAGAGACGTGCGCGGCAGGCAATACTCGCAAGAACCCAGGGGGGGAAGTCACATACCAGCGCGGGGGCGTTAGGCACGGGCGGCGAAAGGGGAGAAACTGTGCAGCCCCAAAGGGCCACCATAGTGAGACGCAGGAGGCACGCGGTTGTGACATCAGACCCGGTGCAGAGGTCGGCTCGGATCGCGGAGCGGGCCCGAGAGCCGGCGGGCGGCGGGCTGCAAACACCAGGGGAGGGAGGAGTGGACAGAGCGTCAGAGGAGGAGGAGAGAGAGAGAGAGAGTCAGGGACAGACCGAGGGGAGGAGACCTTGGAGGTGGAACAAGGGGGAGAGAGTGACGTCAGCTCGGGAGAGACAGGGAGTGGCTCGGAGAGCACGCATGCGCAGAGAGTAGAACGTGGGCGGGGGCAGGCCAGATCCCCTGTGACGTCTCGGGAGAGGAGGGGCCATGCTTGGGATTCTACACCCCTGGGCTCCATATCCTCTCCAGACTTGGTACCTTTGGTTGAAACCCTCGGGGTCCAAGACTCATCCCTTCAAGGGAGACGTTCCGGTGTTCAAGCTCCATTTCCAGCTGAATTAAAAGCCAAGCAAACACGGTCTCAAATGAGGTCGCCGGCACGGCAGTCGGCCGGAAGAGGAGCAGTTGAGCTCACTCCGTCATCCAAGCCAGGGAGGCCGGTGACAGTGCCATCTAGTGGCAGGAGGACAGAAGTGCATGACATGCCGGATTGGTTCGGCGGAGCCAAAGCGCCATCTTGTGGCGAGACTGCAACAATGCAGCAATTTTCTCCAACATTATATAAAAAGAAAAGCATTTTAAAGAAGACAATGTCAACACAACAAAGGGATTATCCATCGACTTCGGGATTTCATGAAGATGATGAAAGCTCAGATGAAGAACAGCTACAAGGAGAAGATGTCATAAGGATCACAGCATCGGAAAGTGTTCCGACATGGATGCTGTCAGTAGCAGAAGCAGCAAAAAGCTTCTTGCATTCAGTTGACACAGCAAAAGAGAAATATCAACAGGATCCTCGAGTTTCCTTTTCGGATTTGGGAGCGAGGCCAAAAACCTCAAGGCGAGAAATGAGACGCGATGAATCACTGATCACATCCACAACACCATTATTCATGCAAATCCCAATGGAACCTCAAGAAGAGGAATTTCAAGAGCCGGTGAAGACGATGGATTGGAAGCGAATTACAAAAGCATTGGCAAAGGAAAAGCATTTATTTCCGGGATCAGGAGATCTGACAATGCCAGTGACATATGATGTCCAGGGGCAGAATCCAAGGTGGGAAAGGATGGGTCATGAGATACTCAAAGACTTAGGGAAGGCGGCTCAAACTTTTGGAGTGAATTCACAATACTTCAAACAGCTACTAAGAGGGACATTCACTACATATGATCTCACACCATATGATATTCGAAGTATTGTGGCAATGATTCTCACTGACACGCAAAGTCTTGTCTGGGTGTCATGGTTTGACCCGGAAACAGGATTTCTGGGATGCTGTGTGGATGGGGCCAATGAGTGGTCAGTTTTGAATATTGCCATCTGGCCTAACCACTGGGAAAATGGGATCCACCTCCGAGAACACAGGGTAAAAGCAGGGCTCTCCCCCTGGCAGTTGCTCTTTGGATTTCCGGCGGTGAAGGAGTTGAGTCTCTCCCCCGGCCCAGTTGCTGGCTGGGCTGGGGGAGGGGAAAAGCCATGTGGCCCGGCCTGGGAGAGGTAGGCCAGGCCCCCAAGGGTGGAAGGAAGAAGTAAAGAACCCGGGAAGCAATGGGCAGCCTATTCCCCCCCCCCCCCCCCCCTCACCTTGGAGACAGACAGAGAGAGTGCAGCCGGTGTTTGGGTGCCGTTACCTTGAAAGCAGTAAACCTGCTGGCAGCAGGCAGCCCGGCTGAGGAGATGGTGGGGGGGGGTGCAGCCAGGAGTCCAGCTGCTTGGAGGAGTTTTTAACCCTTTTTTGGACAATGAAAACTTCACAGAACATTAACCCTTCCTTAGACGAGAGATAAGAGTGGAGGAGGACGAAGAATATGAGCGAGTGATGAAGGTCTGGACCAGAGAGAGAGAGAGTGAGAGATGTTAGAAAGATGGAGAAGAGGGAGTGGCATTTTATGCTGGACTCTTTTGTGTAGCCATGGACAGAGCTATGTTCCCCTGGAATACAGAGACTGAGACCAGGGGGAGAAATGTCCCAGAGCCAAAGAAGATTCAGTGTGGGTACCCCTCAGCCCCAGGGGGTATATAAAATATGGGGGGGACAGATGTCCCAGAGGTGAGAGACTGAGCTTTTCTGGAACTGGACACAGCCTCCTTAAAAGGACAACCCTGGAAGCAGCCCTGATTTCTGGTCCGGTGGTGAGAGCACCGGAACAAGGACGGAAAAGGCCACCACGACACATGGAAGGACTCCCTCTCCTCTTGAGGAACTGAAGTTGAGCATTATAAAGGGTGGTGCTGGACCCAGAATTGATTTTGGATTGTATTGTATTGGGAATTTGGGGGGGGGGGAGGAGGAGGAGGAGAGTGTTTTTGTGAGGTTTTCATTTTCCTTGTGTTTTCTTTTTTTTTTTTTTTCCTTTTTCTTCCTTTTGTGTGTAGTTTAGTAATTGTCTTTGTAGTTTAGTTAATAAACTTTTCTTCTTTTTCAAGTGAGAGCCTGCTTTGTTTATTCCTGGTCAAAATCTCACAGCAGACACCAGAGAAGGTGTATTTTCATGTGGGCATTTGGCCTTGTGCCAATGTCAAACCAGAACACTGTGGAAGGGGCTAGCAGCGGGCCTGTTAGCTAAAGGAGCAAGAAGTAAGAAGAAGAAGAAGCTGATAAGGAGCTTTCTCCAAGGCCGTAACCAAGGAGATCGAGAGAAGGAAGATAAGAGCATTCTGCAGCTGGACGAAGCGATTGTAGAAAGTTAGGTGGAGTCAGAGTAACTTTTCACCAATGGCATGATATTGAATTATTGTGGCCAATAGCTAAGGTAGAAGAAGGGTAAACAACTGGAAAGTGTATAAAAGATCAGCCATTTTCATTAATAAACTGTTGCCAAGTGTTACCAACTGAGACTACTTGTGGTCTCTGCTTTATGTCGTGACCGCCTCGACTGCGACACAGGGAGATCTGATTGTGGGGTGAGAATGATATGCAATATCACTGTTCATTGGATGTTAATGCCATTGTCTGTACATTAAACCATACAGACATGAGACAGAAGGAAATGTGTAAATGTTGAAGGTCTGGGCAAGTGGAAGATGGAGAAGGAAATGCGCAAGCGTCGAAAGTCTGAGCAAGTGATAGATGGAGTGTGGTGGTTTGACATTGACAGGAAACAGGCTTTCTGGGAGGTTGTAGTCAAACCAATGGGTGCTCAGATTTTGGTATTGGCACTTGGATTGACCACTTAGATTTGGATACGCCTCTGAGAACATACAGGGGTGAGAAGCAGAGCTGCTCCTCTGGGAGGCTCTTTTGGATTTCTGGTGGGAGAGAGTTCGATCTCTCCCCCAGCCCAGCTCCTGGCTGGGTGGGGGGAGGGGAAAGCCATGCAGCCTGGGAGAGGTGGGCCTGACCCTGAGGGGCCCGAGGGTGGAAACATCGAAGAACTACTGAGAGGTATTCCCCCTTCTGGGAGACAGAGCCAGAGAGAGAGACAGAGCCGTGCCTGGGAGTTACCCTGAAACTTGATAAACGTGTATGGCAGCAGGCAGCACGGCTGAGAAGGAGGAAAGGAGGGGGAAGGAGGCAGCGATGTGTCCAGCCACTTGTGGGAGCTTTTAACCCCTTTGTGGATAATGAAAACTTTACAGAACATTACCCTTTCTAGAAGAGAGATAAGAGTAGAGGATGAAGAAGGAAATGGGCAAGTGATGAAGGTCTGGGCCAGAGAGATGATGGAGGAATGGAGAAGACGGAGTGGCATTTTTGCTGGACTCTTTTTTGTGTCCTGGGGTGACGTTATGATGCTTGTATATCCCCATTCATCTGTTCTGTGCCTTTAAGACCGGCACTGAAGAGTGGAAGTTTTGTTTGGGTTTCTCTTATCAGGACACAGAGACAAGCAGTACACAGAGAGCTGTTTTTTTTACTTCCAGCTTTGGGCTCGCTGCTTTTGCTTGCTGCTTTTGCTTGCTCTCTTTTTCTGCTCTTGCTTCTGCTCTGCTTTCTGCCTCTGCTTATTAGCTAGTTCTAGCTAAACAGTCCACATTGCTTCCTGGACTGTTTCTCCTCTCCTGTTCCTGTGACCATCTCGAACCTGCTCCGGACTGGGACCCGGGAACACCAAGGGTTCGGCTGCAGCGGCTGGCCCAGCGCCGGAGGGACTGAGAACAGAGCAACCACCCCCGAAAGAGACTTTCTGATTTTGCCATCTTTCTCAGAGCGGTGTCATCGGGTATTGTTCATTTTGTGTGCTGGGGGGTGCGGGGTCAGTCAAATAAACAGGTTCTTTCCACCTCTCTCCGAGGAATTTTTTCCCGAACCGGTTGGGGGGAGGGGCCGTGTGGGTTTCGCTTTCTCGAGGGGCCCTCCTTTGCAGATTCTTTAACAAATTTGCCCTAAACCAGTACAAATCTTTGGCGCCCAAACGTGAGGTGAGAGAGAGAGTGGAAAAACCCTGTTTTGACTGCATTTTGGCTGCTATTACTCTGTGTTCGTTTAAATCAGCTAATAGCCATGCTTTTTGGATTCATAATGTCTGTTGGGGTGAAGGTTTGCATGCATTTCTGGTCCCTAGGGTTTTTTGAGATTTTAATACCTCTCTGGTCCCTAGGCTTATTTTCCTATCCAGAAATAGCTTTAGTATTGCCCCTAATACGTAGTTTTTACATCAGAGGGGCTGTGACCAGAATAGCTATCCTGCTGGGCTTGGTGGCAATAATGTGCAAGAAGTTTATAAACATGCTGGGGTCTGCTCCAGATATGAATGGTTCATGGCTATGGTTATGCATCCAGTTTGTCGCAGGAGGAGCAGGAGGGAATGAGGTTTTTCAGCCTCTGCTTTCCTCCTTCTCCTATGAATCAGTTGCATCACTAGTGAAGGATGTTCAGTTTCCCCTCAATGTTAAAGAAACCATCTTCCTGGTATTCAATCTGGTAACCTTCCTCTATACAGCCTGCTGCTTCTCTAGAATGAGGGCTGAGATTTCTAGACGGGCTGATGAGACCCCTGACTCAGGAGTAAACCCTGGTGTGGAAAATCCTAAGTGGTGTGGGAAATGGGAGGATATGGGCCAAATCCTGAAGGAATTCTCTGACCCTATAGTGTGGGATTTTCCCCATGAACAAATTCAGAACCCAGCTGAGGTGGGGAAATATCTGAAAGAGAAGTACCAGGATGAGCCTAAGGAGAGGAAGGTCATTGCAGTGAGCTGGGCCCTGGCATATGCTTATCGCACACTGCTAGATACTCTAGGGCAGCAGACAGAGGCAGGGGGGCAGGGAGATAAATCAGCAACTGTCCCGGTGACTCAGGCTGCTGCTAACACTCCAGGCTCGAAGCCAGCATCTAAACCCATGGCTGTTGCTACCAGCACTAGAAGTGGGAAATGCACAGCCAAGACCAATCGACCAGTGGACGATGATGATGATGCAGGAGAAGGAACCTCAGTGCCTCCTGACGTAAAGTCAGGAGTCAAAGCAGCAGGTGCAAGATCAGATGCCAATACTGAGTCCTTCTCCCTGAAGGACCTTCGTGGCCTACGGAAGGATTACACTCGAAGGTCTGATGAATCCATAATTAGTTGGCTGGTCCGTCTCTGGGATGCTGCAGGCGAGGCTACCGTTTTGGATGGCACTGAAGCCAGGCATTTGGGATCCCTGTCACAGGATACTGTCATAGACCAAGGAATGATGAGGGGGGCTAACTCTCACAGCCTCTGGGAACGGGTCCTAAGAAGTGTGGCAGAAAGATACCTGTGTGCAGACGATCTCTATATGCAGCAGACTCAGTGGAAGACAATAGAGCAAGGGATCCAACGCCTGAGAGAAATGGCCGTGGCTGAGATTATCTTCTCAGATGATGTAACAACTAGGAACCCAGACTTAGTACCATGCACGTCTGTGATGTGGCGAAAACTCGTACGACTCGGGCCACAAGAATATGCTTCTGCCTTAGCCATCATGAAGAGGGATGAGAGGGGTGAGACTGTGCTTGACATGGCAAGGAAGCTCCGAGCATATGCAGATGCTGTACATGGCCCGACACATGCCAGAATCGCAGCGGTAGAAACACGTCTGCAGAACTTAGAGGATAAGATAGAGGAGAACCATAAGAAGCTTAGAGAGGAGATTAAAGAAGACCTTCTCCAAATTTCAGCAGTACAGATCCGAGGTTCCGGTATCCAAGGCAGACGTTTCCAAGATGGTGAGAGAAGATACACCCCACGAGCTGAGCTGTGGTTTTACCTGCGTGATTGTGGGGAAAACATGAGAAGGTGGGATAGGAAACCTACCGCTGTTTTAGCACGACGGGTGCGTGAACTGAAGGAAGCCACCAGGAGGAAAGCAGCTCCAGTTGCCCGTAGCCGAACGGCCAGGTATGATGATGATGACATGTCTGATCCCCTCGAAGGAACATCCAAAACATACACCCAGGGAAATAATGATAACCAGGCTTAGAGGGGCCCTGCCTCTAGCCAGGTAGAGGCCAGGGAAAATCGTGTCTTCTGGTCTGTGTGGATTCGTTGGCCTGGCACATCGGAACCACAAGAGTACAAAGCTTTGGTCGATACTGGTGCGCAGTGCACGTTAATCCCATAAAGACATGTGGGGACAGAGTCTGTTTCTATTGCTGGTGTGACAGGGGGATCCCAGGATTTCACTTTGGTGGAAGCTGATGTGAGCCTAACGGGAAATGAGTGGAAGAAGCATCCTATTGTGACTGGCCCAGAGGCCCCATGTATTTTGGGCATAGACTACCTTCGAAGTGGGTACTTCAAAGACCCAAAAGGACTCAGATGGGCATTTGGAATAGCTGCTGTAGAGACAGAGGGCATCCAGCAATTGAACACCTTGTCTGGGTTGTCTGAGAATCCATCTGCAGTAGGATGCCTGACGGGAGAAGAGCAACGAGTGCCAATTGCCACTTCCATAGTGCATCGACGGCAGTATAGAACCACTCGAGATGCTGTGATCCCCATCCATAAGATGATCCGAGAGCTGGAGAGCCAAGGGTGGTCAGCAAGACCCACTCACCCTTCAACAGCCCCACGTTGGGCGCCAAAGATTTGTACTGGTTTAGGGCAAATTTGTTAAAGAATCTGCAAAGGAGGGCCCCTCGAGAAAGCGAAACCCACACGGCCCCTCCCCCCAACCGGTTCGGGAAAAAATTCCTCGGAGAGAGGTGGAAAGAACCTGTTTATTTGACTGACCCCGCACCCCCCAGCACACAAAATGAACAATACCCGATGACACCGCTCTGAGAAAGATGGCAAAATCAGAAAGTCTCTTTCGGGGGTGGTTGCTCTGTTCTCAGTCCCTCCGGCGCTGGGCCAGCCGCTGCAGCCGAACCCTTGGTGTTCCCGGGTCCCAGTCCGGAGCAGGTTCGAGATGGTCACAGGAACAGGAGACGAGAAACAGTCCAGGAAGCAATGTGGACTGTTTAGCTAGAACTAGCTAATAAGCAGAGGCAGAAAGCAGAGCAGAAGCAAGAGCAGAAAAAGAGAGCAAGCAAAAGCAGCAAGCAAAAGCAGCGAGCCCAAAGCTGGAAGTAAAAAAAACAGCTCTCTGTGTACTGCTTGTCTCTGTGTCCTGATAAGAGAAACCCAAACAAAACTTCCACTCTTCAGTGCTGGTCTTAAAGGCACAGAACAGATGAATGGGGATATACAAGCATCATAACGTCACCCCAGGACACCATGGACAGAGCCATGTTTCGTTGTGATACAGAGACTGCATCCAGGGGGAGTAATGCCCCAGAGCCAGGAGGGTTCAGTGTGGGTACCCCTCGGCCCCAGGGGGTGCAAAAATATGGGAGGGACAGATGTCCCAAAGTTGAGACTGTGCCTTCTTTGGAGTGGGACGAAGCATCCTTAAAAGAGGAAACCCTGGAAGCAGCCCTGGTCCATGCACAGTGGTGAGAGAATTGGGCATGGAAAGAAGATGTCACAATGGCAAATGATCTCCGGGTGGTGCCACTTGTGACAGGAAGCCCATGGCACAAAGAAGGACTCCTTCTCCTCTTGATGAACTGAGGATTGAGTATTCTAAAAGGTGGTGAAGGACCAAGAGTTGGTGATTTGAGAGATTTATTGTATTGGAATTTGGTGGGGAGAGGAGAAAAATGCTTTTGTAAGGTTTTCCTTGTGTGTTTTTTTTTCTTTCCTTGTAGTTTAATTATTTTCTGGTAGTTTAGTTAATAAAGTTTTCTTTATTTCTAAGTAGGAGCCTGCTTTGCTTATTCCTGGTCACATCTCACAGCAGACACCAGGGAGAGGGTATTCTCATGGGGGCACTGGCATTGTGCCAGTGTCAAACCATGACATGGAGCTATAAGTGAGTAAAGTGAAAGGGGGGAATCCTGCAGTTCTGTAGTATAGGGCTTGGATTCAGTGGTCCAGTGTGGGAATGTGATGAGGGCATCACATGTGATGGGTATTGCTTGTAAATTTTGGGGGAACAGATGGAAATTTTGTATGAATACATGCATGATGTGTGGGAGTTGATGTGATGTTGATGATATGGCGATAAGGGGTGGAATGTCATAGGGTGACGTTATGATGCTTGTATCCCCTTTCATATGTTCTGTGCCTTTAGGACTGGCTCTGAAGAGTGAAAGTTTTGTTTGAGTTTTTCTTATCAGGGACACAGAGACAGGCAGTACATAGGGCTGCTCTCACTTTTTTGCTTTTGGCTTTTTGCTTTGCTCTCTCTCTCTCTCTCTCTCTCTCTCTGGCTCTTGCTTCTGCTTTGCTTCTGCTTGCTTTTGCTTCTGCTTGTTAGCTAGTTTAGCTAAGCAGTCCAAATTTCTTCCTGGACTGTTTCTCCTCTCCTTTTTTTCAACCATCTTGAACCTGCTCCGGACTGGGACCTGGGAACACCGAGAGTTTACACCTTGTGGCCTGCAGCAGCTGCCCCAGTACCGGAGGGACTGAGAACTGACCAACCGCATCCGAGTGAGGTTTTCTGAATTTGTCTTTTTCAGAGTGGTGTCATCCGGTATTGTTCATTTTGTGTGCTGGGGGTGCTGTGCCTGTTAAATAAGGAGGTTCTTTCCATTTGTCTCTGAGGAATTCTTCCTGAACTGGTTGGGGGGAGGGGCTATGTGGATCTGCTTTCTGGAGGGGCCCTCCTTTGGAATTTCTCTACCAAGTTGTCCTAAACCAGGACACTCCTGGAAGAGAAGCAGGGACTGACAAGTCAGGTAGGGATTGCACTCCCAGCAGGAGGGATGTGGATGGAGGTGCCCTCCTGGAAAAGGGATGTGTTCAAACTTCTGCACACCCCTGAATCCATGTCCTGCTCAGCACAGGGACTAGGGGTGTGGGACACATTTCTAGGTGTGAAAGGGACTGTCACATTCAGGTGCTGGAGTGCTTCCAGAGAAGGGCAGCAATGCTGGGGAATGATCTGGAGCACCAGTCTGATGAGCAGCAGCTAAGAGAGTTGGGAGGGGAACTAAGCCTGGAGAAAAGGAGGCTGGGGGGGGACTGTCTCTGCCCTGAAAGGGTGAAACAGCTCCCTGAAAAGAGGATGCAGCCAGATGGGGATCTCCCAGGTAACTTGTTCTGCCAGTTAACACGTGGCATGACAATAGGAAATAGTTTCAAGTTGTGTCTGAGAAGCTTAGGTTGGCTGTTAGGAAAAAATTCCTTCCCTGAAAGGGTTGTCAAGCCTTGGCACAGTCTGCCCATGGCAGTGGTAGAGTCCCTATCCTTGGAGGGATTTAACAGACACGTGGATGTGGTTTAGTAGTGGTCTTGGCAGTGCATTCAGTCTCAGAGGGCTTTTCCAACCTAAATGACTCTGTGATTGTATGAAAAACTGCCTATGTCTCAGCTGTGTACTCACCTCTACTTTTTGTGCTTGTGGGTGGAGCAGTTGGAGATAATCCAGAAGGACCAAAAGAAGCAGGTAACACACACCAAGAGCTGGCTGCTCAGTGACAGTGCACAGCCCTCCTTGTTTGCCACTTCCTGCTGGAGCCACCCTCTCCTCTGTACTGTACTGTGAAATGCCATGTCCTCAGCTGATCCCCCCCAGCACAGTGGGAAGTGGTGCAATGTGGGGATTTTGCCCCTCTGATCCACTCTGCAGGTGAGACCCCATCTACAGAGCTGCTTCCAGCTCTGGGGCCCCAATGTCAGAATGACATGGAGTTGCTGGAGCAAGGACAGAGGAAGTCACAGAAGCTCTCCAAGGGATGAAGTCCCTCTGCTTTGGAGATAGGTTGAGAAAGTGGGGAGTGTTCAGCCTGGAGAAGGCTCCAGGAAGACCTTATAGCCTCTGCCAGTATCTAAAGAGGCTCCAAGAGACCTGGATAGGGACTTTGGACATAGGCCTGGAGTGAGAGGACAAGGGGGAGGGGCTTCCCATTGACAGAGGGCAGGGTTAGATGGGATATTGGGAAGAAATTCTTCTCTGTGAGGGTGGCAAGGCCCTGGCACAGGTTGCCCAGAGAAGCTGTGACTGCCCTATGCCTGGAAGTGTTCAAGGCCAGATTGGATGCAGCTTAGAGCTACCTGGTCTAGTGGAAGGTGTCCCAGCCAAGGGAAGGAGGAGGTGGAAGGAGATGAGCTTTAAGGTCCGTTCAACCTAAACCCAGATGGGATTCTTCCCCAAATTTGCTCTAAATCTGGACAAATACATGAATTGGTGCCCAGTGTGGGGCTGGAAAATGTGGGAAAAAACTCTATTAATTGCGTGTTTGTTGTTGTTAAAGCAGTTAGTAGCCATGCTGCTTGAATCCCTGATGTCTCCGGGTGTGAAAGCCTTTGTGTCGCTCTGGGCTCTAGACCTTTTTGAGGTTTCAATACCTTTCTGGTCACTAGGATTATTGTCCATAAGAAGTAATTTTTACGGTAGAGGGGTACGGATTGGAATAGCTGTTGTGCTGGCCTAGGTGATAATGATTTATAAAGCGTTTACAAAGATACTGGCATCTGTTTACGATATGTATGGTTTATGGTTTCTTCATCCTACCCTGCATCCCAATTCCAGTAGTACGTTTTGGGAATTTATTAGTAATTACACTCAGTCTATTAGAGGAGGAGCCGAGAATGAGACTTTCCAGCCTTCCCTTTCCTTCTTCTCCTTTGGATTGGTTATGTCACTTTTTGAGAATGTTCAGTTTCCCCTGAATGCTAAAGAGAACGTCTTTCTGGTATTTAATCTGGTAAGCTTCCTCTATATGGTCTGCAGCTTCTCTAGAATGAGGGCTGAGATATCCAGAGGAGCTGGTGAGACCCCTGATCCAGAAGCAGATGCAGGCGTGAAAAATCCTGAGTGATGTGGACAATGGGAAAATATAGGCCAAACCCTGATGGAGTTTTCTAATCCTGTAGACTGGGATTTTCCACGGGAAACAAATTCAGAACCCAACTGAAGTGGGCAAATACCTAAAAGAGAAATGCCATGACAATTCTAAGGAGAAAAGGCTAATTGCAATAAGCTGGGCCTTGGCCTATGCTTATCGCCCTTTGTTAGATAGTGTAGGGCAGCAGACAGAGGCAGGGGGGCAGGGAGATAAATTGGCTATCCCAGTCACTCAAGCTGTAGCCAACAGCCCAGGCTCGAAGCCAGCAGCCAGACCAGACAGTGAGCCTAAGCCAGCATCTAAACCCATGGCTGTTGCTACCAGTACTAGAAGTGGGAAATGCACAGAAAAAACTAATTGACCAGTGGATGATGATGATGATGGTGATGCAGGAGAAGGAACCTCAATGCCTCCTGACATAAAATCAGGAGTCCAGGCAGCAGGTGCAAGATCAGACGCAAATATTGAGTCCTTTTCCCTGAAGGACCTTCATGGCTTAGGGAAGGATTACACCTGATGACCTGATGAATCCATAATTAGTTGGTTAGTCTGTCTCTAGGATGCTGCAGGCGAGGCTACAATTCTGGACGGCACTGAAGTGAGGCATGTGTGATCCCTGTCACAGGATCCTGTCATCAACCAAGAAATGATGAAGGGGGCTAATCCATGCAGCCTCTGGTCATGGGTCTTGGAAAGTGTTGCACAAAGATACCTGTGTGCAGATGATCTTTATATGCAACAAACTCAGTGGAAGACCAGAGAGCAAGGGATCCAACACCTGAGAGAAATGGCAGTGGCCGAGATTATCTTCTCAGATGATGTGACAACTAAGAACCCAGACTTGGTACCATGCATGCCTGTGATGTGATGAAAACTTGTGACTTGGGCCACATGAATATGCTTTTGCCTTAGCCATAATGAAGAGGGATGAGAGGGATGCGACTGTGCTTGACATGGCAAGGAAGCTCCAAGCATATGCGGATGCTGTACATGGCCCAAACACATGCCAGAATCGCAGCGGTAGAAACACGTCTGCAGAACTTAGAGGACAAGATAGCGGAGAATCATAAGAAGCTCAGAGAGGAGATTGAAGAAGACCTTCTCCAAATCTCGGCAGTACGGATCAGAGGTTCTGGTATCCAAGGCAGATGTCTCCCAAATGGTGAGAGACGGTACATCCCGCGAGCTGAGCTGAGGTTCTACCTGCGTGATTGTGGAGAAAACATGGGGAGGTGGGATGGAAAACCTACTGCTCTTGTGGCACGACGGGTGCGTGAATTGAAGGAAGCCACCAAAAGGAAAGCAGCTCCAGTTGCCCGTAGCCGAACGGCCAGGTATGATGGTGATGACCTGTCTGATCCCCATGAAGGAACATCCAAGACATATGCCCAGGGAAAGAAGAATAACCAGGCTTAGAGGGGCCCTACCTCTAGCCAGGTAGAGGCCAGGGAAAACCGTGTTTTCTGGTCTGTGTGGATTCGTTGGCCCACAAGAGTACAAAGCTTTGGTCGATACTGGTGCTCAATGTACATTAATCCCATCAAGACATGTGGGGACAGAGTCTGTTTCTATTGCTGGCATGACAGGGGGATCCCAGGATTTTACTTTGGTGGAAGCTGATGTGAGCCTGACTGGGAATGAGTGGAAGAAACATCCTACTGGCCCAGAGGTCCCATGTATTTTGGGCATAGACTACCTTCGAAGTGGGTACTTCAAAGACCCAAAAGGACTAAAGTGGGCATTTGGGATAGCAGCTGTAGTAGCATAGGGCATCCAGCAATTGAACACCTTGCCTGGGTTGTCTGAGAATCCATCTGCAGTAGGACGCCTGACAGGAGAAGAGCAACAGGTGCCAATTACCACTTCCATAGTGCATCGACAACCAAATGTTGTATAGAACCACTCGAGATGCTGTGATCCCCATCTATAAGATGACCTGAGAGCTGTAAAGCCAAGGGGTGGTCAGCAAGACCCACTCACCCTTCAACAGTCCCATTTGGCCTGTGCGTAAATCTGAAGGAGAATGGAGATTGACAGTGGACTACCGTGCATTGAATGAAGTGACTCCACCCCTGAGCACTGCTGTGCCGGACATGCTGGAACTCCAGTATGAGCTGGAGTCCAAGGCAGCGAGGTGGTACGCCACTATAGACATTGCCAGTGCATTTTTCTCCATTCCTCTGGCAGCAGAATGCAGGCTTCAGTTTGCTTTCACCTGGAGAGGCGTGCAGTACACCTGGAACCGACTGCCCCAGGGGGGGAAGCACAGCCCCACTATCTGCCATGGACTGATCCAGGCTGCACTGGTAAAGGGTGAGGCTCCAGAACATCTGCAATATATTGATGACATCATTGTGTGGGGGAAGACAGCAGCAGAGGTGTTCGAGAAAGGGGAGAAAATTATCCAGATTCTCCTAAAAGCTGTCTTCGCCATCAAGAAGAGCAAAGTCAAGGGACCTGCTCAAGAGATCCAGTTTCTAGGAGTGACGTGGCAAGACGGACGGCGTCAGATTCCCACCAATGTCATCAACAAGATCACAGCAATGTCTTCACCATCCAGCAAGAAAGAGACACAAGCTTTCCTAGGGGCCATAGGTTTTTGGAGGATGCATAGTCCCGAATACAGTCAGATCGTGAGCCCTCTCTACCTGGTCACCCATAAGAACACTACTTTCCACTGGGGCCCTGAGCTGCAACAAGCCTTTGCACAGATCAAGCAGGAGATTGCTCATGCAGTAGCCCTTGACCCGGTCAGGATAGGACGAGATGTGAAGAACATGCTCTACTCTGCAGCCGGAAACCATGACTTGTCCTGGAGTCTTTTGCAGAAGGTGCCTGGGGAGACTTGAGGCTGACCCCTAGGATTTTGGAGTTGAAGCTACAGAGGGTCTGAAGCCCACTATACTCCAACAAAGGAATCTTGGCTGCCTATGAAGGAGTCCAAGCCCCCTCAGAGGTAATAGGCACTGAAGCACAACTCCTCCTGGCATCCCGACTACCAGTATTGGGGTGGATGTTCAAAGCAAAAGTTCCCTCTACCCACCATGCCACCAATGCCACATGGGGCAAGTGGATTGCTGTTATCACACAGCGTGCCCGTATTTGAAAACTGAATCACCCTGGGATTCCGGAAATAATTACAAACTGGCCAGAAGGTGAAAACTTTGGTCTCGCTGATGAAGGGGAACAAGAAGTGACACGGGCTGAAGAAGCTCCACCATACAACAAACTGCCAGCAGAAGATACACAATACACTCTCTTTACTGATGGTTCTTGCCGCATTGTGGGAATGAACCGGAAGTGGAAAGCAGCCGTATGGAGCCCCCACACAACAGGTTGCAGAGGCCACTGAAGGAGAGGTGGATCAAGCCAACTTGCTGAACTCAAAGCTGTTCAACTGGCCCTGGACATTGCTGAGAGAGAGAAGTGGCCAAAGCTCTACCTCTACACTGATTCATGGAGGGTAGCCAATGCCCTGTAGGGATGGCTGGAGAGGTGGAAAGAGGCTAACTGGCAGCATAGAGGCAAACCAATTTGGGCTGCTGAAGAGTGGAAAGACATTGCTACCGGGGTAGGGAAACTGCCTGTGAAGGTCCACCATGTGGATGCTTATGTTCCCAAGGGTAGAGCTAATGAGGAGCACCAAAACAATGAGCAGGTAGACCAGGCTGCAAAGGTAGAGGTGTCAAAGATAGACTTAGATTGGGAACACAAGGGAGAGTTATTCCTAGCTCGATGGGCCCATGATGCCTCAGGCCATCAGGGCAGGGATGCTACTATAAGTGGGCATGAGACCGAGGGGTGGATTTAACCAGGGACAGTATTTCTCAGGTTATCCATGACTGTGAGACGTGTGCTGCCATCAAGCAGGCCAAGCGAATGAAGCCCCTCTGGTATGGTGGGCGGTGGTCCAAGTACAAGTATGGGGAGGCCTGGCAGATTGACTACATCACACTGCCCCAGACATGCCAGGGCAAGCGCTACGTGCTGACCATGGTGGAAGCCACCACTGGAAGCCACCTGGAAACCCACCCTGTGTCTCATGCTACAGCCCAGAACACCATCCTGGGTCTTGAAAAGCAAGTTCTATGGAGACATGGTACCCCTGAGGGGATTGAGTCAGACAACGGGACTCATTTCAAGAACAGCCTTATCAACACCTGGCCTAAGGAACATGGCATTGAGTGGGTGTACCATATCCCCTACCATGCACCAGCTGCAGGAAAAGTAGAGAGGTACAATGGACTGTTAAAAACCACATTGAAAGCTTTGGGTGGGGGATCTTTCAAAAACTGGGAGCAGCATTTGGCAAAAGCCACCTGGTTATTTAACACCCGAGGCTCTACTAACCGAGTGGGCCCTGCCCAGTCTGAGCCTTTGCAGAGAGTAGATGGAGACAAAGTCCCAGTGGTACATGTCAGAGGTTTATTAGGGAAGACAGTTTGGATTAATCCTGCCTCGAATACAGACAAACCCATTCATGGGGTTGTTTTTGCTCAGGGACCAGGTTGCACGTGGTGGATAATGCAAAAAAGATGGAACAACAGGATGTGTACCTCAGGGAGATCTGATTGTTGGATAAAACCTGTGTAAATATCACTGTTTGCTGAATGTTATTACCATTGTCTGTGTATAGCTGTATAATGGTTGTAGAGTTAGAATTAGATGTAGAGTTAGAATTTATATTAGTGTTAGCAGTAAGCAGACGATATGGGGTTAAGGGGTGGAATGTCCTGGGTTGACTATATGATGCTTTTATCCCCAATCGTCTCATTCTCTTTATGTTGAATAATAAGTTTTGTACTTTTAAGAGGGTTCCAGAGACCAAAGGGGGGGGAGAAGAAGCACGGCAGTTTGTTTTCAGACACTGCACTCACTCCTCCACATTCCTGCTCCTGACTGTGTTGTCTGTGGACAGACAGCAGGACAGAGCTCTTCTTTTGCTTTTCAATTAGTGTTAGCTAGCTGAGGCAAAGAAGTTCCCTGGACTGTTTTTTTTTCCCTTTTCTTTGGACCTCTTGAAACTGCTCTGGACTGAACACCCAGGAGAGCACCAGCAGCTGCGGCCCACCGGGCCAGGCCTGGCCTGCGAAAATTCCAGCACCGGAGGGACTGATCAGAGACTGAGGGAGCAGCAACCCGAGGACGGGGTTTTCTCAGTTTGTCATCTCTTTTAGAGTGGCAAGGGGTCTCATTGTTTGATATTGTTTTGGTTTTATTGTTTAATAAACAGTTTTTTTCCACCTTTCTCCAAGGAGGTATTTTTTCCTCCCACACCAGTTGGGGAGAGGGGCCGATTGGATCTGCTTTTCCCACCGGAGCTCCTTTGGGGGATTCTTCCCCAAATTTGCTCTAAACTTGGACACCCAGAAACAGGGAGAGTCTGAGGAACTGGTCTGCATCAAGAACATCCCATTGGCTCAGTCCATAAAAACATCTTCTCCTGCTAAGGGCTGTCTGCGCTCAGGTGCCTCCACCCGCTCCCTCAGCAGCTTCCCCTCCCAGGAAACCCTTGCAAAGCTGGAAGCCTCCTCCCCAGAGAAGACCCCTGGCCATTCAGTACTGCTGGGCCTCCCTGGCTACCGACCAGTCACCCGTAGCTCCCTGCGCTTGCAGCGGACCAGCAGCTCCAGCCTCGGTGTGTATGGGCGGGGAAGGCACTGGGACTGCTGGCTGTGGGGTTCTGCCCTGCCTTGGCGGAGTCAGGTCTTACTTGGAAGCCCCCTGACCCTTCCTTGCTTTGGATTTAGGCCAGAGCACCATGAAGCTGGGCATGTGCCAGGATGAGCCGGAGCAGCTGGATGACTGGAACCGCATTGCAGAGCTGCAGCGGCGGAACCAGGCCCGCCCCCCCCACCTGAAAACCAGCTACCCCCTAGAGAGCATGGTAAGGGCCAGAAGGGGGAGGTCAGGCAGCCCTTTGTCCAGAACTGGGGTTTGGGAGGGGGTCTGGGAACGGACAGTGCCTCTCAGCAACATCCCCACATCCCCTCCCCAGCCCTCCACCTCCTTGGGAACCATCACGGATGAGGATGTGAAGATGGGGGACCCAGAAGAGACGCTGCAGCGTGGCAGCAGGCAGTCCTCCCTGTTATGAACAAAAATTCAGTCAATATTTTTTTTGTGAGAAAAAGTTACAAAAAGGCAGCCAGATCTGTCTCTGCCAGGGTTCTGTGTGCTTTGTTATTGTAATCACGGGTCATTGTAGCTTATCACCCCTTTTGTATTAGTAAAGGCCCTGGCTGGGGTGGGGTGATGGCCCTTCCCCAAGGCTGTGTTCTCTTCCCAGCATAGGGAAGACACCTGAGAGGGTGGGGGGGGTTATGCAAAGTGACTCCAAGACCAGCATGCTTTTGGGACCCCGACTCCAAAATGCAACGAGAAAACCCTAAAAACAACGAGCCACCTAAGAGTTGAGAGACTAAAGTGATGTCCGGGTGTGAGGAGCCAAGTGCTGAGCCTGCAGAGATGCGGAGTCCCTCTCGCCCTGACCAGGAGAGTCGTCCCCGGCGGAGAGACCAAGCCGGATAAGCGAGAAGGGGCAACATCTGACGGGGACCTCACGCCCTAAGGCTTCCACGAGGACCGGATCCCCCAGCTCTGCCCCTAGTGGACGGAGCTGCGCATATCCTCCTCCTCTGAGTCGCCCTGGGAGACGCGACGGGGACTGCAGCCCTGCCGAGCCGCCCAATCCTGAGCTGATCACTTTTAATAAAGGCATTATAAAGGAGAAGAAGTCTCCTGGCCCTGTTTATTTCAGCTGGGGGCGCTCGTCCGGAATAGCCACGCCGCAAGAAGACTCAAGACTGGCCATCTTGGACTTCAGGACAGCTGGCTACCAGGACCAGAGGGATCGGCTCAGGAGCAGCGACGCAGAGGAGCACCGGAGCACCGGATTGGTGAGAAAGCCGGTGGCGGGAGCGGGAGACGTGTGTGTGTGTGTGTGAATGAGACGAAGGCCGGCAGCCGGACCTTCGAAGCGAGAGCGGACCTCTCAGTACCGCGGTTAGGGACTCCTGCGAAGGGGCCGGCCGGGAACAGGGGGCGGAGCTTGGAATTAGCGTGAGTGAGTCGTCTCCCAAGGGGGAATAAAGGGCCCCCCCCCTCCGGGCGTGTGGAGGGAATATTTGTATGAGTGGCACGCACCCAAAATAGGCCCTGACAGAGGGAAGTCAGGCAGATTTGTCAGTCCCGAGAAGGATTCGGGTAGCAGTTGTAAGTCTCGAGAAGGATTCGCGTAAGGTTTTGTCAGTCCCGAGAAGGATTCGGGTAGCTCATAAGCCCTGCAGGCAAAAGTAAGTCCTGGCACAGGAACCAGGCAAAAACCCCAGCGAAGGAGGCTGTGGTTTGCTTTTAAGTCCTGATACGGTGAAGCCTAAAAATTGGCGGGTTAGGCAAACTAAAAATCAGGCAGTTGTTTTTCCTGACTGAGGGAGTCAGGCACGACCCGGATTCTTAGGCCGAGGTTTCGTGTGTTCAAGTCCCGATAGATGTAAGACCTGACGTGGGGAAAGTTAGGCAATCAAGAGATTGGGCAGTTGTTTCAGTATAAAGTCCTGAGCATCAGGCAGAAATTTGAAGTTTCAGTGGAGGAGGCTGAAGCTCCTCAAAGAAGGTTCTTTTTGAAATTACTGGTCAGTAAAGGCACCTTTGGGATTTTTTACTGTTAAGACCTGTAAAATGGGAGGGTGTAATAGTAAAAAGACCGGTAAGAGACTGAGGGACATACCTCCCAATAGTCCCTTAGGAGAACTGTTAGTAAAATGGGATTCTATAGAGGCCACGGAGGGATTAGATAAAATTAAAATGATCCATTATTGTATGGAAGTGTGGCCAGAATTAGAGTTACAAGGAGGATGGCCTTGGTGTGGGACGAAGGATAAATGGATGTGCCAACAATTAAATAATTATCTGACAGCTCGAGGAGATACTGATCCTGAGCAATTATTGTATGTAGCTTGCTGGTTAAAGAGCGCTGTTGGGGATGAAGGGGTGCGAATTTGTAAGGTACAGAGGAAGAAAGAGGGGAATGAAGGAGGGGATGATAGGAAAAGATGGGATCCCCTGGATTATCTGCCTCCTTCTGCCCCTCCACCTTATAATCCTCTTCTTCAAGCACCTCAAATGGCAGGTCCGGTTCTTCCCCCGGCTGCCATCTCACTACCACCTGTTCAAACTCCTCCTTCTACCTCTTCAGCTTCCGCTATGATAAACCCAGTATCCCCTCCAGCTCCTTCTGCACCACCACAAGTGCCTACTCCACCTGCTGCATTCTCCACCCCTTCTCCAGCTCCACTTAATATTCACTCAGGCTCTTCTCCCCCTCCTATTGCTGTCCCTTTACCTCCTCCTAGTTGGGGCACAAATGTCTCCTCGCCCGATAAACAGCTATCAGCAAATACACCTGCTGATGGGCAGAAAGTTCAGGGTAACCCAGATATCCCTCAAAGTAGTTTGGCAACTGAAGATGGGCTGTACTGTGGTACCAGATCCAAGACCTCTAAGGCAGAGAGACTCTTTCCCCTCAGAGAGGTCCCTATGGGAGGAGCAGTGGGAGGTGTTGGCTTTGTGAATGCTCCCCTAACTGCTTCTGAGGTGAGAGGATTCAAGAAAGAGTTGGGGCATTTAGTTGAGGACCCAGTGGGCATAGCTAACCAAGTGGATCAATTTCTAGGTCCAAATATCTACACTTGGGGGGAGATGAATTCCATCCTGAGTATATTATTTTCTCCAGAAGAGGTCCAGATGATTAGGGTGGCTAGCATAAGAATTTGGGAGAAGGATAACCGTCCAGGACCCCAGGTGCCATCAGGCGAACAGAAATTGCCACTAACAGATCCCAGCTGGAACCCTAACCAGGAGGAGGGGAGGAAGGCCATGATGGAATATCGGTCTTTGATAATACGGGGGATCAAAGAGTCAGTTCCCAAAGGAACTAACACCCAATTGGCATTTGAGGGCACACAGGAGAAAGAGGAAGCTCCTGCTGCCTGGCTTAATCGCCTAAGGCGGAACTTCCAGTTGTACTCTAGAATAGACCCAGACACCCCAGAAGGTCAAATGCTACTAAAAGTCCAATTTGTTACCAAATCTTGGCCTGATATAAGGAGAAAACTGGAAAAGATGGAAGATTGGCAAGAGAGAGACATTAATGAGTTATTAAGAGAGGCATTGAAGGTGTATTTAAGGAGGGAGGAAGAAAAAGCAAAGGCCAAGGCTAAGATCATGGTTGCTATAGCTAGAGAAAGTGCAGGGTGGGCGGGACCACCACCAGGAGGAGGCACGGATAGGCCTCTTGTACTGTCAGGTGCAAGAGGGATAGAGACACCTCAAGTCCCTTTGAGAGAAAGACATTGCTATTACTGTGGAGAGCCAGGACATACCAGGAGGTTTTGTAGAAAGCTCAGTCTCGATGTGGCAATAGCCAGGGAACAAGATAATTTAGGGAAAATCCTTAGAGGTGATGAGTAGAGGGTCAGGGGCTTTACACTTTAGGAAAAGGTACCTTATTGTTGTCTTGTTGTGTGTGTGAGAGTGAGTCACAAGAAAAGTCAGCCTCAACTTCCCGGGCAGGTGGGGTGGGGGCTGTGACCAAAGTGTGTGTGTGTGTGTGTGTGTGTGACCTGTAAACCAGACTAGTGCTCCTGAGATGTGTGAGGGAGCCGTAGCTGTGAGAGCATGAGTGACACGCAGGCAGCCTCACAGGTGAATGTGCACCAGAGGCAACCAGAGTCAGGGCCCTTCCAAGAGGCCCAGAGATACTGAGACCTGTGGGCCAACCCCAAGGTGAGGGGGGGGTATAGGGACCTGTGATTTTCTAGCAATAAGTTTGTGTCTTAAAGGTGTGGAGGAATGTGTGAAAGTGAATGAGAAATGAGAGAGTGAATATAGATGAGTTAGAATAGAGGTAATGTAGATTGTGCATTACAAGTTTTACCACATCTCCTTAGAAGGAAGTGTATTGTGTAAAAGAATGGTGTAAGAAAAAAAAAAGGGAAAAAGAGATAAAGTGTAAGGGGTTGAAAGAAGTATTTAAGCTGTAAGTAAAAGTAAGAAACAGAAGCAAGAGATAAATAAATAAGATCTTGAAAATAGAACAGAAAACCAGTGAATTAAATACACAGAAAAAATAGTAGAATAAAAGTACTTTGAGAGTTAAGCTAGCTGAGAAATACAACTCCTTGCAAAATACAGAGTATGTAGAAGTTGATGAGAGAAACATACAAGCTATGGAAAAAGAGAAATTACTGATAACATTAAACAGAGAAGCTGAGTTTTGATAAAATCATTAACAGTAGACCATTAATGCCTGTGTTTGAAAGCCCGTTTCAGGTGTTCTTCATTACTAAGACGGTTGGACTCACATCACTCTCACCCCTGGTATTGGACCAGGATTCAACACCAAGTTTTTCCCTCTGGCATTCTGGTATTGGACCGGACTGCACCCCTGTCTCCGTCTGGCATTGGGCCAGACTCCCAGTTTCTCCGTCTGGCATTGGGCCAGACTCCCAGTTTCTCCTTGTGGCATTGGACCGGACTACACCCCTGTCTACTTCTGGCATTGGGCCAGACTCCCAGTCTTCCCCTCTGGCATTGGGCCAGAGTCCACACCACTCACCTCTGGGCACTGGATAAGGATTCATCCACATCACAAATTAATTCACCTGGGTATACTGTGATTTAAAGTTGACTCTCAGGAGGAAGAGTCAAAAAGACTGAACTGTATGGGAAAAATTGATATCAGAGTTCTAATATTGCTTAAAATGCTTCAAAACTGTTTTGTGTAAATTATGTTGGTAAAAATTTAAGGCTGTAAATAAGTAATTCTAGTTTAAGTTCCCCAATATATATATTTCCAAAGACTCCAGGTGAATCCTCTAGGGAACACTCCCCTGGGGGGGGAAACTAAAATTTGTAGGGAACAGACCAAGAGAGGCTGAACCAGAGAAGCGGGTAGAAGGGACTCTAAAGAGCTTGGAAGCTTCTCCTCAGAAAAAAAATTCCCCAAGAGGCAAGGCCGGGTGGGCAGGCTGTGCAAGATGACCCATACCGGACTCTTGGGAAGGGTAGTACTGGTGGCTCTGATTGCTGGTGTTGCTCTAGGAAGCCCAGCTGAGCCGTGCAGAGAGTGCTACCAACCCCTCTATGAGGAGGAAGTGAGCTCCTTGTCGAGAGTCCACATCAGTTCTAACCCTGATGGTGTTAACCTCTCCCAATTGGTCCTTTATCAGAAAAATAAGAGCATGTATTGGATAGCCCAGAATACTGCCACCTTTAGGCAGCCACTCCTAGGAGAGTGCCCTATAGAGGAAGCCTGGTTTTGCTTTGAATGTGATGCTGCTGAAACAAGCTCAGCAGATCTAGCAAAAAGCAAAGAAATGGTGAAAATGGTAAGAAAAACTGTTTGTTACAAGTATTTATATGAGTGTACTGGAAAAGAGATAAACCCCTTTTGGAACACATTTCAGGGAAACTCTAAACCCCTAAGTTTGATCTCATCTGGCAACTGCATTGCTAAGGTGATAACACCAATTTTCTTATTACCCAAAGAAACTGGATCAAGTTTGGGAGTTCCTATATATAATGATTTGGGAGAAATTAAACAAAACCGGGAAAGTGAAATAGAAATTGAGAAAATCCAAAATTGTAAAAGCCAAGTTCAGATCCCAAAATCTGTGTTGAACAAAGTCATCTGGCTACAGGCAGTATTAAAAGAATTCAATTATTAGGGACATTCCAAACGAAATAAAAAGATTGGCATGTGTAAATAATCAAGATCAAACTCCTACACTTGATCCCAGTGGGTGGGAGAACTTAGAGATTTTCAGAAAATATGTATGGGAAAAAGTGGTTTTTCTCGCTGTGTGTGTACTTGAAGGATTGCTCTTTTTATTATGCTTATTTGTCTGTTTTAGTAAAACAGTATTGGCTGTACAAACCAATCTGGAAAAACCAAGAAAAGTAACAAGGTTAAGTAAGCATGATTACCACAGTGCACAAGAGATTTATAGTAGATTCAAAACAAAAAATTGTGAGTTGATGCGAGCTTAAGAATTTAAGCTCGATCAAAGAAAAAGAGGGGGGACTGTTATGAACAAAAATTCGGTCAATATTTTTTTTGTGAGAAAAAGTTACAAAAAGGCAGCCAGATCTGTCTCTGCCAGGGTTCTGTGTGCTTTGTTATTGTAATCACGGGTCATTGTAGCTTATCACCCCTTTTGTATTAGTAAAGGCCCTGGCTGGGGTGGGGTGATGGCCCTTCCCCAAGGCTGTGTTCTCTTCCCAGCATAGGGAAGACACCTGAGAGGGTGGGGGGGGTTATGCAAAGTGACTCCAAGACCAGCATGCTTTTGGGACCCCGACTCCAAAATGCAACGAGAAAACCCTAAAAACAACGAGCCACCTAAGAGTTGAGAGACTAAAGTGATGTCCGGGTGTGAGGAGCCAAGTGCTGAGCCTGCAGAGATGCGGAGTCCCTCTCGCCCTGACCAGGAGAGTCGTCCCCGGCGGAGAGACCAAGCCGGATAAGCGAGAAGGGGCAACATCTGACGGGGACCTCACGCCCTAAGGCTTCCACGAGGACCGGATCCCCCAGCTCTGCCCCTAGTGGACGGAGCTGCGCATATCCTCCTCCTCTGAGTCGCCCTGGGAGACGCGACGGGGACTGCAGCCCTGCCGAGCCGCCCAATCCTGAGCTGATCACTTTTAATAAAGGCATTATAAAGGAGAAGAAGTCTCCTGGCCCTGTTTATTTCACTCCCAGCCCGTGGCCGCCAGCAGGCAGCGCAGCAGCCAGGCTGGCAGCGTCACCACCCGGCAGAGGTCACCACCCGGCAGTGGGTCCCTCGGAGGAGACCCACCAGGGCCCCGACACCCCCCCGGTGAGCTCAGCCCAGTCCCCCAGCACAGCACCCTACTGGGAACAAGGAGCTCATCACAGCTCCCACTGGGAACAAGAGGTGTTCCAGGGTTTGAGGGAGCTGCTGTGGCCTCCATTTGCCACATGTTCCCAATGATCCTGGATCCCAGTGCCCAGTATTCCCAGCATCCAGTGGTGTGTCTGGTACTCGTGATGCTCCCAGCGCTGGCAAGGAAGCCATTCCAGAGGCGAAGGGCTGAGCCTTCTGCCTTCCCTGGGCACAGCTACCCTCAATCACATCCCCTCCCTTTGTCCCCTCAGTTCCCTCATTGCTGCCAGCCCCACAGCAGGCTGACCCCCAGATGGTAGTACTGGTGTCTCCCTGCAGTTGCTGGCATGCTGCTCTGTGGAAGGGGCTAACAGTGGGCCTGTTAGCTAAAGGAGCGAGAAGAAGCCGAGAAGTAAGAAGAAGCTGATAAGGAGCTCTCTCCAAGGCTGTAACCAAGTAGACCAAGAAAAGAAAGATAAGAGAACCTTGCAGCTAGACGAAGTATTTTTAGAAAGTTAGTTGAAGTCACTATAACTTCTCACTAATAGTATTATGTTGACTTATTGTGGCCAATAGTTAGGGTAGAAGCAGCATAAACAACTGGAAAGTGTATAAATTCAGCCATGTTCAATAATAAAGAGTTGCCAACTGAGACTGCTTGCGGTCTCTGCTTTGTGTCGTGACCGCCTCGACAGTGACACTACTCCATCCCTGCCACGCCAAAGGGCAATGCCAAAGCTGGCAAATGGGGCAGGGCACTCAGGCATCAGGGGACAAGCAAGGCCAGGCCACAGTAGGTTCTTCTCTGTCGCAGACATTTTTTCATAGAAATCCTTTCTTTGGGATTTGTTCATCTTCTGGGAAGCTGAGGCCCCAGAAGAAGAATGTAAACAATTGTTACCAGCTGGTGTGGAATGCAACAGGTGCAGCGGTGATTGGGCTTCTCTCAGTGTTTGGATTTGCTGACCACTCACAGGAGAGTTTGTCCTTGCTTTCTGCTGGACACAGAACTTTGTTATTCACTCTTTTCTATGCTATTCTTAGCTTAGCAGCCTCTGCAACTTCGCTCTTTATTCCTTTTAGTATAGTAATAATGTATTATATATCATATATCAATAAATCCAGCCTTCTAATCTTGAACCAAGATTCTTGTCCACTTCTCTCACCCTGAAGACCCTCATCAGGTCGCTGTAATACTTCTCCACACTGGGAGGCGTGTGGGGAGCAGATTCACCAGGAAGTGGCCTGTGGAAAGGGAAGGTGATATGGCTGTCACAAGCTCACTAGTGTTGGGATGATGTGGTGTTTGGGCTGGCGCTCTCCCTGATGGTTCTCATGGCAGCCTGGGAATACACTGTGATGCCCCTCCATCATTTCTCCTGACTTGTCTCTCTTGGGAATCACAGGCTTGGGCTGTTCCTTTCACCCTGGGTGTCCTTGAGGTGGCAGCTGGAGCCCTGCACAGGGGTAACATGCTGGAGGCACCCTATGCCACATAGTGCCAGCCCAAAAGAGTGAAGGGCAGTGCCCAGAACTGTCTGGGAAAGGCTGAGAGCAGTAAACAGCCAGGTGAGGGCAGGAGAAGGCAGTGACCCATGGGATTACCTGCTAACAGGACTGTGGGCACAGTGCCTGTCCAGCTGCCTGCAGCTACTCAAGGGAGCAGCAGGCACATGCAGTGCAGAGCCTGGGGAAAAGCAGGCAGGAATGACAGAGGCAGAGGGCAGTTTGGGTTGGAGGAGATATTACAGCTCATCTTCTCCTAAGCCCTCCCCATACCATGGGCAGGGACACCTTCCACTAGACCAGGTTGCTCCAAGCCCCATCCAACCCGGCCTTGGAACACTTCGAGGGATGGGACAGCCACAGCTGCTCTGGACAACCTGTGCTGGTGTCTTACCATCCTCACAGGGAAGAATTTCTTTGTAATATCCCATATAACCCTGTCTTCTGACAATTTGAAGCCACTACGCCTTGTCTTGTCCTCCCAGGCTATTGTCCCTCTCCAGTTCTTTTGGAGCCCCTTTAGGCAGTGAAAGGGGCTTCCAGCTCTCAGAACCTTCTCATCTCCAGGCTGAACAGCCCTGGATGTCCCAGCCTGTCTCCACAGTAGAGACTCCTCTGTGTCAGAACTCCGTACATCCCTCTGGGTGTCCAGAGTTACCAAGGACCCGCTGGGGAGCTTGGAGACCTTGGCATGCTGTCCAGAACAGCCGGGGACTTGATTTTGACCCTGTGCATCGTATGTCACAGGCATTGTGATGTCTCCCCAACCTTGTAATAAGTCTCTTTCTTTTCCTAGTTCTTTTCTAATATCTGTCCAATCTGTTGTTCAACTTCCTCTTCTTCTAGAACCCGCATCTCCATGGGTATCTGCGTGTACAGTGGAGTTGTAGAAGTCATTGCTGTCTCTGGAATCCACATTCCTTTTTGTTGAGGTCTTTGGTATTACAGCAACTTGAGGAGGTCTTCATGGTGAGAGAAGGACGAGAATCTTGTTTGATGATCAGAAGGCTGGATTTATTGATATATGATATATAATACATTATAACTATACTAAAAAGAATAAGGAGAGAAGTTGCAGAGGCTTGCTAAGCTAAGAATAGCATAGAAAAGAATCTACAAGAAAGTTCTGTGTTCAGGGAATCTTTCTCCAAGCTTGCTCCTGTGATTGGCCCTTAATTGTACACATGGAATATGAACTAATCACAGGTGCATCTTATTGCATTCCACAGCAGCTGATAACAATTGTTTACATTCTTCTTCTGGGGCCCTTGCCTCCCAGAAGATGCACAAATCCCAAAGAAAGGATTTCTGTGAAAAAATGTCTGCGACACTTTGGCCTTGCTCCTAAATCTGGAACAGGAATCTGAAATTCTCGTGCTTGTGTTCCCATGGCCGTGCTCAAATATTGTAGAAGGTATTTGGCTTCCTGCCTGAAGAACTGGCTGCTGTTGCTGCTGAAAACATTCATGCTGGAACACCCTCTGAGGCAGTAATGCCTATTGTATCATCCTGTTGCTGTTCCTCATCAAAGTGTCTTGAGCTTCATGAGATTCAGAAGCTGATGAAAACTCCATTTGCTGTGTTGTACTTATCTTTGATTTAGATTTCCTTCTGTATGCAGTGTGAAAAAATGTTGCAGTGTTGCAGTCCCGCCACCAGACGGCGCTGTGGCTTGGCCGGGCAGGTTTGGACGGTGTCCTGCAAGGTGGTGACCCCACCACAAGGTGGCGCTGTCGCCCGCCTGGCTGACCGCGATGGCGGCGTGACCGCGATCGGCTCCTGTTCGGCTGACTGCAGCGTTCGCGATTTTGAGTGAGACCGAGACTGTGCGATTTTTGACTGAGCCAGCAGTTGAGATTCGGCACGTGTGTGTCTCCCCGGGACTGGAGAGGTCGGGATCGAAGGGACTGGGACTGAAGGGATGGGAACCGGAGAGGGAGCGGAGCCCCGGGATGTGCCCGAGCCCCGAGCACGCCCCTCCCCTGCCCGTGTCGTCACAGGGGAGCGGACCCGCCTCCGCCCGCGCTCAGCCCGCGGCTTCCGCGCACGCGCGATCTCGGGAACGCCTCTTTCCTCCCCCAGACTGACGTCACTGTCTCCTTCCCGTTCCGCCTCCGATGTTTCCCCCCCGCCCGGTTTGATCCGTTCCTGAATCCCCTCCTCTCCCCCCGGCACTGTATCCGCACCCCCACCCGCGCGCGCAATTCCCGCTCGGCTTCTGCCCGCGCCGCGATTCGGGCAGATCTCCGCGTCCCGAATCCGGGTACGGCGTCATCACCGCGCGCCTGCCTACGGGTGCCGGCTGGGACTGTGCCGCTGCCCCGCCGGGTTTGTCCCCAGACGCGGTCGCCGCGGTCTGAGAGCTCTCCCCGGATGGCTGCGCCACATTTGCCTCGCGATTTCTGCCCCTCGCTCGCGTTTTTTGCACCGCGCCGGTCGAAGCTGCCGCCGGCACCGCGCCCGCGCAAACCGCGTCTGCTCCCGAGTCTCCCATCGGGTCCTTCCCCCCTCGCCGCCGCCTGAGGCCGCCGCCCGCGGGACCGCGCCCGCCGCCAGAGAGCTTTGCCCCCTCTGGTCCCACTTCGGCCCCCATCCCGACTCTGCTGTTTTCCGTCCCCTTTCGCTCCTGCGAATCGGGAGGGCGCGCCCCGATAATGGCACAGTCCGATTCCTCGAATTCGCTTGGGGAAATTTCAGCCCTGAGCTCTCCCAGGAGTGAGAGGGTGTCTGAGTCTCAGCCCGATAACCCTGAAGTATCTGGGGTTTCTGGGCGTTTTGGAGGTCCCGTGGGCTTTCGGGGTGATGAGGGAATCGGAGGTGATGAAGTTCCCTCCTGCTCCCCTTTTATGGAAGCTGTTTCTGTTTCCCCTGGGACAATTGGAACAAGAGCCGCCCTCCGCTTCTGCCTCTGCTCCCCTCCCTCTGCCCCTGTGGGAGGTTCAGCAACCTGCTGTTCGGCAACCTGCCCAGATCTTGCTGAGGTTGCTTCCAGCATCATCTGTGCAGGTGGTACGGATAATTACAGCATACCCATAGCAAAAGATCTCTAAGTTCTTTTTTTGAAATTTCCGTCGGGTGTGCCTTTGCCATGCCTTGTAAGGCTGACAAAATCCTTAACTGCTCTTGGGAAGATGTCCCCCCCATGTTCTTAATTTTGACCTTCTTACCAAGTCCGAGTTGTCAGGTCAGTCTGAAGGTCCAGCTGGAAACGCCAGCAGTTCACAGGAGAGCGGATCCAGGGCTCCTTCTGGCTCCGCTCCGGACTGGTCTGCTGCGAGTCCCTTCGGCAGCAGCTCTCTGGATGGCCTTGAGAGTGGCTGCTGCTTCCCAGGCTGTTCTGGCTGCTTCCCAAGAGGTTTATCAGTGCCCCCTTGGAACGTGCCCAGCCAGGGATGCCAAATCTTAGGTTGCTGTTGGTAATTGTGCCCCGAGATGCGTAGGATGTCTCTGCACAACTGAAGAACGAGTCTGGACTCCTCACTTTTCGATCTTGAGGTTGTTTATTAATTCTTATCTATAAAATTTTCTTTCTGCCCAGCGGAGATCCGCTCTGCAGGGCAGCCATGAGCGCTCTGACCACCCCCGAGGTGGTGCTGTCCTTTTATACTACAAACTACGTATTTCCTATTTACACTTAATGCCCAATACCTATCACCTATGTTGGACAGTGCACTTCTACTCTAAACCAATCCCAAAGTGCCAACACCACTGCAGAAAATGGAGAACAAGAAGGAGAAGGAGGAAGGCTAGACACACCCAGATTCCTCCATCTTGTCCCCATAACCTCCATACCAAAAATCCTAAAATCTACATTTTCACCCTGTGATCATTTTGTTATTACACTGTTCAAACCTGTGTGACCTTCATGTCCTCATACAAAGCTGGCAACTTGCTCCAACGGTCAAAATCAAATCTCCAGGTGTTCTGGGCAGCATGCCAGGGTCTCCGAGCCCCCCCAGTGGGGTCCTCGGCACCCAGAAGGATGTACTGAGTTCTGACACCTCTGGACTCATTCCAGTTGCTCCACACTCTTCTTATGTTGGGGGTCCCAGAGCTGGGGGCCAGCCCAGGACACAGCTGTGCAGATTCACTCACCTGGCACTGCAGGACCTCCCACATCCTTGGCCAGCAGCTCCAGGTGACACCCCAGGGGGCTCGTGCCAGCTCTGGGCCTGGTTCTGGTTCTGTGTTGTCAACAGCTCCATCCAGGCAGAGTGGCTGAGGTGGGCTGGGCTCCAGGCAGCCCATCCAGCTTCCACAGGCAGCTCCTCTGTTGGTTCTACTCCCTGGATCTCCTGGCGATAGGGAGGGGCAGCCTTGCAGGAGGGTGTCGCTATCAGACACCAAAGAACACAAGCAAACACTGAACACACTGAGTTCCTGCAGCAAGAGCCAAAGTTTATTGGTGGGCACCCCCTTTTAGAGGGGCTTCAGAATTCCTGCACTTGAACATTTGATTGGCTGGGGTCTCAACCCCACCCAGCTCACTGGGCAGCTGGTGCCTGCATTCAGGATTGAATGGGACTGGCTGGGCTCCCCTGCTGGAGTTCCAAGCCTACTTATCACTGTCTTACCCAGGAACTTGTTTACCTCTACTCTTTAATGTACCAGGCTGGTCAAGTTGGGGTCTGTTGTGGCCAATTTTAACTGTGCAGCTCCAGACCAGCTGCAGCTGTCACAGCACGTGGTCCCATGTCTGCCCCATGGTCAGCTCTGAGCTCTGCTGTGGGGAAGGGCACTGGCCACTGGCCCAACAGCACTCCTACCTCTGCTTGTTGCTCTGTTGCTGTGCCACCCAGGACATCTGGGGGATTATGGGCACAAGAGAGGGCAGGGAAGCAGAGCTGGCACAGCTTTCCTGAGCCCATAAACAACCCTAACCCCTGGTCTACCTGTCCTCTTCCCTACCTGTCCTTCTACCCTCCTATCAGCCTCATCCTACTGCCAGCCCCATTCCATCACCATCCCCCCAAATCAGCTCCATCCCACGACCAGGCCCACAGCTCTTCCCCATGCCCTTTTCCTGTGGATCAATCCTTATCTTCCTAAAACATCTGAACCCTGCAGCGATTCTGGTCCAGCTTTGAGTCAGCTGGTGCCATCAGTGGGCACCAAGGTGTGACAGGGCTGGTCACAGGGCCACGAGGAGCATCCCACCTCAGCCTGCAGAAAGGCACAGCTGTAGTTCCCTGGGGAGCAGCAAGAAGGACAGGGGCAAGGGGGCTCAGAGCTGCTGACCCCACTGTGGGACGTGGCTCTGGCTCCTGCACGGGAGTGGGGAACAGGGAAGTGTCAACGTCAACACGGCCAATGGGACTGGCTCTCTCCAGTCACAGCCCCACTCTCAGCTGCCTGCTGTGACCCTTGGGGCAGCCAAGCCAGGGCTGTGTGCTGTCCTCACTCAGCAGGTTCTCTGCCTTGGGGTACTTGGGGTCCTGCACACACACCAGGGACACAGCATCAGGTACCAACCCCTCCCTAAACACCCTCCCCTCCAGCTCTGGCTTGTTCTGGACATGGGGAGAAGCATGAAATTCTCTGGTAACCTACAGGAACAACATCCCGTTTTGAGAGAGCAAGAATGATGTGAATCCTTGCCCTTCTGCTTAACAAGGTGAGGTAGCACTGCACCCTGTCATGGCCTGACCCACCTTTTCCAAGACCCCAGCAGCTCAAAGGGATCAGCCCCACACCCAGCCCCCCAGAGGAAGCCCCCAGGCACCTGGGAGGAGAAGGACACCACTCAGCTGATTTTAACCGGAGCCATTCAGGAGCCTTTGGAGACAGCACTGCCAGAGTGTAACTTTCCTTCGGATGCCTCCGGTGCCTGGTGGGGAGAGAGGAGAGCCTGATGAGCTTGGACATCTCCTGGCTTTGGTACCATCCAGCAGCTCCCCAGTCCCACCCCACCGCCTCGGTGCCCCCCAGAGCTGCCCCAGCACCCCTCAGGTTCCCGTCCCCAGATCTGAGTCACAATTCCCCAGCTCAACCCACAACGCCCCATTCTGCCACCCGGGTACCACCCACACGCCCCAGCCCTGCTCTCCAGTGCCCTCAAGCGCTCACCCGCAGCTCCACGGGCCGTGTTCCCAGACGCACGAACACCGCCTCAGCGCCATTCCGCTATCGCTGTAGCTCCCCAGTCGTTCTCCGCTTTTCCCATCCCTGTTAAAGCCGCGGCTCTGTCCCACAGCCTCTCCACGGCATTCCCCAACCCAGTGCCTGACCCCACAACTCCCGACTCACCGCCCAGCCCCATCCGCGCCGATCTCGGCCGCCCAAGTGACGCGAGCACCGATCCCCGCCGCTCCCGCCTCCCTTCAGCGCCTCTCCCCGCCGCAGGACCAACGGGACAAGCACTCAGCCCGCGGGGACGGGACACGCACACAGCCCGCGGGGGGCACACACACAGCCCGCGGGGGACACACAGGCGGCGAGACACGACACGCAGCCCGCGGGCGGAGCTCAGGAACTATCTGCACCCTGTGCGAAACAGCGCGCGGCGGTGGCGGAGAGTGGCGGGCGTGGGCAGGGCAGCAGCGGCACTGGCGGCACGGCGGTGCGAGGCGCTTTGTGCTGCCAATGCTGACCACGCGTCCCGCTGCGGGCCCACACCCCGGAGCCAGCGGCCGGCGGTGACAGCTCACCGCTATGATGCGCCCGGAGGGGCGTGTCCGGCAGCCGTTCCCCTCCTCCCCTCGCCTCATTGGTGGCCGGAACAGCGCCGCGCCCAGGGATTGGCTCAAGGTGCGGCAGCGTGCCCGGTGATTGGCGGACGGCGGCGGAACAGGCTGGCTACTAGGGGGGCGGGGCAAGATGGCGGCTGTGCTGGAGGTGGAGGTTGGCGGCCCCGTTGAGCGTGAGGCGGAGGAGGTGCGGGCACGGGGCCGGCGGGGCGCGGTTTGCGCCGAACCGGGTCGGGCAGGGGAGGCGAGGCGCGGACGGGCTGCTTCAGCGCTGTGGGGTGCTTTGTGAAGGGCAGACACAGTGGACGTGGGGCCTGGGGGACGCGGGGTCCGGGAGAACGGGGAAGGGATGTGCGCTGAGGGGCTCGGAGGGTCCCTGGAATGGGACAGCGGCGACTCTGGGTCACTTTGATCTTGTAGAGCTTTGGGGAAATGGGTGCGGGGAGTGTTAGGAGAGATCCTGGTGTGGGAGCACAGGGGCAGGGTGGCACTGGCAGCTCCGGAGGGCCCATGGGGCAGGGACAGTGCGGGCTCTGGGGGCAGGAGGGCAGCCATGGAGACATCGCTCTTTTTCTAATGCTGGCTTCAAATGTTTCTGGGGATGAAAAATTACAGAACTGGAAAAAAATCTTTTTGGAAAGATGGAATTGTAAGCAGGGTGGGTGCTCTGTCACAGGTACGTGCCACTTTCCGGCACTGCTGCCCCGGACTTTGCAGTGGCTTTTCACCTTCCCCTGTGCTTCGTGCTTGGGAGGTTTTTTCCCAGTTGTAGAGAGCCAGGAACTTGGTTCCATCCTGTCTGCACTGTGGGAGCAGCTGCACAGGGGTCGTGAATTCACTTAGCTTGTGCAGTCAGGTAAATTTTTGGTGCCTTTCCTCAAGAACTGGTGGTGTGGCTTAAAAATTGTCAGATGCTGGTGGGTGTTTTGGAGAAGATTGCTGGCAGGGCCCAGTTGTGGAGATTCCCTAGAGCATGGCTGAGCTGTGGGAGCTTGTACCTGCCCTGTGCCTTGTGTTGCTGCCTGAGAGTGGTGCAGTGGGGTGATGGGAGGATTGAATCCCAGACCAGTCACTCTTGAGTTGCTGCTGGTTATATTTTAAGATACTTCTTGGTGACCTTGTATGTAAAAATGTGGAAGATTCTCTGATCCCTTTTCATTCCATTAGGGCCTGGCAGAGAGGGCATCACAAGGAGGCAGCAAATAAGGAGTTGCATATAGGACTGTGCTTATCCCTATGGTTCCACAGATTGTTGTGGCAAAACCTATCTGCTTGTGCTGTCCTGAGGTCTTGGCAGCTCTTTGGGCAGAGCAGTTTGCTGATGAGCCACTCATGGTGGGGACCAGAATAAAGCCAAGCGTCCCATGGCCCTGGCTCTGCCTGTGCAGAGGCAAAGATTTGATTTCCAGTTATCCAAATGTTTGATCAGTTGGGAGATTTCCGCTCCCTGCTCCTTATTCCTGCGTCTTACAAGCAGAAAAAATGCAGAATTGAGATTCCAGAATCTCTTCAGGCTTTCACTAAAGAATATGCCTCATCCCAACCTGCCTTGGTTGCTCTTAGAGCACTGTGGAAATTTATATTCCTCTTATTTCAGGCTATTCCTGGTAGGTGCTGGGAGACAGAGACTGAAGTTGGGGCAGTGGGAAAGTGAGATCAGGGCTGTTGATTGCTCTGGAGCTTTGAGATGAAATCAGCAGCTGCTTATTCTCCATCCTCAAGGCATTCTTCTTGCCTCCTTTGGAGATTTAGAGTGTAAGTGGATTACAGTCAGCTCATAGCAGTGTGTGTTTGCCCAGAGATCCTCCCAGCTCCCTGGGCTGTGAGGAATGTCTGCTCCAGCTTTGCTGTTATCCATATCAACAGTCCTTGTGGTTTTCTTGAGGAGGTTATTCTGTGACTGTCCCAGTGGTGGGGATCACAGGTTTGTGGAGGCTTTGGGGCAGCAGCTCCTGCAGGAAACCAGGGAGTGGCACAAGGTTCTTCCAAAGGCCATGATGCCACGTCCAAGGAGAGGATTAGACTTTAGTCCTAGATATCCAGTTTCTCCTAGTCATCACCTGGAGGAGGCTGAGGTTTTTGAGAGGATCATGAATTACAGAGGAGACAGAGAGCAGAAAAATTGTTCTTAAATCCTTTTCTTAAAAACAAAATGTTTGTCTGAGAGCTGTAGTTGGTATCACGCTGGGTCCTGTGTTAGTGTGGCAGCTGAAGGATGCTGAAACAGGAGTAGGCTGGTGTTGAACACTTGGTAGAGCTGATCTTCAGCTGCTTGAGTCACCCTAAATGTTCTTGTCAAACCCCTCTGTGGGGGTGTTCACAGGGGTCCCAGCACAAGGGAAGAGATGAGAATCTTGGCTCCATGTTTCAGAAGGCTGATTTATTATTTTATGATATCATAATTATATATTATATTGAAAGAAAATGATATATTAAAGCTATACTAAAAGAATAAAAGGAAGGATTTCATCAGAAGGCTAGCAAGCAATAAAAAAGGAATGATAATAAAATCTTGTGACTGACCAGAGAGTCTGAGACAGCCAGACTGTGATTGGCCATTAATTAAAAACAACCACATAAGACCAATCAAAGATGCGCCTGTTGCATTCCACAGCAGCAGGTAATTATTGTTTTTCTTTTCCTCTGAGGCTTCTTAGCTTCTCAGGAAAAAAATCCCGGCAAAGGGATTTTTCAGAAAATATCTTGGCTTACACCCCTCTAAGGGAAATTTAGGAGTGGAGGTTCTTCTACCTAGCTGTTGGGGTTAGAAAGGGACCCAAAAGAATCAAAACCTGCATGTTAAAATCAGACAACCCCAAACTAGAAGTGGAATGAGTGCTTGCTGGCAAGAGCAGGTGCTCTTGCAGGTGCTTCACCCTTCCTGTGCATTTTTAGTTCTAATCCAAAACTTTTGTGCTGAGAGTGTGCAGCTCAAGGAGGGGTTAACTGGAAGGTCTGGCTCAGGGTGGCTGCTCTGCCAAGTCCTGTCTGACAGTCATCAGATCCCTCTCAGATCCCCTCTGTCATGTCCTGGCCCCCCCTTAATATAGTTATTTCAGGAGCTTTGAGCTCTGGGGAATCTGGTGAAGCTCACTCCTTGTACTTGAGAGAAAATTGTGTCCAGGGCCATGGATCCCTGATTGGCTTGGGAGCACAGCTCAGGAGAAGCCTGCTCTGAGCAATGCCAGCAGTGTGTCCACAGGATTTGGAGCTGAGGCATCTTGAATGCATTTGCTGGAAGAATTTGGAGATTCAGGGAAGATGCCAAAGGAAAGAGGCTGGTAAATATCCCAGTCTCTAAGATGGGACCAACACTGTGGAGTGGTTGCTGGTGTGGTACAAAGGAGCAAGCTGAGCCACTGTACAGAGGTGAAAATTATTGCTGTGGTTGGAAGGGGCTTGTCAAACATCTTCATCCAGCAAGGGTGGGGCAGAGCCTGGGAGGAGTGGGGGGTCTCGTGGGGGGAGGCAGTGGGAGCACCCATGTCACTCTCAGAGCTTGCAGAGGGACTGACCTGTGCTGGAGCCAGCAAGCACTAGGGGATTCTCAGAGTCCCCTGTGTGCAGTGACTAGCAAACATTTCAAAATCTCATTTTTCCTGTTTGTTTGGAGAAATTGTTGCTCCAAATTGCATTGCAACTACTGATGGATCTGGATGTGGCTGCTTTAGGAGCAGAGGTATTGGGGAATTTGGTTGACACAAACACCCTTCTTGGTGTCAGGTTGTCACCACCTTCCCTTGGCTTCTGACACAGTTCAGTGAGCTCCAATGAGGATTTTCATAACTTTAGATTTTGCATCTAAGTCCTGGAGTGTTTCTTCAGGCCTTGGTTCCCAAGGGCTGAATTTCTCACAGATGTTGCTTTGGGGTGAAGCTCAGCAGATGTTCCACATCAGGCAGATGGATTGCTGTGCTGTGTTTTTCCCTGCCTCCTCACCCTGGGGTAAAATTAGGTGTCACAGAGGAAACGAGGCAGCTGTGCATCCTCTGCTGAGCCTGGCTGTGATCAGAGCTGCTGCCTGCAGATACCTGTGAGCAGGCAGGTGAGGTGACTGCTGCACCATCCTATGGAGAGCCCCAGCATAAAGGTTGGATCCAAGCCTGTGGCCCTGTACCCGGTGGGGTGAGGTGGAGCTCGTTCCTGTGTACACATCTCTGGTGTGTGCAGGAAGGAGTGATAACAGTCTGTGTTTGTGGAAACAAGTCTATGGCTTGTTTCCAGCCTTCATCTCCAGTGCCTCAGCAACAATGGAGTGTCTCCAGCACTGTGAGGATTTGTAAACCCCACATGTAGGTTCCCAGCCCAGATGAGCTGCTCTTGATTTAACCTGAGTTTGTGTCTTACCAAGAAAAGGTGATAGGAAGAGCAGTGGGGTTCCCTCTGCAGTGCCATGGTCAGGGTGTGCTGCCTGCTCAGTGACCCTGGTGGGGACGTGAGGGATGCTGGAGGCTCCTCAGCAGTTAGGTGAAGATACTGTGAAAAACGCCAGTCACTTGTTTTTAAAATGGTAAAAGTTTAATAGTAATAAAATGGTTATAAAAATAGCAATGCAATTACAGTAATAACAATTTGGACAAATTGAATTAGGACAATATGAGACAATACAAACAGAGTTACAGATGTCTGGGTACCTTTTCTGGGCAGAATAAGCCCAAAAAAGGGCACATGTTAACAAAGGATTAACCCTTAAAAACAACAGCCTGTTGCATATTCATACACCTCATACATGATGCATAAATTCCATTCTAACACAGGATTCTGTCTGGTCAGTGTCAGCTTCTTCCTCTGAATCCTAACAGTGCCTTCAAGGCAGGAAGAAGTTTGTTTCTTTTGATAAGAGAACCATAAATTCTTTTTCTCTGAAAAATTTAGGTGTCCAGTGGCCGCCATCTGGTGTGAGTGCCTCACTATTTTCTTAAAAATTATCCCACTTACATAGTTCTTATTTTAACTACAAAAGTTACCTTTTAACTACAAGACTACATTTATCATATTATTAAAATGTTTATACAGCACTACTAATCAATACATCAAAATGCATACAGTAAATTTCTGCGTAGAGCCATATAATATGCACTTTTCACAATATCAAAGGAAGGTTTTGCCCAGGGAAGCTGTGAATTCCCCATCCCTGGAGGTGTTCAAGAGCAGGTTGGATGGTGCTTGGAGCAACCTGGTCTAGAGGAGGTGTCCCCATGGGAGGAGGGTTGGAGTAAAATGAGCTTTAAAGTCTCCAACTCAAAGCATTCTGTGGTTCTATGATTCTATATAAAGCTCCAGGTGAAAGCAGAAATATGGTGTTGAAGCTCCCCTTACTCCTCCGCTGTTCAAAAGTGAGAATATTCACACTTTTTGTGAATCTTACTGGAGAAGATGGGATACAAGTATCCATTGTCAATCATCACTAATAACAGCAGCTCCCCTTGCTCTCTGTAGCTCCTGCCTGTGAAGTTTGGGAGGAATTTCCAATTATCTCAGCAAAGCAAGGCCTAAATATTTATTTTACTGTGATTTTGAAATCTCAATGGTATTGATTTGTTGCTGGTGTGTGACATGCTGTCCCCTGTCCTGCAACCTAGGGGGATTTTGGACTCCTACCACTGGTGGGAGCACTGGCTTCACTGGGATCACTACTCTGGGTCCTGAGACACCTGGCTGGGTTGTAAATGTGGGATTTAAGCCAGTCCTTTTGTTCTGGTCACATGGGATGTTGCACAGAGCTTTGGCTCCAATAAAATATGGAGGTGTAAGTAAGGTGGAGGAGCAGGGAGAGTCGCTGCTCTTCCTGGGAAGGTGAAGGAGAGCTCTGGGCTGTGCTGGCACTGTGGGCATTTGGAGGTTTCTTATTTAAAGCATCTGAATCCAGAGTTTCCCAGCAGCTGATTTCATGGATGTTTTTTTTTTCTCCCTAGATTGATCTTTCACACTTGTCCCCAGAGGAGAGATGGAGGTGAGTTTTGGGAGCTGATTTGGAGCACACAGCTCAACTGAGCTCCTGCTACTGAGCAGAGCAAGCAGCAGCAGCACAGCCTGTGGTCACAGTGGGGCAGGAAAGGATCACCATTTTTTGATAGGGGGAAGTATGGACTGTCTTAGAAGGCAATAGGTTTTTTTTCTTTTTAACTGCTGCTTAATATAGAATCACAAAATAGTTAAGGTTGCAAAAGCCCTCTGAGAGAGTCCAACCAGTCAGCACTGCTGAGGTCACCACTAAACCATGTCCCCAGGTGCCACATCTACATGTCTGTTAAATCCCTCCAGGGATGGGGCCTCCACCACTGCCCTGGGCAGCCTGTGCTTGGGCTGGACAACCCTTTCTGTGTAGAAATTTCCCCAATATCCATCCTAAACCTCCCCTGGCACAACCTGAGGCCATTTTCTCTTGTCCCCTCACTTGTTAGCTGGAAGAAGAGCCCAGTCCCCACCTAGGCCCACCCTCCTGTCAGGGCCTTGTAGAGAACAAGAAGATCCCCCCAAGCCTGCTTTGGTCCAGGCTGAACCTCCCCAGCTCCCTCAGCCATTCCTCAGCAGACTTGTGCTCTTGACCCTTCTCAAGCTCTTTTACCCTTCTCTGGACACCCTCCAGCCCTTCAATATCTGCCTTATAATAAGAGGCTTGAAAAATTCCTCTTTTTTCCTTAGCAAAACCAATTTAATCCAGATGCTTATTGAAATTGACAGTCAGACTGGACTCTCAGTATTGCACCAGCACAGGCTGACTTGCTTGGAGCAGCTGTGTGGAGAAGGGCCTTGGGGTCTTGGTGGAGAACAAACTGTCCCTGAGCCAGCAGTGCCCTGTGTGCCAAGGAGGCCAATAGGATTCTGGGGTGCATTGGGAATAGCATGGCAGGCAGGTCAAAGGAGGTGATCCTGCCCCTCTGCTCAGCCCTGCTGAGGCACCTCTGGGAGTGCTGTGTCCAGTTCTGAGCTCCTCAGGACAAGGGAGACAGGGAGCTCCTGGAGTGGGTCCTGTGGAGGCTGCAGAGATGGTGAGGGGACTGGAGTGTCTCCCTTAAGGGGAGAGGCTGAGGAAGCTGGGGCTGATCAGCCTCAAGAGAAGAGGACTGACAGGGGACCTCATCAGTGTCTGTTAGCTCTTCATTCCACCTTGCTTTTTGGTCAAAAGCACAAGCTGGGCAAGGAAACTCCAGGTATCTGGCAAGTATCAGGCTGGAAATCACTTGTTCCAGAATGCTCAGGGTAGAGAGAAGCAATTTGCTGGGGTTTTGGGGGTTTTGCCAGATGTCAGCTGTTCCTCTTGCTCTCCACGCTGACCCTTCCAGCCTTTCCCTTGTTGGACGAGAGGAAGAACAGTGTTAGTGGTTCCAAAACTGGGCTGAGGGTTTGGTATTGAGAATTAGCATACACTCTGGGTCAAACAGGTGCAGTGTGCTCCAGGAAGCACTGCTTGAGCAGGAACGTTGAGAGAGACGACCCCACTGGTGGTCCCTTCTAACCTTGCCCATTCTGGGATTGCAAGTTATGCCAGCTGTGCACTCCATGTTCATTAGGTCAGGTCACCTCCTTCACACTCGGGCAAGGTGGCATTCTTGACTTTCACAGCGTAGAAATGAGCTGGTCTCAGAGCAGCCCTTTGTCCCTTCCCCTCTGGATTGTTCACAAACACAATTCTTCTTCATGCTGTTTATCCATCTGACCTTCTGGCTCTCCTGAGGTGTTTGTAGCCCAGCATGCAGCCTGCACCAGCGTGCTCTTCAGCTCCTTTTCCTGGTTGTTGCAGGGTGGAGCACGTGCGGATGCACGCCAAGCACCGTGGGCACGAGGCCATGCACGCCGAGATGGTGCTCATCCTCATCGCCACCCTCGTGGTGGCACAGCTCCTCCTGGTGCAGTGGAAGCAGCGGCACCCTCGCTCCTACAATGTGAGTTACCCCACAGCCAGTCTGCATGGGAGTGCTGAGCAGTGCCCTCCTTTTGCTGATGAGGAAAGTGTTCCTGCTTTTCCTGTTGTTTCTCCCAGCATGTGTGGGATTCCAGCTGGGGATGAGGATGGATGACTGGGAAGGCCTCAGGTTTCTGTTGGAAGCGATGCAGATAACTTGGTGTGACGTAGTGCTTTCAGTCAGGGATGGACAAGCAGATCTTGGGGGTTGTCCTGAGGGAAGCTGCATTTTGTGGGTGCTCCCTTGGAAGCAGTGGGGGCTTCTTGCTGCTGGCAGCCTGGGTTTGATGGTTCCTGTGGTGTCTATAGAGCATGACACGGCACAAAGCACCAAGACTCCATCAGAAGGTGCATAAGAGCAATTTGCTATAACAACATATTGCCTTTATAGTTTTTCAAGGTGTTTGCCTTTACTTAACAGACACATTCACTGCCCATTGATTATAAGAAAGAAACAAAACTCTCAATAGGTGAAAAGGAGCCACACAATTCTGTGAGCCAGCTCAAGTCCATATATCTTTCTCTCCTTCATCACGTCACCATGGTGACAGCCTTGGTGTCTTCCTGGAGAGAGATACAGGGCTTTCCTTATCTTCAGGAAGCCTTCCCTGGCTCACAAGAACAGCACAAAATGTCTTTCCTACACTGCAGCACTCTGCTGAGCAGACCTGCCACTTGCTGATGCCACCAGCTTGTCTGGGTCTGTTAGTTACCTGAAGCAGCTTCCCAGTCATAGTAATAATATTGATTAATGTTTCCAGGTAGCACCTGTAGTCCTCTGTGAACTTTAAACCAAACTTTTTTGCCTGTTTCCCTCCAGCAGCACTGTGGGAGCTCAGCTGCACAGCTGTAGATCCTTTTGGGAGGGAATAGGCTGTAGTGCAGAGGCAAGCCAAAACCTTCTTGCCTTATGTAATTCCTGTCTGAGATGTCTGTGGTTGCAGCGTTGGGATCCTGGGAAGGTGAAGGTTTATGTAGCTGCCTTACCACAGCTAGTTGTGTGTATCATCTCCCATACATTCCTCTGGAGATGATTCCTCTGTATTCTCCTGCCAGCTGTACCCTTTGCTCCCAAAAACCATGTGGCTGCTGCCTCTGACTCCCTCACAAAACCACTGAACTGTGTGAGTTGGAAAAGCCCTGTGAGATTATTGAGTCCAGCTGTTATTCCTGCGCTGCCAAGCCCTGCACTAAACCTTGTCCTCCAGTGCCACGTCCACACGGCTTTTAAATCCCTCCAGGGATGGTGACTGCATCACTGTCACAGGCAGCCTGTGCCAGGGTTTCACCACCCTTTCTGGGAAGAAATTTTCCCAATATGCAACCTTAACCTTCTCTAGCAAAACTTGAGGCCTTTTCTTAGTGTCCTGTCACTTGTTTCCTGGGAGGAAAGACTGAGCCCCACTTGGCTATAACCTCTTTCCAGGTAGATGCAGAGAGCAGGATGGTCCTCTCTGAGCTTTCTTTTCTTCAGGCTAAGGCTTCCAGCTTCCTCAGATGCTCCCTGTCTGACTCATGTTCTGAGCTTTGAGCTCTTCTCTAGGTGCCACAGGTCAAACCTCCCCAGGTTCTTGGTGCAATCCAGGGCCATTTGATGCAGGCAGGAGAATGACTGACAGTGTGTTTCTGGTGTCTGAGGAGCAGAGAGCGAGCTCCAAATGCTTTTCCTCTATTCCTGCAGATGGTGACCCTCTTCCAGATGTGGGTAGTACCTCTGTATTTCACTATCAAGCTGAACTGGTGGCGGTTCCTGGTGATCTGGGTGCTCTTCTCAGCAGTCACAGCTTTTGTCACCTTCCGGGCAACTCGAAAGCCTCTGGTACAGACAACACCCAGGTTTGTCTGCTGTTCCTGGGAAACTCCTCAGCCCCAGGGTAACCATTACAAGGATCTCTTTCCAGTTTCCCTGCACAGATGTGAGTTAAGCTTTGCATCCTGGCAGTGTGAGAGCCCTGCACATGTGAAAGGGTGTGAAGCCCTTAGCTGGCAGCCAGCCCAATATACCTGGTACCTGGGTGGGGGGTGGAAAGGTGGGGAGTCCATGTGGGGGGGTGTCCTCACCCAAGGTATTCCCAGCATGCAGCATGCTTCTTTATGGCCTTTGGAGATCATGAGGATTCTATTTTGGAAGTCAAGACTGTGAGCAGCCTGTGACAGGTTGAATTAGGAATGTAAAGCTCTTGCCCGTGTGTAGGGGTAGGTGAAGTGTCTGCAAAAATGCAACAGGTGTGAAAAATAAAACTCTTCAGATGATTGGCACGCTTCCATTCAGGGAAAATGAAGTAATGAAATTCTTTGTTTTAATGCTTTACAGACTGGTTTATAAATGGTTTCTACTAATATACAAGATCAGCTATGCCACTGGGATCGTGGGGTACATGGCTGTCATGTTCACACTTTTTGGACTTAATCTGTTATTCAGGTGAGTGAATCTTTCAGCTCCCACTCCTGGGGCAATGGGGTGGAACACACCTTTGGCTATTACTCCGGAAAATCAGTTTACTTGGCAATCTGATTAATGGGACCAAAGAGACTATTGGGGTGTTCTTTCACTCCTGGGAGGATGACAGGATGCTGGTACCTGAACTGGTCTGGCTTGCTGGAGAGCCCTTCTTCCAGCTCACTTGTTGGGAGCTCCCCCAGCTCTGGGGGCGGCAGTGGCTTTTTTTTTTTTTTTTTGCCATACTGTAAGAAGCAGCCAGTCCATAGGTGGTGGCAGAAGACTCTACCCCAAACTAGCTTCATTGTTAGAGAGTTTGACTGCTTCTCTGGAGTAATACATTCTCTAGAATATGGTTACAGTGGCTTTGCCCTCCAAAAACCCTGTTGCTGGTTTTTCTGCTGTAGAATCAAACCAGAAGATGCGATGGACTTTGGCATCTCCCTCCTCTTCTATGGTCTTTACTATGGAGTGCTGGAGCGGGACTTTGCTGAGATGTGTGCGGATTACATGGCCTCAACCATCGGGGTGAGTTCAGGGTGGATTGTACCCCAGGCCAGAGCTGTGCCCCAGATCAGGAGGTCTGAAATATGTTGGGCTCTGCAGCAGCTTTGGCTTCCCTCAAAAGGGAATTCCCCCCCTCAAGGAAGGGTCCCTGGATCTAATATAATAAGAGTTTCTCTGAGGTCCTTCCTGAAGAGCGCAGCCTCTGCAGGATTCCATCTCCAGGACAAGAAGTTCTTTCCTCTGAGGGTGGTGAGACACTGGCAGAGATTCCCCAGAGAAGCTGTGGCTGCCCCATCCCCTGGAAGTGTACCAGGCCAGATTGGATGAAGTTTGTAACAACCTGGCTTAGTGGAAGATGTCCCTGCCCATGGAGGAGATTGAACTGGGTGACCTTCAAGGTCCCTTCCAACCCAAGCCATTTTCTCATTCTATGGAGAAGTGGAATGATCTGTTTAGCCCTGCTGAACTGACAAATATTTCTTTTCCTGGGCATTTAAAATCTCCGATGAACACTCCCATTTCTGACACCACTGTGCTTGCATTAACTGTGACCTGCAGCCACCAGGGAAGGATTCACACTGTGGGCTTCCTTCCTTGTACCTGCTGCAACTTTAGCTGTCCTGTGGACAGAGGATGCAGTGGCCTAAAATCTGACCTAGGACACCAGTGGAGTAGGTCATGTTTCCTCTTTTCAGCAGCTGTTTAGGGTCTTGGAGTTTGTGTTTCCATCTTTCTGAGCTTTCTGCTGCTGCTCCTTGAGGTTCTGCTCCAGCCCCTGGCCTGCCACTCTAGGACACCTTGGCACAGGGTGTCTCTTAGATTCTCAGGGCTCTGTTGGATGTTCAGAGCAAAGCTGTGCCAGGGCTCTGCCAGAGGCATGTTTTGCTGAGGGTACTAAACCAGGAGGAGCTGAGACCTCCTTGGAGAGAGAGCTGGGCAAGCTTCAACTGTGTGAAATTTAACAGGGGCCAGAATCCCCACCTGGGATGGTGTAATCCTGTTTATAGGTACAAATTTGGGAACAAGAGTCCAGAGAGAGTTCTTTGGAAAGGATTAGGGTTGACACCAAGTTGAATATGAGCCAGTAGTGTATCCTGACAGCGAAAAGGGGCCAGCTGTGTCCTGGGGTGCATCAGGCACAGCATCAATGTGTGGCCAGGGGAGGTGGTTGTCCAGCCATGAGGAAAGGGAGTGAAATTGAGGGGGTGCAGGTTGGACATGGGGTAAAGGTTATTTATCCAGAGGGAACAGGCTCTCCAGAGACGTGATCATGTCATCAAGTCTGCCAAAGTTCAGAAAGTCCCTTAGTCATATGGTTTAGTTTTAGGTAGTGCAGTGGAGCAGGGAGTTTGACTCAATGATCCTGGTGGGTCCCTTGCAGCTGGAGTGTGTGGGACCTGGTTTTGTGACTGCACTTACTGTGGTATGTCAGCCATGAGGCTGGGAAATGGAGAGGGGTGGCTGCTCTCTCTGTGCTTTGCTGAATGAGTGTCACGGACCTGCAGGGCTGGAGGTGGGGGCTGTATCTGACTGGCAGCCCAAGGTTGTTATTTTGGGTCAAAGCTGTGACCTCCAACTTGTCCTGCTCTCTCCCCAGTCTCACCCTGGCAGGCAGCTGAGAACCCCCCTGGCTGTTGGGGAGCAGAGAGGGCTGGCCCCTCGACACGGGGAGGGGATGCATGGGGCTGGGGAGTGACAGGCCACTGCATCACTGAGCAGCTGTCCTGTTGTAGTTGTTTCCCACAGCCGGAGCTGTAACAAGGTTTTTAAGCCCCAAAGGCCAAAGCTGGACTCCTGAGGTGCTGAGCCCAGCCCTCCTTAGAGCTTAGCTGTGCCACTGCGGGTGTGGGACACGTGGCGTGCCACTGTCACTGCTCTCCCTCTGCTCTGCCCTCGCTCAGTTCTACAGCGCCTCAGGGATGCCCACCAAGCACCTCTCTGACAGCGTCTGCGCCGTCTGCGGCCAGCAGATCTTCGTGGATGTCAACGAGGAAGGGATCATTGAGAACACCTACCGCCTCTCCTGCAACCACGTGTATCCTTCTCTGCAGGTGCCAGCCCCCTGCCTCACTAGCCCCACGCTGGGGTGGGCAGCAGGGAGCTCCTGCCCTGTGGCTTCTCCTGTGCTGGGCGGAGAAATGCCTGTTCTGGGAAGCGGGGCTGTCCGGCTGACTTTGCATGTGATCTGTGCCTGTGTCATCACTGACTTGGCATGGGAAGAGGTGTCCCTGAAATTACTTTGTTGCCACTCCCAAGTGGTTGTTTTCTCTTCCTTCACATCCCCAGCTCCCTCTGCTGAGTCATGGAGCTGCACCTCAGTTTTTACCTGCTTTTGACAAATCTGCTGTGACCCATCCGCCTGGCAGTGCCCCCAACAGATATTCTGGTGGAGGTGATGGTGTGAGGTCAGGACACAAGGCATCCCTGCTCCATGCCACACTGGTTTCTCATCAGAGACACATTGTAGTGGGTCCCAAGTGTCTGTAAGAAAGAACTGTGGGGAAACACTGCTGGCCCCCTCTGAAAACAGCCCTCTGGTCCAGCACTGCTGATTGCTACCTGCTCTGGCCACAGCCCAGCAGCTTCCTCTTTCTCCAGAACTCCTCCAGGGTTTTCAGCACGCTGGACTCACTCAGCCCTTCCTGTCAGCTGATTGATGAGAAGTGGGTTTTGGAACTGGAAGTCCTAGTTGGTGCTCAGTCCCAGCTGAGGTGTCACGCTGGGGTTTTTTCCCTGTGGTGACTCAGTGTACACATGGGATGTCCTCTGGCACTGTGTGTTGCTGCCTGCGAGGTGGTTTCCAAACTGGGCTTGAGCAAAGGTCATGCTGGTAGAACAGGAGCTTAAATTTAACTCTTGGGAGCTGTTGAGATTTATGGCTGACACTGTGCAATGGCCTGGGACTGCAGCAGCTTGGGGTGGCGTGGCTGCCAGAGGAGCTGGTTGGTGCTCCTGGTGGTCCTCAAGGGTGACGGCTGGCTGGGCACTCCTGCATCTGTGGCTCCAGGGCTGACAAGGAAGTGACTTCTGTTGCTGCTGCCTGGCATTCTTCCATGTTTTGAGCAGCAGATATATTCTGGGAAAAGTCTGTTTGCTCTGTGACACCCCTGTACATGGCAGAGTCATCTGCTGCCACCTCATATTTTCCTGTAACTTCTTCAGGCTGTGCTCAGGTTGTGCAAATCCTTTTTGACAGAACACAGCAAGCACTTGTAAGTCACACCCTTACTTACAGAGAAATTCCTTAAATGTTAATTCCAGGAAGCCTTTGAAGAAGGCTTCCAAAATGCATGCAGGTCACAGAGCTCTCCCAAGCTGTCCAAACCTTCTCAGTGCTTGGGCACCATCACCAAAGAGTTTCAGTCTCCCTGGTGCCCATGCATGGGTCAAGGCCTTCGTGCTGCCACCCTGGCTCTGTTCTGCTGCCCCATGAGCTCCTTCCACTGTCCTGGAAGCTGCTGCACCTTCTAGAAAAGGCTGTGGTTTTGCAATGCACCATCCTCACACGGGGGGATGTTTCCATGGCTCTGGGGGGACTTCCTTGGCCTTGGTGGTTTCCTCCACACTGAGCCATGTATCCCCCTCTTCTTCCAGTTCCCCTTAACGTGCCACTCCCCAGGTTCCATGAGTTCTGCATCCGGGGCTGGTGCATTGTTGGGAAGAAGCAGACATGTCCATACTGCAAAGAGAAGGTGGATCTCAAGAGGATGTTCAGTAATCCGTATCCTTTCTCCTGCTGGGAGCCAGCACTTTGGGAAGAGAAGCAGTGGGTAGAGCACACAAGGGGTGAGAGGCTTGTCTGGCACCCTCAGTAGGTCTCTGCAGCATGTGGCTCTGGCAGAGATCCTGCAAAGCCCAGGGCAAGCCTCGTGTCTGTCCTTCCTGGGTGCTTGTCCATCCCTTTGGGACCTGGCTTCTCTGTCCCTGCTTTGGGACACCTTTGGGTGGCTTCTGGGTGGGCTGTGCTTCTCTCATGCATTTCCCCAGGACTCTTTAACTCCTTCCTGCCCAGCTGGGAGAGGCCTCACGTCATGTACGGGCAGCTGCTGGACTGGCTGCGCTACTTGGTGGCCTGGCAGCCGGTGATCATCGGACTGGTCCAGGGAATCAACTACATCCTGGGGCTGGAGTAAGGGCAGGCGGTGGGGAGCCGCGGAACCACGAGAGGACATTGCCACCAGGGATGCTGGCTTTGCTCCGTCACCTCTCAGGACCTTGGCCACCACCAAGGACAGCAACATCAGGGCCCCTCCTGCTGGGGCTAGGGGAGGATTTTTTTAAAAAGCAATTATTTTAATGAGCATATTTAAAACTTTCTATTGCAGCCAAAAAGAGACGCTTGTCCCCTTTCCCTGTCCCTGTCCAGCCCTTTGCAGTGCCCTGCTGGGCTGAGCTTTGGGCTGGGGGCTGTTCTCCAGCTCCTTCCTGCCACTCTGTCAGGGGAGGCCACGACAGAGAAGGGCCAAGGCTTTGTCAGCTCCCAATGCCAGCACCCTGGAGCAGCCTTGCTGGCAGCGAGGATGGGATGTGGGGGCTGCAGAGGACAGGCTGGAGCCCAGTGCCCTGAAAGAAGGGATGAAGGTCACCTGGCTATCCCCGGCTGCCAGGTCCGCTCTGGGCACCCCGGGTATGCCAGCAGGAACCAGGCTGCTCTCCAGCATGGTGATGGTGGGCTCTGCCTCGGGGAACCCTTTTATATGCTCCCAAATTTTCTGTGTTCCTCCCTGGAGTCCAGCAGTGTCCCCTGACTGCTCAGGGGGGGTCAGCCAAGGCATGGGGTGGGGCCAGTGCTGCTCCTCTCTGTGTCCTTGCGGGTGATGGTGACGGTACTTCAGGAGCAGCCAAGAGCAGGTGCCCCTGCCCCGGGCGCAGGTCCGCCCTCACTGCGTATTGCTCTTGGCACTGGAATAAAAGGGATGGAGTGAAGATTGGGCCGGTGCTGGCGTTTCCCTGCCCCAGCATTACTCCATGACATCCTCCATGGCCTTGCTGGTAGGAGCCATGCCAAAGTCCTGCTGGGGCAAGTGGGCTTGGGCTCAGTTTCTGGTAGTGGGTGGGGTAAAGTCCCCAATCCCAGGGCCAGCGGTGGTATTTTGGCATGTGGAGACTTGAGTCATATTCCCTGAGGGCACTGGGGTCTGGTGGAGAGCTACAAGGCAGCTCCTGGCTCAGGGGATTTAGGAAGTGGCCACAGTGCTGTCATGTCTGTGTGGGCTGTGTTCCCCCTGGGAAACCCCAGCATCGTTCTGAATCCTCTGAGTTTTCTTTTGAGTGAAACCACATTGCAGTGTTGTGCCAAACACCAAAATAAGAGCCCTGGAAACGGAGATGTGGCCCTGGGTTTTTCTTGATTGTCTTCCTTGCTGCAGGGCATGGAAGGTTTCTCCTTTTATCTCTCCTAGGGGGCGGATATTGGGTGGATAATGACCAAGCACCCATCTGCATTCCGTACTCACCTCTTTCACCCTGTAGCATCCAGAGCTAAGCTGCTTGGTATTGGTGGGAGCAGGAAGGTGGCAGAGGAGCTGGGTGCTGCCCTGGGAGCTGCCTCTGATTTATCACTGCCCATTTGACACCCATGGTTGCTGTGAGGAGGATGCAGCCACTGGCTGTATCCCAGCAGGAGGCTGGGAATGTATTGCACTTGCAAGGTCTCCAAGATAACCCTCCTGTTCCTGTCACCCTCCTCCTCTACTGGGAATGGATAACAAAACTCACTGGGAGTTCAGGGACTATTTCCCAGGACTTGCCAGGGCCTGTGACTCAGGTGGCTGCTTCTGCCCTGTTGCTGTACCCGCACTGGCTCCCAGCCTTGATGCTGCTGGGGTGTGGGGTGTGGGGCCTGGCCCCTGGTTTTGTAACCAGTGGGTTGTCAAAACCACATCTGCTGTCAAGGGGCTGACTCTAGGAGTAGGGGACTGCTGTGGGACACAGGAGATGACTTCTTGCAGCCAAGAACTAAAGCCCTGGGGGTTTCTATCTGCTAAGCAATTGTCCTACCCCAGCTGGGACACCCAGAGGCCAACACCCAGGCTCTGCCAGCCGCTATTGTACTCATCTCCTGGGGGCTTCACCCACCTTCTTCCTGTGCAGACCCTGCCTTGTCCCTGATCACAAAGCATCGGAGAGCAGACCAGCTTGTTCAGAATCCTGTGATACTCAGCCAGCGTGCCATGTGCTGGACACTGGGGGGCCCCACATCCCTGTCGAGCCCATGGATGTTCCTCCAGGGGTGTGGGGGAGGTCGATGGGGTGCGATCACGGGAGTGCCCGCGGGATGTGGGATGTGTATCCCCGGGTGCAGGCGACACAGAGCACCGGGGGCATGGAGTGCTGGGGACACAAGACACGTGCAGGGGGCTGTGGTACATGGACATCGATACACAGCAGCATCCAGGTGCGGGTCTCCGTGCGGTGCCGGGGCCGAGGGCGGCTCCCGGTGAGTCACGGCTGCCTCACGCTCCTCCCCGCGCCGCCTCATAAAGCGCCGCTGTGCCGAGCCGTGCGCAGTGCCCGACCGCGGACTGTCCATATGTACCGGAGCGCTGGGCGGACAGCCTTGGGGGGCACCGGCCGCCACCTGAGTGACCGCGGGAGGAGGATGCTGGGGGGTACGGGATATCCCACACTCGGGGGGTGCTGGACGGATGCGAGGGTACGGGATCGTCGCCTTGCGGAGTCCTGGGGGGAGCATGCTGGGTTACCATGGCCAGCTGGGAGGATGCTGAGAGGACGGACCATCCCAGGCTCAGGGAGTGCTAGGGGAACCATCCCAAGCCCATGAGGATCATGCCCAGCACTGAGGTCCGTTTTTGTCTGCAGAGCCCCTGGGAAGCCCTGCCTGGGTCCTCCTGCTCTGCTGGAGCCTGGCTGCTTGCTGCACAGGTAAGTGGAGGGTACTGGGGAGCCTAAGGTCAGCCCTGGGCTCTGTGCCTCTCGAGAGGCCTGTTCAGGGGTCTGGGGATGAGCAGTGCCTCTGTCCCTTTGTGGGACCCTGCCTCCTCACCCTCTACAAAAGTGTCTCGGTGTCACTCTCAACCTCCCAGCTCACCCCTTTGTGCTCCCCCAGATGCCATGGCCTTGCAGCCGCCCAGCATCACCGCCCTGCGGATGCCAGCAGAGCTTCCTCGCCCAGGTGAGAGACCCTCGGGGCCATGGCAAGGCCTGGGGGTGAGGAGGCTGCAGTGGGGTTCAGCTCCTGTGTCAGCCTCCAGCAGACAGAAGGTGAATCCTCCACCCACAGCCAAGATTTCAGGGTGCTGATGAGGTGGGGGAACGTTCCCCTGAGTTAGGGAGGGGGGCTGTGGCTGTGCCTGGGGGGCACTGGGGGCCCTTGCAGCCCCCCTGACCTTCATACTCCCTCTGGCTGCAGGTGAGAGTGTGACTGTGTCATGTGAAGCACTGAGTGAGCTTCCAGAGATGACGCTGCTCTACTGGCTGGAGAACGGCTTCTTTGTGGAGAGCCTGCACCCGGATGGGGCTGTACGTGAGGGGACAGTGCAGTGAGTATGGGGACAGGGGCAGTGACAGCGGGGCAGCCCAGGCTGGGACAAGGCCCCTGGGTCTGCCCATCCGGAGTGGGCACTGACTGGTCCCCGCTGGCTTCACAGAGAGGAGCTACTGGGCTCGGGGTGGGTCC